>NW_010972886.1:14028974-14086881 GCF_000737465.1 Haliaeetus leucocephalus
GGCAAAGCTGGCGTTGAAGTCAGACACTTCTCTTGCTCAAAATGCCAATGTCACCACATCTTTCTGAAACATGATCTCTAACAAGTCGCTGGCCTGGAAAATTAGGGCTGAGTTGTCACACAAGACAATTTTCAGTCAAGTGGCCACTAATTATAATAGAAATAATTATATGATTTGGAAGAGACCAGTAATGATTTTTTTTTTTTTTTTAAATTTTCAGCAATAAAGATAAAAGTTATTTTGGGTTGATTTAAAGGTTTTGCAAAGATACAACAGCTTGCATATAGGTCAGTCCTTGGATGCATGCAAAAATTACATTAGAGGAGCATATTTTTTTCATTCCCAGCAATCTTCCATTCTCACAAAGATGACATCAAAATTAGCTGTTGCTGCCCTCTTTCCTCTTAAAAGTGTACAATTGCATCTTTTAGCATAGAACTGTGAACAAACAGTTGATCTACTGGAGACCGGTAAGTGCCAACCATGCCTCTGATGCGTAATTCTATTGGTTTTCCTGGTTCATTACAAATTTAAATTTCTGCTGAAATACAGTATTTTCCATTTCAAAGTTGAGACAGATCATTCAAATCCCTAGTTGCTATAAATCTGCAGAGTGGCTGCTGATTTACAGCACTGGGATTCTGGCTTGCTGCTTCTTTTCACTCTTCACACTTTTCACAATGTCTGTCTCAATGGAGAAAAAAGTTCACCTGGTCGAATTGCTGAGACTGGTAATATCCGATGACCAATAAATTTGCCTCCTTCTTCATACACTGCTAGCCTCAAACATGCCAGGGAAGGTAAGACAACCTAGAAAGCAATATTGTTGCATTATTAACTTTTTGCACTGAATGAAACAGCTCCTTCCAGACATAGGCTATATAGCAGACAGAAAGTTCAGTCTAGCAGATATTAACATCTACATATCCATAGGAAGGTCTTACATATAAGAAAGAGGTCAGGGTGTATGCACCTGTGTGTCAAAATAACTCTAATAGAAGCATTTTTCAATCAAGAAACCTGAAGTGGGATGCGTGCATAGTATATTCAACCCAGCAATTTGACCCTATATTTTCAATATGATACAAGGGACTATAGCAGCTGAACTCCTATCACTCTTGAATGCCACTCTGTTTCCTGCTTATTACGCACAGCCCTACATGTTTTTTTCCTTTTGTTTGTACCAATGGGATTACTTCTAAGAAAAGTCACTGACAGGCATATTAGTGTTGAAAACTCAACAAGCAACTCAACCTGTTTTGCAGAGTGTGAATGTATGAATTACATGAACTATGTCAACCCCAGTAGAATTTTCCAGTGCTGCAGCACATTCACTGGCTGGGCTAAAGAGGTTTAATCAGGCAGGACATTTACTAGCATTGGATGTTTTCTTGGCACTACATAAGAAAGAAGGCCAAACAGTGAAAAAAGAAAACAAGAAATCAGAAAATGTTAAACTACCTTACTAAAATAGGAATCTTTAATATTCCTTTAAAAAAAAGTGTAGCATAATTAATTAATTTTCTTACTTAATGCAAATATACATAGAAATACACACATTTTTAACCTGGGCACAGAAATGCATTTTTTCAGAACATATGCTAAAATTTATCTAGACAATGAAAGGGGGAAAAAAAAAAGCAACAATCCAAAAGTAAGAGCTTCTCTAATTTATTTTCAACATTACTAAAAATAGTAATTTATGCTTCTCTGAGCACAGAGGCAGTCAGGCACAACTGTTAACTAAATAGAGAAATGAAGTACACTAATTAGAAGTTCATTACAGAAGAAAAATGCTAGTGATGTTTCTAAACTTAAGCTCTGGCAGGCTGCCAAAGGAAAGTCATTCAGAAGGCCAAATATTCAGGGAAAAGCGCTGTACTCCCTAGAAAGCGGGGCTGCAAGTACCAATTGTATAAACATCTCTGTGAACTACATTTGCTGAGAGAAATATGAAAGAAGTTGTTTTACAAACACCTGGACTCAGGATCCACTTAAACGCAGTGCCCAATAAGCAAAACCCAGGGATTCTGTTAAAAAACAGACTGCAAGTGTATTATGAAGCACAGTAAGACATTAACGCTGCACAATCCGAAAACATGCTCGATATTTTCTACTCCCTCAAAGTTTAGAGAATTAAGTCTGAGTAATATTGTTCAAATTGCATGAGTAACTCAGGAGCCTACGTCTCATTTCGAGAGGATGGGATTTATGGGGTTTCACCCCCTAGGTTGTATTTATATAGCACAATCTAGTGCTAAGGAGAGATAACAGATTGCTTTGAATGTGCTAGCTTGGACAGCCAGATTGTTACAGCTGTATTCACATCGTCTTGCTCACAGGTTAACAGGAGGGCTGTTCAGCCAAGGCAAAATGCCATGGTAATTCAGCTAAACTGCTGCTGGGATCTGCGCTTGCTCATTCATAGCATGGCACTGCACCGTGCCATGCAGATGAGTCTACTGACATGTCTGCTGCTTCCAGCTGTGTCAGTGAAACAATCAAGGTGACTTTAAACTCGTTTATTTTAGTAGGAGCTGGCACAACTAGAGCAGCAAAATTACACCAAAACTGGTTAATAATAAACACTTCAAGAAATAACTATTCAGAATCCCTTTTTCTTCTTTCTAACAAATGCAAAAGTTCAGTAAGCCACGGAATTACCCTGCTGGACAGTGATAAAACAAGCACAATGCACATTTGGGAAGCAAGTGTTACACTGACCTTCTTAAACACTATGGCTTCCTCTTCCCAGACAGGATTAACTGCATTGCCTTGAGAGGTCTTGGTCTTCAAAGCTTTTCTTCTTGTATCCACAGGCAGGCCAAACATGTCGACTTCCACATAGGTACCAACTTTTTTATCAGAAAGAAACTGACCTGAAATTATCTAAAACCAAAACAAAGGAGGATCACTAGAGACCACTTTGGTGGATTAGGAAATGAGTGGCTGAAATGCAGGTGGATAATTCTCATTAACGATCAGATAGTATGCATTTAAAATAAAGCAAAACAAACCCAAAACCACAATAAACAAAAAAACACTGTTTAATATTGCAGACAAAGAAAAACAACTTATGAGGCCTGGTTTCCTGTGACTCTGTGGTCCTGAATTCCCCTATGAGCGATAATGTGGTTGAGATCATGCTGCTGCCCTTCCCTCAGCAGGAATACTTGTTTGGATCTCACCCTCAATCTGGCTGCCTCTTTCCACAACACGGTATCTTTGAGAACTCTAATTTCTATCCAGTTTCAACAACAGGTTCAAAAAATGCCGGAAGAAAAGAGGTATAAGCAGCAGAGAAACTACATATGCTTTTAACTGCAAGGGATAAAACAAGCTAAAAAGTTGGTATTCTAATAAAGGCTCTTCACAGAGGGTCAGGAGTTTCACTATGAAAACAAGAACAACTATAAAGTAGCTGGTCTCTTCTAGTTCTTATTTTTAACAGGAAACAACTCTCAGCTTTAAAAGGTTAAAGAAAGGCCTGCAATTACTTCAGAAAACTGAAAATGTACAGGAATACGTAGCAGTGCCACTGTACCTTAACAAATTGAGGCTTGCCTAAAGCAAATCTTAATTCTTTCTCAGCTGTATCTTGTATGGGCATTGACATTATAATCAGCAGAGTCTTCACCAAGCAGGCAGAAGCAGCTGACTTCTGACAGCTGTTTCATGACTCCTGGATGCTCATTCCTGTTAAAAATGCTGTGCACCTCCTAATAGCTATTGAATGACTTCCACCTCCATTTACTAAAATAGCACAACAAAATGTCTCTAAACCCACAGGAGGAGCTGAAAGCTTCCATGATTACAGGTCACTACCAAGGTCATTCCCACACAGTCATCTTTTTTTACCGATGCATGTCATCAGATTATTACTTTATTCATATCCCTCACAGCACTGCTCTGCTACGCTTGTGTCTCCAGTCTGAGAGGAAATAGTTGTTTTCTCTCAATGAAAACAGGAGGAAATTTTGCAGGTGGATTCTTTAATACTGATGCTGTTGTAATGGACAAGTCCATTAAAGGAATAACAGGATTTCAGAAAGTTTATGTTTTTATAACTAGACATATACCAAGTATAAATCATTGATCCTGTCATAGCCAATGCAATCTATCCCTCTAAACATTCATACAAGTAGTTCTCATTTGCAGATTCCTGGCAATCGTTGAACATCATCAGAGGTCCTTACAAAGGAACGAAGAAAAGCAAGTTGGCAATGAATTGCAGCTGACATTTATGGTTCCACAGTTCTACTGGAGAACTTAGAGAACCAGAAAATTTATATATACTAAACAGTGTAGCATTCTAGCTATTTCAGTCCAACCTACTACTTCATAACAGCATGTTTTAAATTCAGCCCTTTGTTACTAAAACCACAGCCAAACTACTCTTAAATCCATTAACTTCCCAATTACTTCTATGGAAAAGAATACGTACAATAAAAATACATTTATTTATCCTACAATATGAAGTGTGAGGCAGTATTTAAAAATGAAATATCACTCCATGAAATGAAATGCATTTTATTTTCTTGACTTAGTATAGTCATTTGCTAGGCCACTGCACAGCAGAAATATAGCTATGCTCTGACATTGTTATGAGAGCATTTTCACCAGCTGCGTACATACCTTGACAGACAAGGTGTTAGCTACTATTCCATCCACTATACTTTCAGTAAATGGATCAAAGTGTTTGTCTGGTCTTCTCATGAATTCTGGCTTTAACCTGTATCCACTTTTGCCATTGTACTCGTACATTCCCATGTTTATTTGCATAGACAAATCTAGGTGTTAAAAATATTGATAAGAATTATGTTCTGGATAGATAATAATTTAAAAAGCAATAAAATAATAACAATTACTGTAATTTCAAACTGACTGTAATGTAAACAGCTATTTATGGCACACTGTTGCTTTAGAGGCTTCAGTTGTGATTGCAGCCCCCTCTTGGATTCTTTTGACAAGAAAAAGACATCTGTAACACTTTTCAGAGACTACTCAATAGAAAACATTCTCAAATTTTAAAAGAAGCCTTGACACTTAGGTTTTGAGTACCCCAGTATTGTACTGATTGTACTGTTGTACCCAACCCAGCAGAGTACTTATGTTTCCAACCCCTTCTAACATCAGACACCGGGTGCCTGCTACTTGGTTGAAACTGGCCCAAAGAGGTTTTTATTACTCTGCAGACTCCCAGCCTGTGTGGGGTTTTGCTTTCCATGAAAAGGTGGTATGTTCATGGGCACAACTGGAAAGGAAAAAGGGAATGATACCATGGTACCATATGCCCAGAGGCAGAACATGACCAGGATATGTTCTGGTATGCAGTAGATGGAAATATTTGTATGTCTTAGAACAGACGTAGCCTTGGAAGACAACACATTTCTATTTCAAAAGTGACTTGTGCATCTAGGAGCCCAAATGTCTTTGTTTCTTAAAACCTCACTTTTAAAGTGGAATTTGCTATCTAAGTCCCTTATGTCTTGACACAATGAGATTTTGGAAGACAGAGGGAAAAAATCCCTGCCAGATCTGAAATGCTGCTCAGTGGTAACCACTTACAAATGATAACAATATGGAGTGCATCATGTATGCCTATTATACTAGCAACAGCATGATAATTATGAATATTCCTAGTTAAAAAAAAACCCCACACCTCTTAAAGATATTCATTAACTGCTTTGTAGTATCATTCAGTCACTAGACATCTTTTGATACATAAAGCCTTTCCTACCTACGAATGAGAAACTGTATCAGAGAAGTGGAAATGTACAGCTTACAAAATCTGGAGACCAGCATAACTTACCTACAGTTTGAAAATTAAGAGCAACCATTTGGCAGCCGGCATTCCAAAAGACTTGTGGCATGTAGTTCGAAGAATCTACACGTGTTCCCTTTGGGTAAATTCGGCTTAGCTGCATTTTGTTGTATCTAAATGGTGAGTAGTTAAGATATAGTACATATGACAAAAATCACTTTGCAAAGAGGTGCAACTGCAATATTTAAATGCAGGTTCTTTACAGAATGGCAGTGGGTTCCTTATTTGATTCCTGCAACCATAATGCTTCCAGAGGTCCACAATTTTGTAGGAGATATGAGAAATACAGGGTAATTAAAGGTGCTGTTTGTTCCTGTACAGAGTACTCAGAATAAGCAAGGAAATAGCACAGGCATATGCATAAAAAACATAGCATTCATAAAATTTCATTTATCATTATGGTTACTAATTTGGGATTTTCCTAAGATAGCATTTATAGAGGCCAATTAACTGTAAACAGCAAATCTTCCTCTGGAGCGGGAAGAGGTGCTTGGTTAAAAAGTGCTTTTCTGGAATAAGCATTAGAATTGGCCTCCACATACAGAAATGATGAGTGTACACTTCTTACAGTTGAGTCTACAAATCTCAGAGATGAGAACATGCTGCAGGTTATCTGTGGAAATAGCTTTCCATTAATCTTCTTTAAGGCACTATTTTATCTTGACCATTCATTCTTAACTGCAGGCACGATGAGAGATATTGAGAAACATCAAAAGGTCTAAACAGAATGCTCCTTAGCTTTTCTTTAAAAGTTATTTAAAAAAAAAAAGAATTGCGTGGTAATGAAACAGCTCAGTGCTCTTAGAACTAGATGTATGATGGGAAAGTAAACTTTCTCATATCACTTTGCAAAAAACCAAGTCAGCCACATTCTGACAATTTGCTCACCATAACTCATGCCACCTCATACAGGACGATAAATTTAACAATGAGAATACAAAGTATTAGGTCTTCAATATGTAGTTTATGCCTATTCCCTCTAGTCCTAGCCCACAGCACAAGGACTCATGCCAGCTTTTAAATTAGCTCATCAGAACTCAGGCCAATTAATTCATCTAGGAAGACAGTCAAATCTACAAATTTTATTTGGGTTCCCTATTTCCCCAGCTCCTGTCTCTAAATTTCAATAAAGCCCTGTAACAGATCTCAGATATAGAAAGGCTAAGAAAGCAACTTTCTGAAAGTCAAGGATACTCCACAAATTCCACAGGAGACTTCGTAAGTTGCTCAAGCCCTTTGGTTTCCACAAAGGAAGACATTTCAAAACTTTTGTTGCGTTCTGAAAGTTTAAAGGGGAAATAAAATGTGACACATTAGAGCATGAAATCATATGCGATACGTGAGCTACAAACAACAGGTTTAGTCTCAGTCCCCTTATCCCATCTACTATTCACCAGCTCATTTCACTTTGATCTCAAAGAATTTACATACACAGTCGTTTGCTGACAGCAGTAAGCTCACTCTGCACGTACTCAAGAGCTCCATCTGAACTCACATTAGCACTGCCCAAATTAAGGGCATTGGTACTGCCTGAGATTGCTACTGTACCAGCTGCAGGCAACAGAAAGTCAGGGCACGGGCAGAGATCTCTCATGTTTGTTTGCAAAATACCATGTTGATATATTTGAGAGGTAGAGCCCAAAGCTCACAGGTGTGACGCAGAGGTATTGTAGCAGCTTTTGTGGGGAACTCAGAGGGCCCTGCTGGATCTCTAGATTGTGTTTGCAGACAGATGCAAGGGCTTTGAGCCAATTTGAAGCTATAATAACTAATGTCCGTATCAGATTAAACTAAGCAGTGTGCTAGCTGTGCCTACAGCAGTTCTTGTTATCTTTAGTATGTCAGGGTAAGGTCACATCTGTCTCAAACAGTCATGGAAACATTGCTATCTAATCAAGCCTGAAGATACACTCTTGTGTCCCAGCAGGTCGTCAGACCTCACCCTGAACTAATATGGAGCTTCTATGACCTCTTTAATTTCGTCAAAATTTCTGACCTGACAGTGGTGAAAGGCTCCTCCTAAGCTTTTAACTCTGTAGGACTAAACATTCATTTGTGTATCATTTGTTACTCACCTTTGCCTGATGTGTGCACAGCCTTTGAATGTACCCATGTGACATGCTGTAGCAGAGAGTCTAAGTCAAGACCCTTCTAGCTTCAGTATTTTTTCCTTTACACTTTTGTACAGAAGGTAAGGATTCCTGTAAAATAACAGCTTCCCATTTCATCACCATCAGCTATGTAGATTGCCTAGAAGGGGCCACCGTGCTGGGAGGTTATAGCCATTAGATATCACAGCAGCGCTCCCTTTAGAAATGAGGGAAACAGTGCCTGTGTTGAAACATGAACTCTCTAGCCTCACCACTTTATCAAAAGCAAACAATAAGGCAGAGAAAAGGCTTGCCCTCATCCAGTTTTAGAAGTAATTGTGCTGCAGTAATCCAGGGATGGCCAGGAGGCCAGCCTGGCCAGCTCCTTGAAGTCAAACTGCGAAGCTGCAGGAGAGGCATAAAACTGAACAAAAGCACTTGTCTTGCAGAGAGAAACAGGACAGAAACAGGTGGGAGCTTTCCTTACAGGACGCCAAAAAGGAAACAGCTGATCCAAAGAAATGAGGAGCTAGATTATTTGGCCAACGTGAGAGGAAAATGTGCTGCCAGCCTGTGAACTACAAACTATTCTCAGTGTATACTGAAGAGTCAGAGGATGACCATGGTGTTCCAAAAGTGATTCTCTCCCTCTAGGAGAGCTGGGACTCAGACTTTATTATGGCCTGTCCCTATTTCTAATTAGCAACCATCATGTTACTGCCATTATTCATAGCTGTTATTGCCTAATGGCAAAAGATTCCTGCTGTTTCCTAGAGGATGCTCTCCTACCACTCCTCTTCCTTTCCAACAAGTAATATCCTCCCTTTCTCCAGACTCTGTTCCAGCGAGCTCAGCTCCATCTCAGCTCCTTATAAAGGCACTGAGATTATTCTTATTCCATCCTTCCCCTTTACTAATGGGATAGCACTAGCAACACACATATATAGTGGTTTTATTCCATTTAGAATATAGGTGTTAGAATTTGTTGTAGTAATATACTGTATCTCTCAGCCTTATCTTAAAGTAGAGCATCTGTAGGAAACCAGAACTGGTAGCTGTTAAATGATTTGGTTACTAAACGTCCAGGGCTTAACCAAACTCCTAATTAAAATAAGAACAATTATTTCCTTGTAGCATCTGGAGAGAATTAAGAAACCTGCCCTTTGAAGAAAAGACTGTGCAGGAGAGCCATTTCTCTCTCATGATACATTACATGGTGCTATCTTATCAGGAGGAAGTTACTATGGAGTGGACAAACAGCTGATTGAAAAAACGTATGAAAAACTTGAAAAAATATAGTTACAGCTACTTGCTGTCAGAGAGAGGGAACATATCTAGTAAGGGCAATCCGAGGACTGTTACAGATCCAGTGCTATTCAATATTTCTGTTAATAAGCTGGATGCAAGACCAGAAAACACACTTTTAAAATGTGTGAATGATAGAAGCAGTGAGGTATTGTTATCATCACCATAGAGGCCAGGACCACAAATCAAAACAAATTCTGAATTAGAAAATACTAAATCAGAAAAATATTGTAACACTGAAATAATGAAACTGTATAAAACACAAGTATGGAGCTCTACACTTAGGGAAATTAAGTCAGGTGAACAAAAATAAAATCTGGGCAACAACTGGGCAGGCAGCAAATTAAAAAAAAATCCTCATCTAACTCCTCCTTTATTCAGCTCATCTTTGCTGAATTTAATGAAGGTCCAGCAGTGAGTCCAGGCCAGGACTAAGACCAGAACCCACCAGTCATGCTGTAGTGCCCATTGCTTTAACCAGCCAGCACCATTTACCACGTAAGGCCACTGCTTTAACTAACTAGCCACATTTACCACATTATGATTTTTTTGACACAAACACCAGAAATATTAATTCCTTAACATTATGAGTTCACAGAAACAGTATGATTGATCAAAGGTCACATCAAGACTTAGGATAAAAAATCTGGACATCCGCAGTTCTTTACAAAAGACAAAACTCAGAAAGGCACAGGCATGTGAACAGACGAAAACTACACATGACCATTTTATAACAGCTGCATCAACTTGTCCTGCTAGGATTCACATGGCTTCCTTTCCAGAAGGAATATCTCCTTCCCTCTGTGTTCTTCCAATTCTCATTAGAGCTAGAGGAGATTATAAACATCCAAAGGGACACTACTATAGGGAACAGGCATAGCTCTCTACATGAGTTTGTGAATGCTTGTGTGTATGTCTGTATAAATACCCACGTATAAATGAACAGGTAGATAACTTTCTATATGTTTATTATTCATCACAAGTAAATGTAAAATCTTGTATTCAGATATGGACTTAGGCACCAATTACCTATCCTCTGCCAAGGCCCCCACAAATCCATAATAAATTAAAATGCTATACAGTTCTTTAACTAAAAAGCTCCAAGAGCATATTGAAACCTGTCAAAACAAAGTGAAAAAGGGCAGGCAAACAGTAGGGGGTTCTGCACCAAGAAAGGAAGAAGATGGTGCAGTGTTTACTAAGGATGCCACTGAGTGCATTAATAGCAAGCATCTTCCGTAAAAGCCAGCAGGGGATGAAATTATGGCCTTTTCTATATGATAGGCAGAGGCAGGAAAGAGTCAATTTGCACATGGGGAAGGGCAGATTCTGTTTATACTGAATCCTCTAAAAAAGTAGCAGAGGCAAAATATAAAGCACTTGCTCAATCCAGAGGAATATTTATGACCACCTTTCTCAAACTGGTTAAGTTACTCTTCAGTCATGGACAACAAAGACAATCTAAGTACAACATTTTCAAAAATGTTTTTGGAATGGCAGCATGTTTACTGGTGATGAAGTTTGATATTTAGACTAATACAGGTTTCAAATAAATATGGATTTATTTGGCTGGATACCAAGGGAACATTTTCTGTCTGTGTGCCTATGTCTAACAGCAAGGAAGCCAAGCAGCGTTTCTCCAGAACTTTCTTCCAAACACTTGCTAGGTAATTTTCAGTATAAGATGTTGCTCATGCTTAGCTTAGCTTACTTTTTGATACTTCAAATGATTCAAACTTCACAGGCTGAATGTAGTTCACCAGATTAGACATCTCTTCTGTGGCCATAGCCTCACTTCCAGCAGTACCCTAGGACAGAGAAAGGAAAATGCTGCTGTCTATGGTGGCCATCAGAGGCCACAAATACCAAAGCCCAGTTTTTCTATCAGCCGTGATATCTTTCACTGATCCTGGCTTAGTGAAGTCAATGCCTCACATCAGGGGCATCACACAGTAAAGAAGAAAATTTGCTGTAAAATTTAAGTGTTTAATTAAGCTGCTGCTGTATTCATTCTTTTTACGTGGCTCCTAGGGAAGGGACTGCATTACCTTTACACATGCGTAGCGCTGAGCACATTTATCAATACCATTGGATAAATAATAAATATAGCTCTAAGTTACTGATGTCAAGTTTTTCTTCCAACAATGCTAAATACACCAAAAGCAGTTGTCTAAACCAGATCACCTACGGTGCTATTAATTCTTATTCTTCAGTAAATGAAAATATAAATAAACAAAGCAAAGATGTGCTTCCAAACCAATTAACAACCAACTTCAAAAACTTGGTGTGTTTCCCAGTGCTCTGCCCCCCTTTCTCCACTAGATGGTAGTCCCACTCTTGGTAACACAAGCCAACCCACAACTGCTGGAACCAACCCATCACCATATCTACCCCCTTACTTCATCCATCGACGACTTTTTACAGTCATCATCGTAGTCATCATCATCATCGCTCTCAATCTCTGCTTCTCCTGAAAAGTTTTAAACAGAAGATAATTACTGGCTGAAGCAATAGTTATAATTACCAGCAATAAATTCAAGAAAGATGTGCAAGTAGCACTGCTTAAAGGAGACTGCATTATACATGTGCTTTTTGTCACAGCACAAATCAAATACACTGTCTCGAGGGATTCATCCATCTTCAGCACTCATAAGTATTGCCCAACCAAACAAAAACTCTTCCTTTGCAGCTGCTGGATGCTCAGTGTTTGGAAATCATGAGAAAAGAGCTTTGTGGTGTGCATAGTATGCACAGTGTAGGTATAGTATCACAAACTACTCTGAAGAGATGTTCCCATGTTTGGGGCACAGCCCTGGAGCTTGGGAAATGTGAGTTTCAAACTTCCTCTCTGTTGCAAGACCCCTGCAGGACCTTCTGTGAATGTGTCACCCCCTCTGGGAAGTGCACATGGAACAGCATGCATGGGGTGAAGATATCATGCATGAAAATTGATGAGATTCTCATGTGTTGTGGTATCAAGGGCTGTTCAGCAAAATCCATCTGTTCTGAACGTATCACAGTACATGTACTGAGGTAGCTCAGCTGGGAGCATTTGGCACAGGAGCCTAACTGCAATAGCTTGACTTCAATTAATTCCCTTCACAAACTGCTTTGGTGCGCCTTACCATTAGGACTCTGGTGGCATAGCTCAAATGCACCGCCTGAGGGCAGTGCAAGCCAAATAATGTGAAGAAGATGCATAAAACTCATGCTTTCCCTGAAAATGTACTGCTGGAGTAAATGGGACCAAATAAAACACATTTTATGTCTTGCTCCCAATTGCGGTGTACTCATCAGATTCCTATGGGCAAGACAAAGGTTCTTTATCGTTAATTAACGAATGCCTCCCCTCACCTCTAAAATGTTTTGATTTGGTTGCACCAGAAATTAAACCATTAAGGAATATAAGCTTATCTTTCTCTTTAGTAATTTCTCCTGTGGGTCTGGCTGTCGTAAAATGTACACGGTGCATCTTAAGAAGACTCTGGAAAAGAAGGTTTAACTTATACCGCATTCACCTATCCACACCTGTAAGACTGACAGCTCTCCCTGAAGATTTTATTCCACAAACCTTTCAGCTTTCTTCAGCAGTGGCAATTTTATTTTGGCAGCACAAAAATCTAACCACTGTGCAGCATTCCCAAACACTCTGGAGAATGGTAATTCAGTCTCTGTTCCTCCTGTCAATTTAGGGTCTAATCCAAAGCCCACTGAGTCAATAAAGAAACTCCTCTTTGTTCCAGCAGGCCTTGAATCATGCCCAGTGGGCCCCTTCTGAACATGGAGAGCACACGATTTAAATGAGTGTGCCTTTCACAACCAAATGATGACTACCCAGGCTGCATTTCCTTCCAGATGCAGATGTTGAAATGTCAGGCTTTTATTCATGAACACACTTCTTCCTGAACATTTCATTGAAGAAAATAACATGATTGCTCAACAGGCTCAAGGGATGGCTCAGGGAACCTCAATACATTGCGAAGAGCCAGCCGAGCTCTCACAGGATTTGCAGTGACAATCTTTGGATGGGAAGCTCTCAATTGATTTAACCAGGCTGGCAAAATGACACTTTGCACAGTCCACAAAATGAGGGACATGGGGCAGATTTCAGCCAACTTGCATTGCTGAGGTACTAGGTAGATGATAGCTTGCTCTTCCTAGAAGTGTCCAGGGAGGAAACTACACAACACATTATTCCTTTATTTAAAGATATTTAACAGGAAAACTCCCAAGGAGATCAGATCTCATTTTCAAGTTCAGCATCAAACAGCAAAACCAGGACAAATAATACACAGGATTGCAAACACAGAATAAAAATTAGTAAGTGTTTTAGAAAGCATGACTACATCTGCATTGCCTTTCACCCAGCGGCATGGTATTATGCTTAAGCCCAACCTTCTTTTCCCGTTACACTGCTGGGACACAGTCAGAGCAAGCCTTGGCCAGACTGAGATGTCTGTGCTGCAGACACCTTCATGCTCACCCTCCCACAGTGGTGCTGGGATCAACCCCATGCCATCACTCCCATCCCTTCCCAGGAGGGCACAGGCACTGTGTACCATAAATGCATGTGGGCTGGCACATGCAGCTGTGCTGCAGGTCAAGTCCAGTGTGTACATGTAAGCTTATCTAAGGGACAACTAGCTGTAATGGCATAACTATTATTTACATTTAGGTGGGACTACAAACCCAGGTCAGGACAGGACCTCTCCATGATATGTAGCATACAAGTACAGTGAAAATAGAAAGCCCTGCTTCAAAGGCTTGCCCTCCAAGTACGAGACAAGAGCCTGCCCATGGACAGAGGCAGACAGGAGAATAACAAGAAATAAAAAGATGTTGCTCCTACCACAATAGGTAAGTTATAACGCAGATACTGTCAGCCGCTCATAGGCAGAAGGGCACAGGAAACTTCTCAGTGGAGTAATGGGGCAGTTTCAAGGATGTTTTCAAGGAGCTGCCCCTAGCGAGTGGAGCAGCATGGGGAAGGCATAAAAGTGCTCATTGGGCAACGTAACAAGTGGACAAAGGAGGCTGAATCCCAGCTGATGCGTAGGGGGTTTCACCACAGTAATACCGAATGGAAGATGATTAGGAGAGCTGGGAATGACAAGCCAAATCCCTATTAGCAAGGGTTGAGGAAGTAGAGTGCTAAATATTATCCATTCTCACCATGCCTCAGCAGCGTGACAGATATTGGGAGCTAAGGAAATAAAGGTTATACATTGCTTGAAATTCAGAGGAATTTGGTAATCTGCTTTCTCAGATCCCTTTAATATAACAGCCGGAATGGATTATAAATGTGGTACTTCCTGGTGCAGCTTATTAGCTCTAGAATGTTTAGGCAGCCACCAGCATCTTGATAGGGAAATCACCTTTTGGTTTTTCCACAGGCTGTACATCATCAGCATTTGCTGATTTTTAACAAGGAAGAAATTAACTTCATTCAGTTTGCTAAAACATTTTACTTTGTAACAGTGGGCCATGGCTTCAGTTGGCATGCAGCAGCAATGTACTGATGCATTTACATACATTGAGCCTAAAACTTTTTATCCAGTTTTCTATTTAGTCACCATGAAACGATGAAGCCAATTCTACCCTCTCTCTCTGTTTCCCCATGACTCTTTCCTTGCAGCATCCACTACTCTGACGAAAACGTCATCCTATCAGTTAGAAATTAACAATTTGCTTGAAAATTTAAATACTGTTCAATTAGCAAGTTTTGGCTACTTCCAGCATAGGCCTACTTTTGGTAAAAAGTATGTACCTGCACAACTGCCACTGTTCTTTTTGCAATGTAATCTAACTTCCTTGAAAATCTTGCCTATTTACTTGCATTCATTGTGCTAAACCAGCCAGGTCTGAGATGCTTGTTTACCAAAATTACAATCTATGTCACAAGTGTTTTCTCAGAAATGGTTTTTCTGCTTTGCCAGCTTTGCTGTACCTTTAGGGAAAGCTTTTTCCACTGACAGATATTATACCCTACTGAAGTTACTTTTTACATCAGTTTCATGAACATCTTGCAAGCCATTCTGCAAAGCTTTTTTCAGAATTGTTTTTTTAACTATTGCTACTATATCACCACCACCTAGCTTTTATATGATATGTTTTATAAACATATCAGAAGAATGGTTTATTTGGGTTTAAATCTGACCTCAAGCAGTGTAAGACACAGCAAAGCCTGCTATCAACTGAAGTATGAATCTGAGTATTTTTTGCACTGCTGTGAAAAAAATCATTTAAAATCTCAAGAAAGCTAAATCAGCACAACTTTCTCCTGGAAATCAGCAGTAATTCTGACAGGAGCTACACAATACAATACAGTTATTTGAACAATATGCCCAACTTACTAAATGTAAAGATTATATTGAGGTTGGAGTATTGAAACACTTCATGTTAAGAAATGTTAAGAATTAGGCTTCCTTTAGTGACTCTTTCACTGCATTACTCCTCTTGTGCTCCAGAAAGGAATTGGTACTGGGTATAGAGGAGCATAATGCTTGCAGTGCTCCAGCATTACATGTTGCTGATATTGAGATGCACCTAAGGAACAAGGCAGTGAAAAGAAGGGTGTCATGGTGACTGTTGAGCACTGCCCCATGGAACCATGCTCTTCACTGGGTCTTGCCACAGCAGTCTTATAAAATGGTGAATAATTTTTTTTTTTTTTAAATGTTCACAGACAGAAATCTGGCATTTGATTTACAGAAATGCTGCGTGCTCATAACTGTAAGCTGTAGCTGAAATCTCTGGAGCTGTGCTCTGAATACTTAAAAATTCAAAGTATTCTTGAAAAATCAGATACTGGATATTCCTTATGAGTCACCCCTAAACTGTTCTTAAGCTCTCTCAGACTTGGCTGTCCTTAGATAAAATTGGCTTAATATTATTTCACTTCCCACAGGTATTGTTCAGATAAATTCACTGCTGTTTGTCAAGTGCTCATATGCAGCCTGGATACCCCCACAGAAGTTCACTGCAAGATGAGGATGCTACATCTAGGATCAAGTATTGAATGACAGAGAGAGAAAAAATATTGACTAACTGCATTCTCCAAAAGAGGCATAGGTCCTAAAGGAGAAACAATGGCTGGCAGAAGGATTACAAGTAATATATTTCGGCAGTCACAGATAAACCAAGTGACCACATCAATTTTGCAATCTCAGTTCTAGCATTTTCTAATTTGTAAGTGTTCATCTTCACAATCTACAGTTAACAGAGGTTGTTATTTTGGCAATACAGACATAATTTTCACAGTTAATTTGTAAAATTACACACCCTATTATGGGACTGACTCCCCTGCCTTGCATCATCATCAACATCTAGATTCACAGCCCAGGTCTTTTCCTATATAAGCTCATAGAGAGGCTCCTGAAAGATAAAGCTGTTACCCTCTATGCAGATCAGGCACTCAGAAAGCAAGACATATACTTTGCCACTGGGTTCTCACTATGTGCTGGTAACAAAAATGTAGAGTTAGGATCCCAGGGCTGATTTCAAGTGTTGGAAAGGAGTCAGTTGGCATACACACACTTATTTTTCTGTTGCTTGGGATTTGACTAAAGCAAATCAAGAAAACAGTATTAAATCACTCCTGACACCAGGATGAATCTTCCTTTGAAATCCAAGCCCTACTCCAAAGCATGCCCTTTTCAAAGTTTCTTAACACAATAGTTGAAAAATCTTTCTTTGCTTCTAATAGGATAAACAGTGTTATCCACCAATACAGCAGGATTCTTTTTTCTTTATTCAGCTTGAGGCAAACTGCCACCATGAAAAATTTCAGCTCAATTAATCAGTTTAGAAAAAATTGCAAACAATAGGAAAAAGTTTTTTAATGGCAAATGGTAATGAACTTATATTCCAGTAAAGCTTTCAATTCGCTCTATAAGTATTCTACTACTGGGGCATAAATGTCTATGCTTTTAGCAATCCAAAATTTCAGTCTTAAAAGGAAGAAGAAATTCTAGTGCAGGGAACAGAAATTGGGCTGGGAATCAGGATATACAGATTTTGTTGTTTGTCCTGCTGCTAATCTGCTCCTGTGGTTTAGAGCAAATCTGTACTTTATCTTTTCCTCTGCACTTCTGCCTTTTCTAGTTAGGTTTCAAGCTCTTCAGAACAAAGACCATCTCTTACTAATTTTTGCATACCAACACTCACAATGGTCCCCTGCAGATCATTAAATTATAGTAACTTTTCTATTTCATTTCTGATTTTAAAAATTCTGCTAATAATGAACAAGTCAAATGTAATACACTGCTTTCCATTGGCTACATTCCCTACAATTCCTGGTGGTAACAAATATTTGTTTGCAGTAATATTTTTGCCTGTTTCTATCTCCGGAACAGAAGAACATTTTATAGCACTTTGCACAGAGGTCTGTGATGCGTTCCCAACTAATGCAAGACAACAGAGGGTTAAGCCTTGCCTGCCCAAGGAACAGATATCTCATTCACAGTTACCCTAAATCTTAAGACACTACAGAACCACTGCAGTTCTCCTGTGTAATGGGTTAAGTCTGAAAGGGCACCAAATGGTAGGTACATCTTTGAGGCAACAAAAATCAGAAAACATTTATATTTGATATCAGGCTTGGGCACATAGAAAAGGCACCCAAGGGTGGAGGACTTGGCAGCTTGCTCTACTTCCTAAGCAGTGCAGATAAATGTTATTACACACCACTGAGCTTTCGGTCACTCTGTAAGTGATTCCTCAGCCATGAGCCTTCACAGACTCCTGGATCAATGACACTTAGCGTTGTTTCCTACTGAGTAAGGCCCACACTGGTGTACCTTTACCTTGCTAGAGCAATGTAAATGGACTGAATGATAGCTATAATTAAGCATTTGGGTTTTAGGGACAAATATATTTGTAGATTCAATTCATACCTGCTCCAGGGGAGGAAGGTTCAAACATACTAGACGTATCACTGCATGTGTTGGAAGCTTGCTCCGAAAGCTTCTTTTTTGCACTTCCATCTGCAGACTTATGTGACTTCTTTTTATTCTTCACCAGAATTTTATACATTAAATCCATGGGGCTTGGAAGAGGAACCCCAGGTTCAAGCTTGCAGGAAAAGAAAGAGAAATTTATTACAACAACAAAAGAAACGAGCTTATGGTAATTTCTTAGGGCCCACATGGTGCAAGATAATTTTGTAACCTCTATAAGCCCTGTTAAAATGAAACGTATTTTGCACAAGAGGTAATCTCAACATTAAACGAAACAGGGCTACTGAGGGCACTTAAGAAGAAAAGAAAAATGCTTTATGAAATGTCTACAGCAATAACTGAAATAAGTATTAGTTCAAATATGAAAGCCTACATTATAAAATGGCAGCTATGAGAATCAATTGCATTTAGAAGATCACAATTCACTGTATCAGAACAATCTCTGCATCAGAAATTATATGCTTAAGTCACCAACAGCTCACGTTGTTTAACCCTCTCCTTTAGACTCTGTTTTGAAAGGCCGTGTATGAGGAATGACACAGGACTGAAACACTTAAATAACAATTCACACAGATCTTTGTGATCTGATAAATACCAAACCATATTACCGGGTATTTTTCCAATGGATCCATAAGCAATGCATCTCCAAATATTAATCTGCAGTACTCTGCCATTTTTGCCTGTTGTTTAGGGCTAAAAGGGAGAAAAGAAAGAAAGAAATGAGTCCTACTAATGCTACAGAGTGAAAGCAGCAGTAATGGAATATCTAAAATCCCTAAACTAGATATAATTTCCCGATCCAATTGCTGTGAATTTTTCAGAGAGACCTAGATATATCATGCAATTATTCCCATTCCTCTGATAGAGCTTATCAAAAGGATCACACATGAAGTAAAGGCACTAGTCAATTGAATAATAGTGAAACTGAACTTTAACATTGAGGTATATTTTCCCATGCACTTAGAAAATAAAAAAATGAGGGTGTCAGTTGTTACCTTTAGGGAAATAACCATTACGCGAATTTGCATCTTTCAGGCAACATTTTTATTCGAAGTTTAAGTATTTTCCTCCTTATGTTACTTTCTACATATGCCTGGCATTCTTCTCACACACATATCCCCCCAACCCCATTTGGATATTGTTGTCTTTTTGTCATACCTGATCTGGGGCACAAAACCCAAAACAGTTACACAGAAAGGAGTCTCCTGTGCAGGTGTCTCTGTTAAATTTCCCGAGCCAAGGGTACCTATCGCCTCACTCAGCATGTCCATAAGGCACAGCCATACAGAAGAAGGGGCAGAAGACATTACTTGGGTCTCAAAACCAGCAAAGCTGCATCAGTTATAGGCACTGGTAGAGAAGCAGCTAGTTTTACTGCAGATTTCTAAAATGCAGTTAGTTTTACTGCCCATTTTCTGCTAAAACGCAGTCCACTTTCCCACCCTATTTGTCAGCCCATGTGAGGTGGGTGCTGTGCCTGTGCAGCGTGTCAGCCCGTTCAGGCGCAGCCCTGCCTGGAGCTGCGGCTGCACCTCTGCACTGTGCTCCACAACAAAGCAACGACCCATCTGCAGACCTCCTGGGCTGGGTTTGCACCAAAAGCTTGCACTGTTCTCACCAGCTCACTCAGAATTACTTCCCCTGACATATCCTCACTGGCAGTCATAGCGTAGATGTAATTGTGCTACTGCTAAGATGTATTATCTCAGTTTGGAGAATTGCTGTAATAAGTGTTTTTATATGCATACTATTACATGCAGCATGCATGTTATGTGTATATAACTGGGACCAACATATCAGGACAGTCGTCTTAGCGGGGATCTGGATGTAATAACAAGCTGCTAGGTGGAGCTGCTCAATGATCATTTTATGCTTGTTTGGGTATGTGGTCAGATTCCTTTTTTAAAAAAATTTAAATTTTATTTAAAATCAGGTAGAGTGTCAAATTTTACCATAGAAAATTACTTCAGCAGTTTTCACTACATCCTCTAGAAGTAAACTGAACCTCAGTAAACTCGGCTTATAATCAATTTTCCCAAAGTGCAACCAAAGAATGAAACAATTCCTATATATCAGTGATGGGAGTTTTAGGACTGAAGACAGGTTATACTCTTGGAAATATTATCAAATCATCTTAAAATGCAGCTCATTGCTACAGTCACTCTCTTTCTAATTTTAGACAACTGTCTATTTTTGTAATATGTGCCTGTTTAAAATCTGTAACATCTGGGCTTAGGTACTTTTAAAAGTTTCCTTTTTTGACACTCTGTTGAGAAGTCTTGATTAAAGGACAGGTTTATATTGCTTAATATAACTTCCTCAACTATTGTTAATTATGATCTGCGTATCATGGAAGATACATGGATGGTATTCGCGGTTATGTTACCATGGAGCTATTTTTCATGACAAAATAGAGCTGGGTATATAGGAAAAAAGGAGTGCTCATTTTTCTCTTGCGAACCAAGAGTACAGCCACTACTGTGTCTAGTTTGTCATTAGCTACCAGCTGAGCACCTGGCACTGCAGCTCTTCCTGGGGTCAGCAAGGCCAAACCAGAGCTGAGATAAAGGCTGGGTGGCATTTGAATCAGAAAATGTAATTTCCCTGAGATCAGCATTCTGGATGTCCCTTGAAGCAGATAGGGGGTGAACTGGTCATTAGCTCAGTCACTGACAAAATATATTGTGAGGAGGCTTTAAATTATTCCACAAAGCTATGCAAGTGCTTCATGCAGTTTAAATCACTACAGCATTTCATTAATGCTTTCTTTTGCGTGCAGCCAATTCTGCAAAAAAAAGCTAAAAGCCACTTTTAGCTGAGGATGGAAAATTAAGATGAAGACGAGCAAGGCAGTGGAACTAAGAACCCACAAGGGAAGTGATGGGAAGAATAGATCAGGCTACGACAGTGCGTTAGCTATTCCTAACCGCCAGCTACCAAGGAAAATAAAGGCGCCTCACTCTAGTAAGCAAGCAGACTAGGTATTTGCTATCAGTCTAGGGTCATTATAGCAAATTTTATTTCCGACTTCGCCACCAGTGTATATTTTGAATAGACCCATGCTCTTAGAACCCAGAAAATTCAAAGGACATCTTCTTGAATCAAAAGAGCACAATTATTGAAATTGTAGTAATTAGATGTGACATCAGCATTTTTAAATGGGCACATCAACTCCAGAAAGAACTCTTGATATGAATCCCCCCAAAATATGCAAGAATTAGATCTAATAAATTTCAAACTATCACCACAGCTAGAACAAATTCTTCTGATCTTCTGTGATTACTTACATGTTTACCTCAAAGAGAGCACAGTGAGAACTTTCATTTTTGCAAAAGAGAAAAATGTAATGCAACACTATTTCTGTTTAGCGTTTACATTCCAATGTCACTGCATCCCAGCAGCAGAAAGAAGGAAAAGGAAAAATACGTAAAAAACTAACGTTTTTTAATACTATAAACCAATCTTGCAGTAGTAGAAAGGCCAAAGGAGGAAAACCTTGACATTACAAAATTACTTGTCTTTGTGAACTGGACTATATGCACAGTTATTTTTAAAAGCTCCTAAGAGGGAATAAAAAATATTTAGGAGTACCAGCATTTAACTGAGTGGTAGGGTTTTTGTGTTCTCTCTCTCTTTTTTATATATACATGTAGAGTTTCAAGAGATAGATCATTAGTAATAGTACAGATTATGTATTACTATTATAGTAGTTTAAAAGCTGGAATATCAGTTTCTTTTTATTTTCCCTTCTTTAAAAATTATGAACCAGAGCAACAGATTGAAATACCAGCTTTTCTACATCAACATATTTCCCCATTTGTGTTATGAAACAAAAAAGCAGGTATTTCCCAGTCCACATCTACTATTATTGGAAAGTCTCTCAGCATTCATGTATTGTAATGAGAATCGATTGCCTGAAAAGAGCTGACTTTATCTGCCTTATGATTTTCACTGTGCAGACATGGATGGGTAGCACATACACTAATTATATATGCCCCCAAAATGTGCCAGGGCAAGGGAAGATAAAGTGGGAACATCATACCTGGAGATATGGAAATACAAAGAATATTAAGAAATGTTTTCATTACTATTACTGTACCGCTTGTATTTTGTTTTACTGTGTTTGTATTATGCCTATTATGAAAGTCAATCACAGAGGCTCTTTGGCACTACTGCACTACTACTGCTCCTAACAATATATTATCATCACTTCTGCAGAGATCCTTCTTCTGCATAAGACAAAGACACAGACACTTCCCAGAAGATTCTGAAATAATTTAAAGTGTAAGAACAAAAAGTGATAAAAATCCTGTTAATATTTGAAATCACAATTCCAGCAAGAAACCAGCAATATGAATAACTGTAATTAAATTTAATCTTGGAAGCAATCTTACATGGATACTGCTCAAGGATCACTTAACCTTTTTGCTATATCATCAGTACAGTTCTAATTATAGAGTGTCTGCTTTTAGATTTGCAGATTGCTTATCTTCTTGCAAGCCCAATTTCAAACGTCAAGGTCTTCTTGAGGTCTTTTCAATGTTTTCAAGGCACTTCTCTATTTTTTGACAGAACCACATTTTTTCTCAGTACTGTCTTTTCTTCATTGTGCATGTTTTCCCTTCAATATAAATGATGGTATATATAATATTTTATATATTCTAAAATCTATATGCTTGCCTCTTTTTCTAAACTTTTTATTGTATAAAAACAGGCAAGAAGAAATATACTACATAATGGAGTTATAGCAAAGGAAATGAAAATTCTTCATGTGCTATATAGACATTAGAGAGAAGTCCTTCTAGGAAAAACATTGAGAGAAAGCAAAATGAGATGATTAACACTATGTGCTAACAAGTGATTTGTTCCCTAGGTGGACAAAAAGTGTTAAAAATATTCTCATGAACATAAACCAGAAGGAAGAAAAATTGCATTTTAAGTCCAGTGGTAATTAACGCTGTCACATCTATGGTGGTGATGTAAAACTTATTTACCTCTGATAATCGCAGTCTGTTTAAAAGTCATGAATAGAGAACACAAGCTAAAACCGTATTTCTGTTTAAGCCAACACCAAAATTTCCACTGCTTTGTATGGGACCAGCATTTCATACATGAATACTGATTCTTGTAACTTGAAAATCAGAAGAAAAATTTGGTCACCCAAAAGTAGAAACTGATGTCAGAAGATTTGTTTGACAGCAATTCTATAAAAACACTTAGCATTTTTTGTTAATACTCAGGGCAAAGCCCATCTTTTAAGATCCAGGAGAAAAACAACATTCCAAGTAAATGAAAAGACAAACGGAGCATTCCATGAAATTAGGTGAAGGTTTCTGTGAGTGGCATGACTAATTGCAGATTTCTCTAGCAACTAGTGAAGAAATGAAGAGATAATTGTAGCAGTTGGTAAAATAACTAGAAATTATTTTCAGCCAAAGCAAAATTAGAAATCATACTCATTAAGTCTGATGATTTACTGCAGCAAAAAATAATAAATAGCAATAAAGCCTCAGATAGAGAAAATACTTGATACTGTTTTTGCAGACTTGCTTTGCTAAAAACCTATGTCATAGCAGTGCATGGAAAAGGACATCAAATAATACGCTTAGGGATAATTCATTATTCCATGACTGGAGTTTTCTGAAGAGAAAGGTTCAATGGTTTCTGCAGGGCAAATTCTAAAGATTGGAGTAATGCAGCAGTAAGTAACTGTTCCCTTTTTGACACGTTCCTGCAGTATCACATCACCTTTAGTTTTGACAATGTTTCATCTTACAGTTTTAAAGCCAGTTTTGTATGTAACTTATATCTGACAGGAGTTTATATTACACAAGTATTTACTTCTTTACTTCCCTAAAATAGAACAGATTGCCCTGGAATAGCTGAAGATTTAAGTCTTAATGACTTTAAAGGAAGAAAAATGTAACCCTTCTGGTTAAAATAAACTGGACGTTGCTTTTTCTCTGCCTTATAGTAATGCAGTGAATGTATATTTTAACAAAAACAGAAGAATGAATACAAAATACAATACATTGAAGAATGATGGTTGAGATCTTTTCTAAAGACCAGAGGTTGCATTTGGAAGCACTGAGAAAAGCATTGCAAGTTAAAACCTACAGCAGTAGGTGAGCATAAGCAAGTCCAAAGTGATATAACTTACACCAAAAAACCCGGAAGGGACCAATTAGAGAAGGAAATTAAATGCAGTATCTGTGTGGTCTTTCAGAGGAAGACAAAACTAACTAAGCAGGATTTAACAGCTAGCTGTTTGAATCATAACCATGTGGCCTTTAAATGTGTGCAGAGCAAGCACATAATTGTCCAAAAAAGGTAGTGTAAACTTATACTGTAAGACATACAGGTAGTGTTGGTCAGCTCTCAGATTTTAGATTTTTCCACCGACATAATTTTTGATCAGTATTGTCACATCTGTTCTTAAAAACATTCTTACATAGCTTCTTCTACCAGTTCCTTCCCTTATGACATGAATGTTCTTCCTAAAACAATGGAAAAGCAGTTAGCCCTCACCCTTTTCCTCTTTAAGAAGCAGAAGTGCCAACATTTTTTCTGATTTGTATTAAATCATTCATAGCCGCCCCAAAGATTACTTTTTACTTCACATTAAAAAAAAGTTTCTCAGTCCAAACTGGCCCCACAAGCATTGAAAATGTTTTCACAGCAGAAAACAAAAGGCAAAAAGGCAATTGAGGTTAAGGCACATGTTATGTGTCAATGTCACCCCACTTTGAACCATGCGGTCTCTACATTCAAACCCAAAGTTAATGTCAAACTTTAAAAAAGAAGAATCAGAACTAAAATAATAATAATAATAATAATAATAATAATAATAATATAGATCACTGGGACAAATTTAGAAGTGTTCTCACTTATTTTTTCTTTTCTTACACAGAAAAATTGTCCTTTCTTTGTAACTGAAAAAAAACCCAAAAAGAAAACAGCTTAGGTAAACTGGTATTTTTTGGTAGAAAAGAAACAGTTCCTGGCCATCCATATCACCTGTTTCACAATCCTAGCTAGTCTATGGTTCTGGCCTCTACTTCCAGCACATGAGAAACAGACCAAATTCTGTGTACTGAAAATGCTTATAGCACAGAATAGGGTCATAAGCAGGTGAAATATTGTTTCTTTTTCTTTGAAGTACCACTACATTCCAGCAGGACATACCAAGACTGTAAAGCTAACGCAATTTGTCTCACAATTATTCAAACTTTCTCTTTCATACAAAAGGTTTTAATTCAGGAAGGTTTTTTTAAGAACATGACTGATTCATTCTGATCAACGTGGTTACTTAAGCCAATACAAGTTTTTGTGGGGTAAGAGCCGTTGATCATGTCATATAATAAAACTGCCACAAGTGCATACATAATTCCATGCTCAGACCTTATAAAAAATGTAACACCATACAGGAAAACATGGTAATTACTTACGAATCCACATGATTTTCAAAGGAAAGGAGGATTGGAAAGGGTGATGTCTTAAATGCACATTCAGCAATAGCTTCTATTACTTCCTAAAGAATCAAAATACATACAGTTACAAATTTATGTCTCTAGAGAAACAGCATTTTGTCTTTGAAGACAGAAAAGACCCAAAGAGGTCTGAAATAATGCCCAAACTGCCTGAAATCAGACCTTCCATTCTTAACATCCCAGAAAGCTCCGGATGTAGTTTTGCAGCAACCAAATTTTTCAACCTGAACTGTAATCAAATCTCCAAAATGTCTGATGAGCCTCAAGCACTGCATTTCCCAAGAAATGACTTATGTCTGCCTAAATCAATAGTTTAAATGTAAAACTTGGTCTTTGTGTGGAGTTGTTCCATGCCTGAAGCTATGACTTTCATGAACTATTCTGCATAATAATAAACATGCTCTGACAAATGTGTGTCTTCTAAACATCAGCAGCACAATCACGTATCCATAAAATCCTTAGTTACTCTGACTCACAAGTTTTAGTTCCCTCTTTTTTTGATGACAGAAATCTCTTTAAGGCAAAAGAAAGAAAAAAAGAAAAAACATTACTCAGTTACAACAGTTGGCTGTGTAGTAATCATCAAACAGAGGGCTCAGAAACTGAAACTGTTTCCTTTCAGCTCTGATGGAAAATGGTAACTGTAAATCTAGTAGAGAAATCATTTGATAACACTAATTTTAGTGGGGTGCATAATACAGTAATGTACTCACTGTTACAAATCAGTCAATGTTTCTCTATTGGTGTGACTCTGTAACAATTGGAACACAATTGTTTTTACAAAAGAACTTATAAAACACTGAAGACTTTCCATATGCATTGATGTCAAACTCTGGAGTTTGTAAGAACCTGTAAAGCCTGTTCCCTCCCAAATCACAAGGATGACTAAAAACTAAAAGATTTATTTATTTTAAACAAGCCTCCTCTGGGGATTACTTTTGTTCATTTTCTGTACTTTTAAAGGCTCAGTTGAGAAGTGTAACAGCAAGAAATCCGCTTCCTAAAATGAAAGCTGAGCTTCTGGTACATTCCTCTGATGCTGGGTTGCAGAATCCAGAGCTGGAAGCAAAGTACAATCCATCTCAAGATTTGCTGATATGAGCTAGGATACAAACAAAATTTACAGTCTTCATGTACGTAGAAAAAAACACAGCTCATGCACAAATTGTTGTAGCATCTCTTATAAGATGAGAAACTACTGCTCTCAGCACACACAGGTGGTGAATGACTATATTTACTAAACTGCAATCACCAAATATTTAAATGCTTCATGTATCACTAACCATTCATATACTTCAACTAAGACCACTTCTAGTCTTTAAAGAAAGCAGATAGGCAAAGCATTTATTGGAAGAATAATAAATGGTGCAGAAGGCTGGGTGAAAGCAGGTAGGAAGCTGCAGTTTCACAGCAGCGGTTCTCCCATGGGGGAACGCACGATGGAGTGATTCCTGCTGCACACTTTCTTTCCAGCTCCAGTAAATCACTAAGTGCTGGTACCACCTTAATGCTGTTCAGAACCGGTGGGATTCTCAAAAGTATCTAAGGCAATTTTGCCATTACAAGGGAACAGCAGTGCTAAGAATTGGGTTACAAATATTGAGTCCTCCCATCTTGATGCTCTCCACCCAGATCATTAGCACTGGCTTGGTCTCCACCCACCTGCACCCTCCCTGTGGTTATGGAGCATCATGCAGGGCTTAAGAACACTTGAGGCTGGATATAGGAGGTACTGCTAAAAGCAGTCTTTAGGCCCTTCTTGCTCCTACACAGTGCTCAAGCTACTGAGTAAATCCATAAATTTATTTTCAACTGCCCTCTCAACTGCAAGAAGGGATGAAACCCATCATGCATGGAGAAATAACCTGAAAGAGTAAAATCAGGATTACACAGATGAAATCTGAGGATGAGAAGCTCAGGCATGGATTCAGTGGAGAAACAGATATGCTGCTGATTCAGTCTTGCACTGCATTCAAATGTAAATGCAAATTCTCTATGGTCAGAGAGGAACACCATGGTAAGTTGCATACTTTACTCCAGCTGCAGAATGACTCACCTGAAACAGGTCTTCAAGGTATATATAAAGTACACACGCACAGATTCCTGGTTACGGTATGAAAAATATTGTTGGTTCCCTATAAAATCTCACCCTGGCAATAGCTCACAATCTGCAGCTGAGAAAAACCTTACTGATTTCTGTATGTCATGAAGCAAGGTAAAAACCAATCAAACAAAAAAACCACAAAACCTCCAGCAACATGATGATGGGGAGTATATATTGCTTCTGTCTCCACGCTTCAGAAAGCCCATCTGAGGCAGGGAAAACTGACAGACTGAACAGAAGCATTATGTGCCATGGTCATGCCGAAAGTGTGAGCTGATAAATGATTCAGCGTTCAAGACCCAGTGATCACTCTGAATTGATTCACACACTTCTGACACATTATTTCACTACCATTTTGCTCCTCCTCAGCCGAGCAGTACACTTTGAGTGTTGAAAAGAAACCAGCAGTCGATACATTTTTACATTTTACGTTCTGTGTGGAGAAAAAATACTTGCCCTGAAATGACAGATGAAATATTCCTTAGTAGGTTTAAAATACCTTCCAATATCTCTCCTGTCAACACAATGCCTAGGGTTGAACATGTAAATAACCAGGAATAATCCTCATTTCTGCTAATGATCCTTTTAAGAATCAGATTAACTTTGTTTTAAATTCCTGCTCATGACCAAAGGAGTTGAGCTATCTTCCTTAATTAAAGGACTTCCAGCAATCAAACTCTATGCCTACAAACATAATTGGCTTCATACAAACATAACTGAAAAGTTAACAACAAACGTGCAAGAATGTTGTTTTACGTTTTCCTGTGATTAACTCATCAGTGAAGAGTTAGACAAAACAAACTGAAAAAACAAAGGAGTGTTCTGGTGTAAGTGAAACTTGGTGTTTTGTCTGTGTGGCAGCATTGTTTGCTTTTTTTTCCTAAAGGAAGGCACTAGAAGGCAAAAAACCCCCAAACCCAACAATTCGTGCTTCAAGCGTGGGAGACATGCTTCAAAGCTGTAGCTAGTAGAGAAGCCACACCTAACACCTGTAACATAACCAAATTCAGTAGTGAACTTTTTTCCACATCTTCTTGCACACAGGTAAGTCCAGAAATGCATTTCCATGGTGAGTTAGTGTCTCAGATGAACAAGAATTATTTCTTCACACTTCAAAAATGATATCCTGATGTATCATTATAAGCTGTGCTGACTACCAATCTTAATACTATAGAGAAACACCTCCATCCTGCTCCTCTTAACGCCTTGGATCAAAACCATCTTTAAGAATTCCAAGTAGATAACAACTTAAGGTTATTGCTAAGGGTATAGTATCTACTTTTTATTATCAAAAAAGGAAACGGAAGATGAAATTCAGTAATATGGCTGATATGTTTAATGTCTAAATGGCACAAATATCCCCTTCAAAATCTCCAAAGATACTAATTTTTCTTTTTCATCCTCTAGTGCTTCAGATCTGTTCCCAAGTATCAGGGATAAGAGTAACACTGCACACACTGTTATTAGTTTTTTAAATTGTGAATATAATGCTGAGTGTCTGGACCCTGTAGATGGGACCTGCCCATCTGGGCATGAGTAGCCTATTCTCTGCTCATAGGAATTTAAAGGCTTGCAAATTGCAGAGATTTCCATGATAGCTGCTGCTTTCTGCCTCAGTTCAGCACTCGTGTCTCCCACTCCCACTTACCAGGCAGAGAAGAGAAAAAGAGTGTACTGACGCATTGCTTATCGCTGTTCAAATTCTTGCAGCCTTCATCTCAGCTCTCCTCCCTGCCGCACGCTATGGAGCTGTAACACAAACCAGTCCTTCTTCCCCATCCTCCTGGCTCCAGACGCATCCGCAGACCCATTTTACACTGTGTAAAACCAGTTGTGGTGGCAACACCTGGTCTTTCAGCCCTGACTGTGGTCTACCCGTTTCTCTCCCTGTGAGATGTGCTGCAGGGACACGCACAGAAGTATGGACCTGGGCACTGAGCCCAGGCCTCAGATGGTACAGGCTATCACACCATATAATCCCTTTTCTTTCAATTGCCATGATGACCAAGAACCTGTTCCTGTGCAAGGTCCAAATACTGCAACTCTTCTCTTCCAATGATTCTGCACATGCTCTGAAATCTCCTCCTAAAACATCTTTTTGCCCTCACATTTCTCTTCCCTTCCACCTACGCAGTAATGTTCTAGCAATGTATTTGTGATGCATTTTACATGAAAGAAACTGCCCCAGCTGAAGCCAGCTACACCCGTGTGCTGTGTTGCTGTACCTTGAAGGATATTTCAGTTGTCATAGTGAATCCGTGTGTAATGACTGGCTCTTCTTCAGCTGTTCGTCCTTTCCAGCAGTCCAGCTCCACACAGCGGCAGCCTGACAAAAGCACTTGCCGATACATCTCCACTGATGAGTTACCAGCCAGCTGTCCAGCTGTGACAGCACAAGAACATGAAAAAAGGAAAGTCATTTTGGGCCTCGGGAATAAATAGACATAATCTAATAATAATTAAAGTTAACAGCATCTTTTACCCTCAGCTGAGAGGAATAACACTCCAAGGCATACAGAAAGCAGAACATCATAATGGAAATAACTTAGGCAGAGTCAATGTCATGGTTTGGATTCTAGGTTTGGGTTAAATTGCTGTGAGTGAGGATCAACAACCAAACCGAAGCCAACTCAAAAACTTCTGATAGACAGCATCAAATGCATAAAATAAAATAAAATAAAATGGCTTAGCTCTAAAAGACTTTGTTATCCTTTGACAAGCAATGTGAAATTCAGAGGTGACTCAGGACAGCAAGATCACATTTTCTCATAACAAGCAATGCAGTTTAATACAAGATTAAACAAACCTCCTGCACAGTCACTAATGGTACCATTACTAGGTCTCAAATCAATATTTAATACGCTAATCATCGCACTGAGCTGGTCAGTTAAATTTCCTGATGTGATACTGCATTATGTAGGGAGAAATTTAATTAAACTACCAGTTTCCAACAAGGCCATAACATGAATCTAAAAATAAACAAGGAAAACAGCTTTTCCCAAACTCAGGAAGTATGAAACTCCCCTCCCCCAAAAGCAAACCCCCAAAAACGCAAGAAAGAAATCCAATTGTATTCAGGGAAGGATATCCAGCCAGAGTGTCTTCGTCTGCTGTAACAGGTTTGATTCCAGTCATATGGATACAAATTTCTTGCAGCAGAGAGGTAAAGATAATGGAAGAAAGGCTTAGTGCTTGTTTTAGATGTGAAGAAAATAGATGCAGTTTCCTGCTTTCTAGCAGCCTTCCTGAGAAGACTTTGCTGGATTTCTTGAAGGGAATTCACTTGCTTTTTAAGGTGGCACTGAGTTCATTTACACTAAAGATTCTTCACCGATGGGGGACATCTAAATACTTCATCGAGACTGGCATATAATATAATGCAGATTACTCTAATACTCATTCTATTGTCTCTGTGGTTCTGTGTTTAGGGTTTTACGCTGGGAACTACATGTTTTAGTTTGCTTCACGAAATAGCATTGTCTGCTTTCTCTGTGTTTTTACCTTCCACTAAAGACTGTAACAGAAAACCCTTTTTATTTGAAAATTCCTGTTTAGTGTTTGTGTCTGATACATGAGCTGGAGCAATCATTAAATACTCCACAAGGTATTAACATTAGTCCTGTTGAAATCCATAAGATTTCTCAGCTCCTGCTGGAACCAATGGGAAATACATGTTAATAACAGAAGAATTTGGACAGTGCTGGAAGGTTCTGAAAACGCAGAGTCAGCAAAGTGAAAACGTGTCTCTTTTTTTACTTAATTTTTTCCTGTGTTTCCCCTTTCATTATGGCAGATTATCTTTACTCACACAAAAGCCTTTTTGGTGCAATCCCAATGTCTGGATAAGCACTGGCTCTTTTTCTTTGCAGATGCAAACAAGCACGAGCATGGGTCAGGGTACAATAGCACACATTTCTGTGCACTCACCTCTAAGCATCTGCTTATGAAAACTCGGCTCTCAGTATATGGATCTGCTGAACTCTGCTGCCTAAAAAACTACATTCACTTAGAAAACTGTTTTCATGTTGTCTTTCTTTTCCCTCAAAGCCTATTGAATTTGGATTAACAAACTATTTTTATTATTAACAAATTCTGCTATACTTCCTGAGAGACTACTGGCTGTTATTATTGCTAAGCGTTTTGGACTACAAGATCCATAACCTTCAAAAGTGCTTAAGTAAATCATGACATGCATCGCTTGCCATATGACACTTCCCCACACTACTTTATTAATAAGGCTCAGATGTTTTGGAAGAATTCCTGCTAAGGATAAGAGGATATTCAACCTCAAAACATTCAATCTTCAGAAAGACTCCTAGTCGGAGTGCAAAATGCTAGCAAATGTTTTAATAGTCTCAATAGCATATTTTTCTGAAATATCGAATATTAGGAATGTTCCCTCAAATGTTTTTTGCATATATTATTTATAAATTTCTGTTGTGTGAGTCTCTATTTGCATCTATTCCAAACTATTCCTTTAACAGATGCATTCTAAAATGTGCTAACACAGACACTAAAGGGAATACTTACAGTATGGTATTTTTAATATCCTGACTACTGATCAATTTTTAAATACTAGAAATTGAAAGCATTATGTATTCCCTTCTATAATACATGCAGCATCTACAGTAATACCAGAATATTTGTACCCCATCACCCTATATTGGATAAGGAGAAACAGATTTCTACAAAAACTCACTGTTCTAAAAAATATAATCAGCCAAATCATACCTAACAGGACACTAAGCAAAATGAGCCTGTCCTAATTGATATAAGCTGAGGATATGACCCATGTTTCCCCATACAGGTCAGTTCCACACTTCTATAACTTTAAGCAGCTCCTTTCTCAGCAAGTGCATCCTTGATGGGTTCACTCATCACTGTTTTTCCAAGTGAAAGTTATTTGCAATACATGGGCTTAAAATTTGGTTACCATTTTAAGATACATATCCTCCCCAAATGGGGGGATATTTGGATCTGCGTATTTGGAGTCACCTGACTCTTCACTACTCCAGAAACAGAGGCTGCTTCTGCCCCCACGCCCACCCATGGCACCACCTTATCCTGGCATGAAGACGTGCCTGTATACTCCCTTTGCCATGCACAAACATGAGTTGTTTAAACCTCGTCTCTTCAGGCAAGTCCTGGAAAAGCAATCAGTGCTCTGGATGTTGTAGTTTGCAGTGTGCAAACGCAGAGCCCCATACTGCTGGGAGTCTGGGTCTTGACTCCAGAAGCAACAGAAGGTGTTGGCGGCTGGTTTTTTTAGACACGGTACATTTATCTGAATTTAATTTCCTGATGAGCTATTTTGCCACACACAGGACAAGTGAATTAGACCGCCCCCTGTGACATATTCTGGTACTGCTTGTATGTAAGTCAAAATAAGGCTGTCAACCTATGGCTGTTATTTTTAACACTTTACATTGGACCAAAGCAGGACATGCAGTCAGGCTTGCTCCAGCCAGCAGCAGGAATACACTTGCTGTCAGTATTGATTCAGGCCCACCCAAGCCTTCTGCTTCTATGCATCTTCTATGCAACACTTGTGTACGCCAGGAGGCCTGGGACTGGCCAGCCTCTGAGCCTGCATTTTGCTCAGCCGCTAGCAGTGCCCGGGCAGCTCCCACGCTGCAGCCAGGCTATGTAACAGACACTCTCCGGCTTGGGGTGCATGGGGTAACCCTCATCCTAGCTGTGGGACCCACTCGAGAAAGACATACTGCATGACCAGCTGAATCTCTCCAACTGCAGTGAGGGAGTGGGACCCACTGGGACGTACTTACAGAGCCCTTCCCCTGTTGCTGGCTCTCCGTATCTTTCTCTTACAGATTTCAGCTATATGAAGATCTTCAAATGCTGCTACTGGAGTCAGAGAGGTTGCCCAATCCTCAACACAGTTCTAGCCTCCTTAAAGAGGGGGTTTTAGAAAATAACAGATCTCTTATTTCAATATGCTTCAACTAACATATCTCTTATTTCAATATGCTTCAACTAGTTGGCCTAAAGAGGCAAATAAGAGAAGGCGCAGAGGATCTTGAAAACTCACTAAGCAGTAGTGAATGAAATACTACTTAAAGGAAACAAAACACTTTCATGATCTTGACTTTTCTTCTCCTTCTTGAAAATCCAGTTATCTCAGATCAGACCAAACAATATTTTTTTAAAACTCTTTATGCTCACCTCTGCTGCTACTGGAGGCAAGCTTCCTTTAGAAATTTTGGTGTCAGTTGCTGATCTGTATTAGAATAATTAATTTTGCCTTAAGGACACAAGTTATATGATTTTTTTCCTCTCCCTTTTACAAGGTTTCCACTCACTTTTAAAAGTAGAAATTCCCTCAGAGTATGGCTTAAGAAAGAGGGAATTGCATTGGAAAAGCTGGTAAAGGAGGGCAGGTACTGCTTAGGACAACAAAAAAATAAACTGAGGTTTAACAGTGCTAGTATGAACACTCAGCTGTCAAAATTAGAGCAGTGATGTAAAAATATGACAGAGCAGGAGACCCAAGGATTTTTTACTCAGAGTCTGCTTAATTGAGTAGTCATCTTCTCACAAAAGCCAAACTGCCTCAGAGGAACATGCAAGAGAGTCAGGCAGATGGGAATCACCATCTTACTGAAGCTATTTTTTATATATAGGATTTTTTTTGAGAGCAGGGCACATAACTGGTATCTCAGAAAGTTCCATCTAAGACATTCCACACAGACTATCTTCCACTTTGTGAAGCAACAACAGCCTTCCCTCTGCTGCCTTTTTTTTTTTTTTTTTTTTAAATGGCTATAGTCAATTCAACGACATAACTGGAAGTAACTTCCGTGGTTGCACTGAACAGGCCACTGGGCCCAGATAGTGGTCTGTAGCTTCCTTCCTGTGAGACATTTTCCTCAGTATTACACAAGGTTTTATGATATTCTGAAGGGGAATCACAAGAAGTAACGACAGCTGGAAGGTAAAAAAATACCCCCGTAAACTGCTGATGGATGGAAGAGCTGCACAGCAACCACTACTCCTTCTTTTCACCTGTTAGCCCTCGTGCTAAGATAAACTGTGACCCCAGTGCCAGGAAGAACCTCCTTAATCTGTCTTAACACTGCTGGACAGGATTAGCTGGGTCTGCTGGCAGAAGGACAGCTATGGCTCCTCCTCAGCTCAGCTCGTCTCTGCTGCAGGAGCTCCCTGAGGTTTCCTACCCTCTAGTCCATCAGGAAGGACATGGTGGGGCTGGAAGAGAGTAGAGCCTTGGGTCTCATCCGCTGATCACCTGAGCTCAACACAGCAGCCAGCCAAAAACTGCTCTTGATTGTATGACAAACTTATGCTCAGAGCAGGCATCACCCAGCTTTCCTTCCCTTCCATATGGTGCTGTCATCTTGGAAACTGTGAAGATACTGTTTTGGAGGCTTTGAAGGTGAAGAAGGTTTCAAGGAAGTGTTGAATGCAGATAATAAGCAACAACAGTTAGGACTTATGAATCACTGAGAACAGAAAAGCTGGAGGACAGTAGAGGAGAGGCCACAGCAGCAATAAAGAAGAAGAGAACATGCCCCTCATGAGACATTTTTCTAGAAACAACTGGAAGTACTGGACTGTAAGCAAGGACGCAGATGCTGAGGATGAATGGGATAGTCCCACTTTGGCTATGCACGCTAAACTGATAGCTCTGCAGCTTACTGCTGCTGTTATTTTTCCTTTTAGCCAAAGACAAAACATACGTTAAAGCCTTATGATTATCATATTTTGCATTTCACATATACAACAGCAAGTTGCATAGCCATCAAAGTGTGCAATGCTGATAATGACAGGTAATCATTTGTCTTTGACTTTGGGTGCTGCTGAGGGAAATGTTGCAAAGTCACTCCCCACTGTGACAACAGCAGCAACCTGAGGTGAGACTGCTGAGAAACCAGAAAAAAGCAGGGTTGCACATTAAGGGTTGAAAGGAGTAAATAAATAAATATGATACCAGTGAGAAAAAAGATGAGACAGTTAAAAAAAATGTTTCCAAAAGATGACTTATCTTTAAGCTAGCCTAGGTTCACTATAAATCACTTCTTTCTTCATGGATTTTTACCTTTGTTCTTAAAAATTACATTTCCCTAAGAAAAAGAAAGCTGTAACACTTCTAAATAAATAATCAGGACTTGATGTACTGCCAAGGGTTTCTACTAAAGGCTAGGAAAATGATCAGTGTAATTAAAAATAAATTCAGAGTGTGCACATGTTTCTTTTTACGTTATAATGTTTCTTTGTGCATGCTTTTTCTGGGTTTAAAAAACTAACAAAGGGAGAGATAATTGGTAGGGCATTAAGCACAGTAATCATAAAGTATTGCTAGACTGAATGGTTTTCTTATTGTCCTAATAATTATTACATGACTAGTTACTATTTCACAGCTCCACTGAGGGCAGAGGTGCTACTGAAGCTTCCCTTCCAAAGCCATGAGCACTTGAGCAGACCCTTCGAAATCTTCTTGGGAAAAAGAACAGTTTGCCAGCATTAATTTTATTAATTTTACTAAGTCCTTGTTGGAAGAAAGCAAATAGCAATGTGATTGCTGTATCTGGTCTAGCCTCAAAGCAAAATCTAAGGCTGTCAGTCTTTATAATATGCAGATAAAAATCAAACCATTAATCCCATTGTTGGCCAGCTGCCACACATTTACTGAACATAATGAACTCACTAAAAGGGAAGGGCATGTGTTTTGTGCCTGTAAATGTGAAAGTACACACTCTGAAATGGAATTTGAAAGAGATTCAAACTTACTTTGCACTATTCCCGAGTTTACTCTGATTTACTCCCCCCAATTTACTAAGCCAGGAATTTTATGTTACCTTAAGACTGAGGATCATAATTCCAAATGTAGCTTCTGAAATTATTTAGAAATGCAGGCAAAGAAACCTGTAGATGCAATCTGAGATGATTTGCAGACTTTCACATACAAGTCAAAGCGAATTTGTAAAGTTTCAAGATAAACTTTCTTTCTCCTAAAATAATTAAATATTTTAGGTCACTTGTGGTGCAGTTAAAACATTTAGAATAGGTTGGACTAATCATGAATTCCCATCCTTGATTCTTTGTGCTTTGGCTTCTGTGCTTCTAGACCGTTAGAACATGACTGTCCTGATCAGCCCTGATAAAAATCTGTGGTATGGTAACGGCTATTAATTCATGCTGGTAGAGGGGAGAGCAGTACTTTATCTCTTGAGACCAACTTTAAACTGCACTGTCTGTCCTCCCTGTGGGCCTATGCTTCCCACATTTGTACAACAGCTTTACTGTTTTCTTGCAGAAATCTGTATAAAGCTACAGCATTCGGCCTAAGTGAGTCCTAATCCTCACTGACTGAACAAAGTCCATACTGGAGGTAAGAGGCCTGTAAAATATCATAATTAAAAACCGCTTTTCCTTTGGACATGTCTGCACTCTTCCAAAGAGCATAAATTTCTGCATATTGGAATCATAACTTAGAAGTGGCCACACTGATTTTCATTTCTTTTAATTCAGAGAAACAAAAGAGCTGTCAATCTGAATACTTATATGACAAGTTTTAGCACAAAACACATTTTACAGCCAAGATATGAACCTCTGAAAAATGATGTCTAATGGAAACAATGACAGTTCATTTGCTTTATGAAAGCACTAGAAGGTGCTGTAGAAAGTGCTATAACAAACACAAAACAGATGAAAGTAATCACCACATGGTCTGTTTAAACTGGGCATCACCACTGCATGGTTTTGTTTATGTTTTGGCATACTGGCATTCTGAAGAACTTGGGCAGTTAAGGCAAGTCTGTTAATAACATTAAAAAGTCTATGTTATCCATGAGCCATGTTTTTAGCACATACTGTAGCATTACTTCTTTTTGTCTTTTAACATAACACTAAGTTATCAGCAATCATGACAAGACAAAGCAAACATCAAATCAAATAGGAGAGAACTCCCTGTGCACATCTGCTTGTCTAAAATGTTTGTTCCTACATAAACTAAATTAAAATAGTAAATTTACAATTATTTTCTCAAAAGTTAACAGCATCCTAGACTAGAAAATTACTGCCAAAAGTTGGATTCCTGAACTGTCTTCGTTTTTTCAGAATCTTAAAGCACTGTTGACTTTGCTGTGCAACCAATACAGTTCAGACTCATAAACTCTAATTCAAATTAACAGGAGCTTCTGGGTGCTCAACCTTTTTAAAAACACGATAGCACCTAAAACTTTCAGCTCAGACATTAGATACAGTCGGAGACCAGATTTCCATTCCTTGCAGATATGAATGAACTGTCAGAAAGCTATGTGCCATATTGGAACCTCTCTAATCTCTGAATCAAAGCAAATTTCATGGAGCTCAACAAACTGTCAGATTTAATGTTTAGGGGCAAACTTATTAGATACAGAGATGTTTCCCATATTCTGCTTTGCATACTCGTTTGGCTATCCTTGGTTGTCATAAAAATACATTGTTCCCTCTCCTCCCCAAATAAGGTCCTTAATCTGGAATCCTATCTAAGTTGAGGGAAACTTTCCAAGGACTTCACTGGGCTTCAGACCAGGCCTTATCTGAATAACACAACTGCTGCTCACCTATTAATAAAAGTATATTTGATGTATGTGTGTAGCAGCTACAACAACAATCAAGTGCTACCCTTGCTCCCCTGAAGACTAAGCTCCATCATCATTTATTGTTGATGCTTTTAGTATATTTTACGGTTATCTCTGCAAATATGCTATGAATTTTTTTAAGGTAAGAAATCAGATCTCTCCAACACTGTACCTGTGAGGTAGGTGTTGTGTGAGGAATTGATGAAATAGTGTGACAGTGGTTGAGACATATCTTCATTTAAATCCAGTTTCTCAGGTGGAACAACGCCGTTTTCTTCTCCACTCAGATACCGCATAAATCCATCCACTGATATCTGTCCTGAGAGAAACACAGATCCAGGGAAAGCACCAATTAATTTCAAGTACAGATTTTGCAACATACAGATGTTATGTTCACTGTACACTTATACAAAGGTCTGTGTGAAAGACCATATAATCATCAAACTGGCCTTCACCTAGTTATTCATGTATTCTTTTGTTACTATGACTTCATTTTCACCCATATAAGTCGGAAGTAATACACATCCCTTTACCTGTACCAGAGATAAATCATTTCATAATCAGTGTCTACAGATAATCAAGGGCACAGGGGAATCAGACTTACAGAGGGCTGTAAGAAGAGAGAAAATAAACCAAAGCCTATCAACGAAAGGGGTCTTCCAGGGACAAAAGAAAGCATGCTTTCCAGAGGAAAGCCAGAAACCAGCAAACAGAGCGCCACACAAAGAAACAGCTAACTTTGACCTCTTTTGAATATGATTCAGTGTGTGTATAGGAATGCAACCAAACTGCAAAACAAACTAAATGCACCACCTTTCAACTGGGAACTAAGCTTTGCTTTGTAATTTTTGTATTTGTCTTCCAATTCATATCTCACTGGAGTGCCAGCATAAATGATCATTTCATATGCTGCTGGCAAATTAGAAAGCTGAGTCTTATCCTTAGCTTAAATATCACCATTGATCTCAATGGAGCTGTGCTTATTACATCAGGATGAATTTCTCTGTTAAGCCTTCTGCATAAAGTTGGTTTTAGGGTGTTGATTTGTACATTTAGACTAAAAAATAAATAAATAATCCAGTAGTCTATATTTGAAGATTAATGCTTAACCAAACAAATTTGAGACATATTTCTTTGCCTTTTATTTTTGTTATTTTGTCTAGATTTCATCTGTAATTTACTCAACCACATAGCTTTAGTTAATTCAGGTACTGCCTATAGTAAAACAGATCTTCTGTTTATCTCTGAAGAACCTTGAAGCAGCTATGTGCCTCGTGACTCCCAACAATGAATGTCTTACCTCTGTCTCCAACCCAAAATATTCTGCATAATATCTCTATAAAAAAAACGTAGTCAACTGACTATGGCATTGAAAAATGGAAGACTTCAGTTCTACTCCTAACTCTGCTACTCTCTCCTTTTAGGGTCAATCCATTTTTATCCTATAACATATAAACTTACACATAACTTTCTAGCATATGAAAAAGTAATGGGCAACCCTGCATCACTTTTGTAAAGCTTGAAACCACATGATGCAAATACCGCATTTAAAGTATTTACTTAAAATCTGTGCTTGCACCCTAGGATTTGGCTCTTGATCAGAGAGGAAAAGATATAACAGCTTAAGTTCAGATACCTCATTTTCATAACAACCCAAGATGGTGGCACTAAATGAACCTATTCATATGACAAGAAATGTAATGACAATACAGAGCAATGCAATTATCATTAATTCTTATGACAACAATCTTAAGATGGTTGGAAGGAAAAACACAGAGTCCATCCACTATTTTAAGACTGTAATCTGAGTGCAATCTTGTCAGGCTCCACAGCTGCTTTGTTATAGAGTAATTAATTATCCACAGACAAGAGGCCTACGTACTTTCCTTCTCACAAGAAAAAATGTAAGATGGAGAAAACCAGGAAAAAAACCACCACTGAGGCTTTTCATGAAACTAAAGATTTACGATCAACCTATCTGCTGTGTGAATCTACCAGAGAGACATTATGAATGCAAACAGTATCAGGCACTATCATGGAGTTAGTTTGAGCTAAAATCCATCTAAGAGAAACACTCTGCACCAAGTTCACTGGGATATAGATACGGTCTGTGGTGTACTTTCATACCACACAAGTGACATCATACAGGAAAAAATGGGTAAGATCTGAATGGGATAGCTACTACATGGGGAACCAGCAAAGCCATGTTATGTTATAGTGATCTGCAGCTTCTGATGTTTGAGATAGCTCATCCAGAGTCATCTTCAGAATCTCCGTGTTGTTTTGCATGCACTCTTTTCAGCCAGACTAGGACGTTTAAAGTTGCTTTGTTATTCCTGCTCCAGGCTAAATTGAAACACAGTAGTTTTCATACACAGAATTCCTCAAAAAAACTGTGGCATCATAATCACACAGTGTTCAGAAAGACAGGCTTCCATTTTGTTACACAGATACTCAGGTCAATTCACACAGACATAGTACTGAAGCATCTCAAACTGATCTCTGTGTTTAGTCCTCAGAGTATGCCTGAAAAACAGGGTCCTTGCAGTCCTTGTTTTCCAGATGCACACCTGAAGCTGAGGATAAATTAACTGACTGGACAATACCCCATGGAAAACCTGTGTGTTAAGCTGGGAGTTGAACCGAACAATCTCTTGAAGCCTGTTTCGTGAACTTGAACACCTTTGGGATAAAAGGAAGCAAGGCCCAGTCCTGCACTTCCTCCCTTCTCTCTATTTTGTGGTTCATTCTGCTTCTTTGCTCCCTTCCACAATGAAGTAAGACAAGGTCTGCCAAGTGGTCCTTCTGCATATTGCCACTGGTATTAACATAAATCACAGCAAGTATTATTCACATATATAATTACATAGTTTCCGAGTTAAACAGTTATCTGAGCTTATGGCTGTAGAATGCTATTTTCCCCATCATAATTAAGCAGTCAGCATTTCAGAAACTGAAGCGATTTGCAAGTTCAATTACAGCCAATATTGCACCAGTGAGAGTTTGACTGTGGAATGGAGATGGCAGATGTCAAAGGGACTTTGTATCCTGGATATTAAAGAGTAGATTGTTTGTGACCAACGTCAATGATATTCTGAGGCCAACTGCAGTGAGGACGATCCTCAGTGGACAGTCATTCAAAATGAAATGGCCTCAATTTATTGGTAAGATTTGTTCTGTTTTCTTAAGCATATTACAAATTTACTGCAGACATCGCCAAGAAAAAATAATTTGTGATCAGTTCTTTCCATTACAACTGCCACCTTTTATCTTCAGATATATATTAGGAAGATTTAATGATGTGATTAGATATCAAAAGTTAGAGGGAAAAGAAACACACCAGGCAAAAACACAGGGACAAGACAGATTCACATTTTTTTCTTTCTTTTTTTTTTTTTCTTTGCACATAATTTGCCTTAAAATCATCTCAACCCTAGGTCTCTGATGAAACTTTAAAAATAACCAGTGTGCTTTATATACTTAAAATTGTGGAGTTAACTGGCTTGTCTTTTTCACTCACCACTGCAGTGTTAAATTTGATCTGATGTCGCTTATTAGGACAGAGGCAGACTCAAAGCTCTCTAGTGTTTGTTGAAATGCTACCATCAACTTCAATAACATCTGGTTCAAGACCTTACTAAATAATCTTAAGTGCAATGCAAAGAAAGACAAGACTCCAGCTGACTCTCTCTTTTAGCTATGTTGGCAAAGCCAGATCGAGAAGAGCAAACACAAACGTAACCATAACAGAAGGTTTGTCAACAGCTAAAGTCCTCAGTGAAGATCCTTTCTTCTGTGGGGTTGGGGTTTACCAGCACAAGAAATTTATCCCCCCCCCCCGCCCCCCCAAATATCTCTTCTCTAATATACCTTATTAATTAGAATTTCTGTATGGGGTCCCTCACTAGTCCTTTATTAAAGCACTTAAACGCCACAAACATAAAAATGCCTCCTTTTTCCTGTGGTGTCTGGCCTACGTAAAGGTCCAACACTTAACTCTTTCCCACAGTGCCACAGGAACACCTTCTGATAAGCAGGCCAATGCCTGCCATGGGCCTGAGCTGCTGCTCCTCCTCTGCCCTCAGGACTCTCAGGGCTGCTCCTCACACTTTTCCCCTCATGCTTTTCCCCTCAATCCTCATTGCTGGCAGCATTTTGCCATTTCTTAAACCCGCTTCCCCCGAGGCGCTGCCAGCATGGCCAAGGGGCCGGGCTGTGCCCTGCAGTGGGGCCACTGGAGCCAGCCAGAACCGGCTGAAACCAGCCCCGGCCTCTCCTCACAGAAGCCCCACAGCCCCCACCGCCAGCGCCTGGGCACCAACACCCCATTCGACATGAAAGTGAAAATTCAGGATATTCTAATCAATTGTTCCATTTTCAACTTAACGCAAATCCACTTCTGCTCACAGGACGAGTGCTGTCTCAGCACATCTCACCAAGAAGCGACCGCAGAACGTGTCACAGCTGGATGACTTGCGAAGTCTGTCAAAACCACCCAGCTCCTACACAGAACAGAAGATGTTCAGATGTTGTATTTGATGATTAACACGGGTATTTTTTTCTTCTCTGGACTCACTAGAGTGAAGAAATTTGTGGTGAATGTCAGCTGCAGGATATTTGATTGTCAAAGCACAGATAAGTGACTGGCTAAAGTTTTGTGCAAGCCAAGTAAGCAACAGATCAATTTTAATGTTTTTATTGGGCAATAGAACAGGTCTGTAAAATAAAAGAGCAAGTATTAGGGAGAAATACAAAATCACATAATGTATTCTTAATCACAGACATTCCCAATACCTCAAAATTATAAATCTGTAGCTGAACACTTGTCTATAAATTATAAATTATATTATATATAAACTTTTATGTAATTCTAAGAAAGTATCCAAATTAAAAACTTAGAAGAGCTAGAGGCACTGGAAAGTCTGGAAATGCCTTTACATGGCTCTCTCCATATTTATACATCTACATACCTTCCAAAATCCATTCTCCAAACGGGAAGGAATTTTCTAAAAGAAAGGGACCTTGACTCCTCTACATCTTCTGAACATTCTACCCATTACCTTCTGGGTATGGAATGCATGGCAAAGCACCCTTGCAGCCAGGACTGCCCACTTGCCCACGCAAACTGTTATTCACACTGTGAAGTTCCCATGCCGTCATTTCACAAGAGAAATCTAGTCCAAACTCAGACAGACCTATTTGAATCAGATTCTGGCTTTACCCCTGCACTATTTTTCTGTACTGTGGATTTAAGCTCTGCTTGCACTTCAGGTGCATGTGCCCACAGTCCTTTTGTGGTGTGCCCAAAATCCCCTTCTCTCCTTCACTTTTAATTTGGAAGCTGAGCTTCATCTGCCAGTTGCTTGGCGGGGAGCTTGTCAGCAATTATCCCGCCTGCTGCCTCCAAACCTTATTCTTTATTGCAGAAAGGAAGAGGAAGCCCATATAGGGGATTCCAAAAATGTCCCCAGCATTCAGCGTTTCACCTGCAGCAAAGCGTGAAGCAGCCCATAAGCAAGAGGTTCCACAGGGCACCTTGAACAGCTGCTCCATATGACCTGCTTGGTGGTGAAATTCATGCAGAGATCAAAGAACCACCACCAGACTGACAGTCAAGTGAACTCAATCAAATCTGGTATTTTTTCACTAAAATTTGGTAAGAAGGAGAAGTAATTTCCTACTAGAAGAGTCATATATTTAATAGCAATGCTGAGAGATTCTATTGAATTTGCCAGGCTGTGATCAGCTTCATTACGTTAAACATGGGAAGTGTTTGTTCAGCAGCTTGATCTTTTTCTGCATCCCTGTCTCTACCTGATTGCTCCAAAATAGTTACAAGGGAGAAAAAAAAAAAGAGCACAAATGAAGTGGCAAGTTCTGAGTATTTCACAATATTTCCTTATTAGCTACAGCTACATGATCCCAGACCTTTCAAGATCTATTACACTGGATCAAAGACATAAATGTTCCTGGATGGCAGTTTAAAGAAAAGCACATAAAAATCTGTTACTTTGGCCGTAAGAAACAGGGCTCTTTTGTGGTCAACATTTGTCAGCTCTAAAAGACAACAGAAGTCACTTCCATCATCCCAAATCCTTTTTCTTGGAAGCTGTCTTCAGGTAGGTGGCATACTGCTGGCAAAAGACCTATTGAAAATTCACAAAATTATAGGGGTAATGAAGTGACTCCTCTCTTCTATAGTTCTTAGATACTGTCAACATTCATCAATCAAAATGTTTTCTTCTGTAGTTTATGAGATCTGGAATCTCCCGATTCCTGGGAGACAGCATTTGCAAATTTGCCATGAAACTGGAATTCCAGCGAGTCACTTGAACTGGTTGATAGGACAGACTTTGTGAATATACTTCTCAGAGGCTCCTCTGTTTGAAGTCTTACTGTGTTATCACAAGGCTTTTCATAATCCTCTTTGACTAGATCTAGAGAACCTAGCATATTTTTCTCATCAGGGCCTGTGACAGTCCTTGTGCAGGGCCAGGCCACTATGCAGTTTACTGTGCAAGTGCAGACGTAGAGAATAGCCTCATGTAAAACTATTCTCATGCAGTTTCCAGGGCTGGCAAAAGCATAGGCTGCTTTTGACACAACAGTCCTTCTCTTGCTGCTTAATGAGACACAGGTAACTTGGCAAGTTCCTGCCTTCCCAACTCCTCTAGCATGCCAGCATGACCAGCATATTGCTCTAGATGGGGAAGTGCTTGAGGGTCCCTGACAGCTTACCAGCTCATCAACTTGAGGATGTAAACAAATCCCTGCTCACTCAACACCTGCAGCACTGTGCCAAGCACAAGATAAGAGACATGAGGGTTCAAAGTAGGGCTGGGGTTCTAAAAGAAGCTTCTTCATCAGTTCACTGCCCTTTGCAGAGGCCCAGGATAAAGGTCAAAACCCCAGCAGTGTAGTAGTCTGGAGGAAATATAAAAGTACAGCTAATCGTGCAAACTTCTCAACCCAACTGCTTGATCTAAACTTTGTCCCCCTTATTTCAGCAGGTAAGCTGTATGTGCAGCTACTTGATTTTCCCCGCGGTCTACCTAGCCTGCCCGCAGGAGCCTTCTAGTCCTTTGGGCAAAGCCTTGGGACATGGGAGGACACAAAACAGGAGAGGCACAACTGACAGCAGAAAAGACCATTTATCTGCACACTTTTCTTTGCACTTCAGTCTTGCAAATTTAACATCAGCCTTTGCTTGTCCCTTAAAATTTGTGGACATTTTGTATGACAATTAAAATGGGCATTTGCTTGTAAGCAGTCAACAAGTTTGGCTGCATGGATCTTAAACATTTCTTTCCATGTCTTTGCAAACTTAATAGAGCCTTCCATTTGTTTACACCCATGCTGTTATCCACTCACTTATAATGTAACTGGAAGGCACACTTGTGCCAAGAGTTGTTATTAAAGTAAAAAAGAAAAACAAACAAACAAAAAAGGAAAAGAGACAATTAATTGGCACCTCATATCTCCCAGCCAGCAACACCGAATTACATTAGTATTTTGCTTGACAGCAAAATCAGGTCCATTCCAATGCAATCTGTAACATTAATCACATTCACTGTAATCCCATACAACTGAGCAGTCCTCTCACTGCCAAGTAAACCTGATATTTTATAATCCTGTGAGAGATCTGTACAATATGCCCCATTGGGAATTCTATTTCACAATCCAGCACTGCAATTTACAGCTCATTAGGTATTAACATTTTCATGCATGCTGTAGAGTACGATGCATATACCCTCAGTGTGTCTCTTGTCATTGGGCACACATTAGCTCCTCTATGCTTTCGATCTTTGTGAGCCAGCAGACAAGTTCACAAGGATGAATTTACATAAAATTCACACTGCGTGGGACACGATTTGCCAGAGCCACTCTGATAACACTTGCAGCCTTTGCATCCAAGTGATTTTGGAAGTAAAGCTGAAATCTGTTCAGCTTTCCAGACACGTTTGCTACCACTAAATTGCTATGGTGTAACTGGAATTTCTGTCTGTATTCAGTTTTGTAAACTAGGGCAGGACACGACTGCATCGTGCAAGCAACATCCTCTCAATAGCAAAGTCATCACAAAAAGAGAATACGGTGCAAGGTCAGCCAAGACTGAAAATGCCACAACCCTACAATTGCATTACTGGACTTTGCCCCAGGAACATCAGTGCTGCTCTATTTTAGAAAAAACCACTGAGGACAGGAAGGACTTTCAGGTCTCCTGTAAGGATCTGCAGATATTTCAAAATATCTACGTGCCAACCATCATTTCCACACCACAAGCAGAAGTCATCAGTAACTCCTCCATTTTAGCAATTTTCTCCATGATCAGCAAGTGGAAATATTCATACTAGTCAGACAGTTTTATCAAATTACTAAGTAAGTAGAGGAAAGGCGATACATCTGAATTGCTGTATCTGAATATTAGTGAAGTGTTAATAGAGTTTCTAAATTCAAATTTTTCCTTATTGGAAAAACTAATCTGCAGAACGCACAGATAGAAATAAACTGAGGTCAGACTAGAAGATCAGGGATTCTTTGAATTTGAAAGCTGAACTGCAAAAAAGAAGTCCGGAGACTGCCACACTGATCAGCAGGAGGTCTGGTTTCATATAGTCTTTAATAATCTTAAAAAGTAGAATCAACAACACAGGGTTCAAAGAACAGACAGTTGTAATGAACTGGGTAAATGGGACAGAAACCAAATGAGAACACATAAAGAATTCAAGCTAGGTAGCTAATCATTCAGCCAAAGAAAAATACAAAATACAGAGCAGAATTGGGAAGATGCCTAGAAATCCATCACCCTGAAAACCGGACAAGATGTAGAGAACAGCAATGCATCTGTATGTAGCTGCATCAAAAAAGGTGGTAATTGATTGGCAGAACCTTTTACTATCAAGTCATTGATAAAAGAGGTAAACATGCATGGCATTAAATATATCGACATACATATCTGTAACTAAACCCAACCACACAGGCAATCCTACAGATTTAAATGGACACAAGTTACACTGAACTTAACTAATGACAACATCAAGGATCTTAATGGGACAATTGACACTGCACCCTGTCTCGTGACGCTAGTTTGTGACTACTTAGTATCAGAAACGTGTCTGTATACAGAAGATTATTTAGCGAAGTGTTATGAATAATAATGTATGTCACAATATATGCCAAAACAAGAAAGATCAAACATGTAAAGCTGAAGTGGCAATAATATAATGGTCAACAAGTGTTTTAAATGTAAATGATAAGGATGAGGAAGAACAGTTACAGTGGCCAAAGGCAGGACCAGGTAATGATATCAGGGTAAGCAATAGAAAAATTGGGGTGTCTGAAAAAGCTTGGCAGTGCTACAACTAATTGTGCTAGGAAACAGTCTTACAGTGGATTTATTGGTTGTCTCATTGCTTAAATGCTTTAAAATCAAACCAGGAGAATATCCTTTTGTGCTCAAATCTCATTTCAGATTTCTAAACTTAAAGGAAAACATAATAGATCCAATTCTGCCCTCAGTTATACTTGCTCAACTACTTTCTGTAATCGGATGGTTACCTGGCCACAAACCAAAACAAGCTTTCTTTGGCAACATGTTCTTGAAAAAGAAACAGAAAACTTACTCAATAAGAAAGGAATAGAGCAAGATTCATTGCTCTACCCTTGAATGGCTACATTGTAATAGGACCCAGAGAAATCTGAATATAAACAAACAGAGAATGGTAACTCCTATACAATATCAGAAATAAATGCTTACTGAATGACAAGCAGTCAGCGAGGGAAAACACAGGAAGGTAAAGATGTTGTCCTTTAGTTGCTGTGTATAAAAGAGCTTGCTCAATATCAGTTAATCCATGTGGAAATATCACATGCCCAAGGACATTGAGATCCAGAACATTTTGCAGACTAAGGATCATCAACCAAGTAAAGCAGAATTCAGTATGTTTGAATCTGAAATGCTTGTCATTCTAATGAAGCTATCATATCCATTTTATCATCAGAGAAAACTAACATTGGATACAATTTTTTTTTTTTTTTTTTTCAAGAAAGTGTTTGCAAATGAAAAATGACTTTTCTGAATGGGTTTCAGAAGAGGTACTGCAGCTCAAGACACTTAGTTCACTTTAGGGAGGACATATTTCGTATAAGCTTTTAGGCAAGCCACACCAAATAGCAAACCTCATATTTTTATGGTAAAGAGCATTTTCAATCAGAATGAAAACTTTGGGAGCATTCCAAGGACACTGCCATCTCAGAAGGAAGATGGAGTGTCTCCTGCAAGGAAACAAAAGTTTGCAAATCTCACTTGTGTCTGTTGGCATGAGCCATCCGTTTTAACAAGATCTTAAAGTCACTGTGCAATGTTGAGCATGCTATTTATTTCTTTTATTAGAAGTCACAGGTTTTTTCAACCCTTTTCAAACTCCCAAGAAAGAAGGTCTCTAACTCACAGTGGCTACAGCCTATGAAATGTCTGTATTTTTCTCTAGTAGTGCAAGAAAACAGTAAAACACACACATAGGCAGGGAAGATTTTAAACACTCAACATTTTCTCTTCCTCAAAATTCAAATGTTGTAAAATTTTCATGGATATTGATCATCTAAATCTCCACAGCAGCTTTAAAAACCTCTACTGTAACAAAGCATGGCCACAGTTCAGAGATTCTGGTAAGCAGAGGTGTTGCATTAAGGAACCTGTTAGGGAACCTGTTGTACTGTAAAACAGTGTTTTATTAATAGCAAGTAGTGTGTGTATATATATATATCTATGTATCTATCTCATATGCCTATGATAGCTAACAAACACACAAGTGTGCAGCATCTTGAATCAAGCACATCTGTGTTACAGTTCACATTTAACCAGACCTCTATGTGTACTATCAAGCAGTTTCTTACTGGTTATCATTCTCTCTTTTCAGCCACAGATAGCTCTTTCTTTGAATCAAAAAATTTCTAAAACATTAGCAGACATATACATATACAAATCTGAATATTTAGTAATTTTTAAGGAGTGGGGAAAAAATCCCCCTCTGGTGTAGATAAGCAAGCAATCTCTCCTAAGTCTCAAGACTGAAGCAGGGTGATCAACACCATCTCCAAGTTGGACTGTGAAGAAATGCTACATCTAAAGTTAGCTAGAGAACCACATGGGACTGCAGCTTATTCCTTGGCAGGCATTGCTTTTCTGCTTTTTTCTTTTTTGTTCCCTGTCCAAATTGAATTTTGCTTAAAAGTGCTGGCCCGGTTTGTGCAGTCTTTACATTAGCAAGCCTCAGCTACTGCCTTCCAGGCCCTCATCCAAGAGTGGGGCCTTGTCTATTAAAAAGACCAATGAATCTACATCTTGATGATTTCAGCTGACATTGCAGGATAATGCAGATCAACACAGTGATGTAAAAGACATTCTTGCAGTGTCAAGGAACTCAGTCCTCAAGACCCACTTTCCCACTATAACTACAGTCTACATGCAAACATATCTGCTGCTCTGGACTTCAGTCAAGGCCTGGAGCATGATCCAGGAGAAGGTGCTAATGGCCCTGGGCAGGTGTCATTCATTACATCAGGAAAAATTAAGCAAAGGTAAACACAGTGAGCTCTACCCAAGTGTCCCAGCAGACATCTTAAGCTTGGTATTTCTGAACACTTTGAGCTTAAACTCCAACCATCTACAAAAATTACTGTGGACAGAAAGTCTATGGCGTTGCAGGGTTTTACAGACACAAGCCCATTCTCTAGCTGCTCTTGACTTTTCAGCACAGATGTTGCAAGAAATTGTTTCTGACAGAATATCCCTTACAGGATATGAGACAACAGATAATTTAGACCCAATTAAACCTATAAAAACACTACAAAACCACCTTCACTCTAGCTCTAGCTAGCAGTGGAATGAACACTTTACAACATGCTAGATTTCTAGGACAGGCAGACAACTAGGTAAGTGGAAAGATTTTAAATCAGACAGATAAAAATACCATTAATCCCAGCAATACTATAGTTATTTCTGACAGACTTGAAAGAGGGCCACTACTAGAATATGTCACTGTCTTCCCAAACCTCTGAAAAACATGCTCTGTAGAATGCCTCGGAGTGATCCTGAAAGATGTTAAATGTTGGCTTAATTCCAATTGCTAAGTTGCATTAAAAGACATCTAAAAATACATACTTATTTCTCTTAAGCGATACTTCTCTACATAAGCTATTAATATACTTGCCAAAAGACTGTTCAGCTGTGTAACGGGAAGAGGTAAGAGTGTGAGCATGCTATAGGTGGGAAAAAACCTAGGGAAAGCCTTCATCATGGCTACTGTTTTTACTTCCAGAAACTCCTCCAGTTGAATAAGAGGTTAATATTAAAGAGAAGTGGAAAAGAATAAAGGCATGGCTCTGCAAAGATAGTTCAAATAAATTAAAAAGAAGGGACCTCAGTCCCTTTAAAGGGACTTCCTTGTCTCTAAACTTCATTCTGCAGCTGTCAAACGCGCACTGCATTCGACAATCCCTTTCATAAACAAATCAAGCTCTCTCTTAATAACAATTGCGCTTTTTTGCCCTCTTTACTACCTCTGGTAGGCTGTGCCAGAACCATATTGTTAGGAAACTTCTCTTAATTTCCAGCCTAAATTTATTCAAGGCCACTTGATACCTCTCTGTTCTTCTGCCAGCATTGTCCTTTAGCTTACAACTTCTTTCTGCCTCCCCAGCGTTTAACCCTGATGTATTTATAGGCAACAGTCATATTCCAGCTAAAGGATATTGTTAGACTAGATGATTACATCTGACATTATAAGGGAAACCTCCTCATATGGTTGTTGTATTATAGTAGTGCACATACTCCAACTATGTTAACAGCCCTGTTATGACAGATACCATGCATACCAAAAGACTCACAGATCATTGCTAGCTCCTCAAGGCAGAGACTGACTGTCTATTTTGTCAAGTCGACCAAAGGATGAGGCAAAAACCAAAATGGCACATAAAAGGGGATGGCCAAATGTCAATGAACTCATTTGTGGCAGAGCCAGGAAAACCACATTCTTCTGTCACGAGTTCTAGATGTCACCCACTGGATCACAGCAGTCTTCACTCCCTCTGTCCTCATGGGCCCTTTGCAGCTGCAAAGCACTACATTTGTAGCAGTCATAATGAAGAAGCAAACCCCACAGTGTTTATTCAAAATTTGTCTACATTTGTTTCCTTCAGCACTTGAGTCTATGCAGCTTTGTTTTCAGAAGTAAACTTTATCTGATATTCATCTTCAAATAACAAATCCTGCTGCTAAAATTGAATACCTACCTGTGTTCCATAAAAGAGGCAGTAAAACAGCAACAAGCACAAAGAAGCTGTTTTACTTTTAGAGTAAGTTTTCTATTTATTGGCACTGAGTCTGAGGCTGAGTCAAGCACAATACAGGCAGGCAGCAGCAGAAAAATATGTCTCCACAACCCTTGAAATGCAGTATTGATGTAAGACTCTCTTTACTTATCTCTGAGCAAAAGCTCTAGCTGAAGGGAATGACAGAGCCAGCCCCTACGTATACTCCAAAACCTCTACTCATGTTTGCTTTGTGGTCCTCTCACCCCAGGTTCTTTCATCCATTTCCAATGTTAGGACACAGGGTTTAAGTCTGCCTGTAAGGTTTGCGCCTGGGGTCCATCAGGTGGTCTATCAGGTTTCCAAGATGTGAGACAAGAGTCACTGGTATGATCAGCTTCCGTATGAGTTAGCGCAGGTCTGGTCTGACTGCTGAACTTACATTATCACAATTAGTTTATGCTCTGTAGCTCTGAAGATATAAATTCCACAATAAGTCTGTCCATTTTACATTTGGCACAGTTTCACCGATATCAGTGGAGCTATTCCTGGTACCAGTCCCAAAATGCATTTCTGCAAAGCTCATGCTTTTTCCAAAGTATCTGTATTACAGACAGAAGATTAGGAAACTTGCCCTCCCTGGAACCCTAAACGTATTTTTGATCTTTTCATTAATTCTAGTGCCAACGGCAAAAACTAACTCTATGCATAAGCACATAGGTCTCAGATCCAAGCCAGTTCCTACACTTCTAAAATGCAACCGAAGAATAAAAGAGAAAAAAAATGTCCTTTTTTAATAAGCCAGATACTACTGTATTTTTGTTCACTGTTGCAAAATCCATTATTATTAGTCCACACCACTGTACCATTTTGTTATCAAGTTGTTACAGTTAAGTTAGAAAGATTAAGCACTTTACCTGTAAAGCAGATGCAGAAAATCCTTGTAATTGAGGATTTTCCATTCTAAAATATTTTTACAACATCTAGTCTTTAACTTGTGATGCATCTTCCACATAACTGCAAGATCCGAAATGAATTTTACAGCCTAACTAGTAACTAAAACACAAGCAATTAAAAAGAAAATACAGTGCATTACAGAAACATATTTTGCAAATTCATTTTGACAAGTATAGTTTCCATTAACTTATTCATGGTGATAAATTATTCATACTAACATTTGCTGCATATATGTATTTTAAAATAATTTTTAAAATGCTTTCTGGCAAGCTACCTAACTTAGCACTTGTTGCTGACAGCATAGGATAGGCTACAACTTTTGTGTGGCTTTTAAATTTTAAAGAGTATTAAACTGTGACTGGGATCTATTGTTCTGTCGTCATTTGAGAAACAATGCTGAGAGCTCGTCTCTTGTACAACTGGAATGCTGGAAAGCACTGAAAATCCCAAAGGTAATGTTTTTTTTTTGTAAGTACTCTTAATTTCCAATGTTGCAGTTAGGAGGCCGAAGGATTTCAACCATTTTGTAACACTTCCTACAAATGCTTCAGTGCCAGAAAACCCCACCATTTGCCTGAATGGTTTATACATCAGAATTTATGCTTTATTATGAAGTATGTCTTAAAAATGTAGCCACGGTTGCACAGTACTTGTTTCCAGTACTTGTTTCTGCCATTAAAACCTGTTGCCTAGGAAATGACCCCCTTCTGCCATCGAAAGAGTCCAATGTGTAATTATTCTCATGCAGGTACTAAAAGGTGAATTTAATGTGGTGGGATGAAAATGTTTAAAATTTATTGATGTTTAAGGGAGGAAAAACACATTTGTGCTGAAGTGAATACTGCCTGGTGTTAAGGCTGCCATGAGAAAAAACGCATGTAGTTAATGCTGTATAAAATTAAATACATCTTAATCTAATGTTAATTACTTACTTTGTTTTATTACCTAAAAAACCCCCCAGCAAAACAACTACCAATAAATGTGTGCTAGCAAAACAGAATTAATACTGGAATTCAGAGAATGATGGAACCAGCTCTCCTACAATCCTAAATGCATGTCTAACTAAAACTGACATACAGTATTTCCAAATAGGTACAGTTGAGAAAATCTGGAGAAAGAAACGCTGTGAAATACAAGAGGAAAGGTATTTTCTTCTGTGCAGATGTCAAGGTTTAGCCCTTTAAAATTAAATAGGCAGAGATAGTATTTAAACAAATGTATACTTAAGAGAAAAAAATTAACATCTTTATGCCATTACTTATCCCAAAGATGCCTTCTACTAACTACAATCTGATGTACAGATCCATTGGCCAGGAAAATCTCCAAAACACTTCCAGACTCTATTTTTAAAGCTTGTACTACAGTCAGGACCATCTCTCTCAATAAAAACCACTCTAAAAATAATGGCTAATAATAACCTAACCCTTGTCTTGCTCCCACCAACAAGGACGGTGGGAAGCATGCATTTTATTGCTACAGCATGATTCCAGCTTGTTTGTGTCTCCTTTCCTTAGCAGGCCTTGGTTTCATATTCTTCATTGCTAGTCTGGTACATGGGTATAGCTCTTCTTGCATGCTTAGTCCTATAGAGACACAGGATGCCCCTAGAGCCAAGACTGTTTTTCAGTGGTTTTCAAAACACTTACTGGTTTCAGAAGGAACGTTTTAAACTGAGACGATGGGATTTGAGCTCTCAAAGCTCCAGGGTCCTTTTGAACTTAGAAACTTTTAGAAATGAATTGCATCATTAAGTCAGGAAGAACCAGCACATTTCTGCAGAATTTGTGCCAAATTTAAATGGTAAATTTCACATAGTTCTAGAAACCAGGACTATCGCTCCTGGGAGCCTTCACACTGCAAACAGCGACACCTGAAACTCCCATCTCCCATCCATAATGTGACGAGATCCTGAACAACTTACTTGTATACAAGTCTTCTTAAAAATAAAAGCAAATAAGGAAATTTCCAATCAACCCCTTAGCATTCGATTTATTGATATACATCCTATTACGAACATATAACTTGAAATGGAATACATTTAGCAGTTATGCCAGCCAGCCAATGCAAATGCTTTACAGCCTGAAAATAACAAACTACAAGACTTAACCAGGCCTAACAGCCCCCCAGTACGCTTTTGCTGACAGTGAGAGACTGCTCAGCAGTACCAGGAACTTCCTTCTGCTTCCACCTGATAAGGAAACATGCTATACATAGCGCATTAATCTCCTTCACTGTATGACACAAAGCATTAATCACAACAGCCTGCTTCAACCACAATAAAATACTACTCCAGATGCTTAACCTACGTAGATGTCAAGCCCATGTATCTGCTGATGCTGCAAAAGCTCAATCGCATCCCAGCAATACAATACCTAAAAATACATTAGTGACGAGCAGGAACACAGGCAGCCTTTTTACTCAAAACTCTGGAACCAAAGGCCCTTATCCAGTAAGCATATTGGCATGTGATTTTACCAGGTACCTGAAGAGCCATGTTGTAAAAGTTTAAAATACTATGGACAGCTCTTGCTTACTGTGTTCAAAATACTGCAGTTTAGCTGCAACACGTACAAAAAAAGGGCTAGAATGGTGATCAGAGAAATGGAGAATTATGAGACGTCAAAAGCGTTTGACTAGTGCTGTGAAAATTGAGAGACAGTACAAAAACTCTTTAGAAATTCATTTAATTAGCTACGAGAGAAGAAGAATTAAAAGAGAATACTGTTGTACAGTGGATGTGCATAGATAATTGATACAGTTAGATGGGAAATTAGAAAAAGATATAATCATCAGACGAGTGGAGATCTAGAACTATCCAAACAGGGTAGTGGGAGCAAGGAGTCAGGCTGCTGTACAAAGGCAAATAGTTTCTATTTTATTAATTTGGATTTTAAGTTTTCAAGGAAAAATCCATAAGTCTATTTAAAAGAACTCCTCAATATTTGCCAAGAAGCATGTGCATCACACTCTCAGAAGTTACCCAGGTACCTGTGTTCATGGTTCTGGTCAGAATTGCCCAGAAATTTCACTTCAATAGAGAATTAATATAACATTCAAGGAAATGAAGCATAAGAGATTTTCATATAACTATACTCTCTTCCCACACCACCATAAACTTAAACATACACTTAAGTGATTTATTACATCAAGGCCAGGACATTCTGCATGTTGCACACATGAAATCTTACTCCCACAGCATAAACGCTTTTAGCAAATGCTTTTAATCCTTGTGAATTGTAAGTATTCAGTTTAATTTTGCATCTTGACATGTGTGCTACTGTGCACAGGAAAAAAGAAAAAAAGACAACACACACTTTGTCTAACTTTGTGAAAGGTGATTAGAAATCTAGGGCTCCTGCTCTTACAGAATAACTGAAAAATAAGGACATTTGCTACTAACTTTGTTTCAGGCTTTTGCAAAAGTAATTTTCACTGGCAGTTTAAACAAGGACTATACAGGCTTAAAGTTCAAATTAAACAGAAGGGTTTGGATTATTTCATGAGGATGCTGAACACGAATCCCTTTATTTCAGTGGAACATGTGAATATCAGATAGATTATTTAAATAATTAAACATAGAAATACTACAGAAACAAACCTGGAAGTGGACAGACCTTCATCATTTACATGTACATTTGTCCCTAACCTCTCTGCAATCTGATGTTATAATAATGAAACAAGATAATGCACGGAGCCAGTCAGAAAGGCAGCTTATGGAAACAATATACCTGTGTGCAGGCACGTGCACACAAACACGCACACACTGAGCAGCTGCAAATGTTCAAACTCCAGAACAATCTGAGGAAAAGGGATTTAAGTGGCATGAAGGCTGGCAATTTATATCACCTAATTCTTGCAAACAAGCCTTTAAAGTCTCTACCACTCAAATCACTCATTACTCACAAAAACAGTTAATCACAACTTCCATATTTCTTTATGGTATTTTCTTCCGCTCTGGACCCATATCTGCGATTTACTTCAAAGGAGTAACTTCTCATTGCCAAGAAAGAACAAATACATATACCATGTTGTCTGATATTCTGGCTTGCTTCTTGAACCAAAACTCTGCAAAACTGCTCCAAAAGTCCAATTATTTAGTTGCATTGCTCTGGTACAACAGCAGTGAAGTCATCCTAAGGCCACCTGTAACTCCATTTCCTATCCTGCTGTTTATCATGTAATTCTCTCACATCTTTACCTCCGCCTCATGTGCCTTGTTACATTACTCCTCTCTTCCCTATGCTGCTCTTCTGTTTTTTGGTGTACCCCATTAATCCTGGGGAGTTGTTTAGTTGGGACCTCTTCCAGCTCAATTTGAAACGCGGAAGCATAAACGAGCATGTGGACAACAACCCTAAGCCCATCTCTCTTCACGGAGCTGTTGAGCCCCGTTTTCTTTGGGAATTATGCTGGATGAAGGCTTCTGCTACCTTCTTACCTATTTTAGCTGCTGGTCTGGTTTCTACCTGCTCTTACTGACAGCACCAGGGCCATTCCAAACACCCTACTTCCATCCTTAACTCACAATTGACTTTGGCCCCGGCAGATAAGGGGACATAAGCAATGCCACCCCAAGAAATGTAACAGAATATCCGAGCAGTGAAGGTGAGAAGTTAAGTCCAACAAGTTCATGGGTGTATAACAGTGGACCACATCTAGCTGGTTTGAATATCCACAGGTCTACTGAAAAGAACATCTCTGCTCAGTGGCCCAAGTAAGTATAGTTTCAGTGGCAGGGAAAGTATCACTGCAGTGTGTCACTTCGGTCTGCCATCCCTGCAATTCAGCCTATGAACTGTCCTTTCTGACAGCAGAAAGCCTAAGTGACAATCCCTTTTACAAAACACCATATTAAAAGGTTAAACCATTATTATGAATATGCACTGTTATATTTCAGTGACATTTTACAGACATGCAGCATTTGTTTGCAATTATTCTACGAGCGTAGGATTGAGCCCACACCCACACTTCATTTAATATACAGTGAATTGCACTCCCAGCTCAGAGCAGATGTACAGAAAATATTGTGTCCCCATGTCATTCCTGGTTAGCCAAGTCCTGTAATTTTAACACAGTAAACTTGGAATTTGCACTGGAGCATGGTTAGCAGCATGTGCTGGTTTGCTGCAGCTCAGCTACCAGACAGGGTGCTATGTAAGAGGGGGTGTCTGCAGCACAGAGGTGGCCCGCAGGTTGTGCCAGCTCTGTCAGAGTTTGCTGGACCTCAGTGCACAAGTTTGAGGAGGGAAAAAAACCCAACCCCCCCCC
>NW_010972886.1:14086891-14095174 GCF_000737465.1 Haliaeetus leucocephalus
CCCCCCCCCCCCCCCCCCCGAAGGAATTAACTCTCTATGACCTGCCCTTCCCTTGTTAAAGTTGGCATGTTCTGGGATTCCGTAAAAGCAATATAAATCATACCCAGGAAGAGAGGCACCTATGGAAGAGCAAGTGCCTGCAGCAACTGTGTGCACCAACGTAAGCTCGAGGTGTCCCGCAAACCCTACTTGGAGGGTGCTAGCAAACACCACCACAACACCCTTCTTTCTGAGGTTTGTTTCATGCTTCCTCCTTACTGCTAGTCAGAAGGTGATTTCATTTTGACTTCGGTGTCCTGCTAGCACACTAGCACACCTCCTTCTAATAAATCCTTTATCTGGTTTATATGAAGCACCAATATTTGGGTAATAAGAATGATCTTTTAGGTACCAGACTTTCCTGTTGCTGATGTGAAATAAGGTAAGCACAGAGCAATATTCTAATATTTGCATGGATGAGAGAGGAGGTCACAATGTGTTTTCACCTATCCATGCTAGTGTTCTCACTGATGTCAAAAGACAGTTTGCATAAGCATGACAAAGAAGCAGGATTTAACCCTCCATCAAAACCTCTGGAAACACTAAATTTGAATGGCCTAGAAAAATAAGAAGCCTTATAAGAAAAATTACAAGTGTTTTGCCTTGAGACAATGTTGATCACAGGATCGGGAGCCACAGGTTTCCTTCAGGAAGACATCTAGGTCAGAAGGCTTCCACAGAGAGGGGCGGAACTGCCTTCAGTTAACCTCTAGACTTTTGGGAAAGACGTGTTTGTGTTTCCTCTGGATCCGAAATCTCTGAACCAAACCATTTTTTTCATATTAGATCTGTTTTTCAGGATATTCCCATGCCCCTAAAATTTCTAAGGTATAAACACATTAAAAGCTGGGGTAATCATTAGGATATGGGGAGTGGAATAGAACAGGATACAGACACAAATTCAGTGCTATTTTAAGACTTGTGGTGGTAGCAAAAATCTGCAGAGATTTGAGCAGGAGTTCTCTCGCTGGTTTTGGCAAAATGCCCAGTTAAGCCCTGACAACACTTGAGATTTTCAAAAGGGAATTTTTTGTGAGTATATCACGAAACACACTCAGCTACTCTCACATCTTACTTTGTGTACCACTTCATCAGAAAGCAGAGGGCTGGACTTATTACTATTATTAAATGACAGAATTGCCATCTTCTTAGTTTCATTGTCATGGATTTTTTCTTTAAATTTTACATTTCAGATGCTGGTAAATAGTCACTGTGATAATAAGGTTTCTGCTGAAGTTTGCATACCAGATCAACTGTTCTAAACTATCAATTACACGTACTGAAAAGTAAATACTGAAACCAGCCCCATTCTTCCTAAATTGATCCCAACTAAATACATTTAAAAATGCACCACACAACTTCTCACAGGCTTGTAAAATCCAAAAGCAGATAGTTGGAATTGCAATTTGATTCTGAACCAAATTTTGCTTTAGCATGTGCTGTAGGATAACTGAGTCATTGTTTCAAGTCAGAAACCGAGTACAGAGAGAATATAAAAACCACTGACCTTTCTTTGCTAGATTACTGTTGGGTTCATACTTCTCAATCAGCTGTTGAACTTGTTCTTGTTTTAACGGTGGATAAAGGATTTCATTTAATCGTGGATCACGTTGCTTAAAATTTATGAATTCCATCATCTGATCAACAGTAAGGTATGGTTTGCTCTTGGCACCACTAGAGAAAAATTAAAGCAACAGCAAAGCCATTAAAACACATTTCCTTGAAATCTTGTTCAATGTTCTGTAATTTCCCAGGGAAACCGGAACAAGATTCAAACTATCGTACAACAAAAACGTTGTCCCACTGTGTCTCTGGACTAATTTACTTTGCCAGCATGTAACAACAAACATTCTTCATCAAACATCTAGGAGCAAGATTTTTAAAAGTGTTCAGTGTTATTGGCATCAATGGGAAGAGTTAGAGCAATGCTAAAAGCTTTTCATTCCTCCGAATTCCTGGAACTAAGCAACTGGAAAAAAGTAAAAGAGAAAATGACGTGGAATTCAATCCTGAGCTTGCCACAAACGCTGCTGCCATTCCTGGCCCAACTATTTGGTTTTACTGCTGAATAACAGCAGCCCTGATTTTATTATTCTAGTATTTGCTTGGGGTTTTTTTTTATAAACCTGCTAAAAAAAGGCTAGGCACTCTGCAAAGCAAGCAAAAAGATGTCTATTTAGGGAGTCAGTAAAAAGAGCAGACTTTGGGTACAATTTGTACCCAGATGGAGATCCAGGAAGCCTCCAAGCCAGGTGATGTGCTTAGGGTTGTCTACAGCACTCTGGACTGGCCTACTTCTGCTCTGCGAGAGTGCAATGAGAAGCCTACCCCTGGGTTCAATAGGAGCAAACTAGGCCAAGGCTGCGTTCCTCTGAAACCTCAACCTTAGAGAAAACAAGCACAAAAGGACTACACCCATGTTGCAAAGATACGTTCACTAACTGCTTTGGTGGTCTTGGGATGAATTTTAGAATGACTTTACTTTCATATTGCTTCATGTTCTGACTCCATTGATCAGACTCTGCTGAAACTGGGAAGTACAATGACTTGCTGCAAGGGGTAGAAGCAACATGAGTTATATAGCTTGTAACTGAATGTATGAAATCAGTTGTAGTGGGCTGCTAATTTAATTTCATGGTGCAAATTCATAATGCACAAATCTGAAAAGTTACTGTATTTTTTTCTGCTTCTAATTAAGCTTCTGGGGGTGATTATACGTATTCTCATCGCTATTGCAAGCTGTTATGGCTTATTACTCTTCTTCCTTTCCTTTCATGGAAGCCTAAACTATCCTAATCCACACAGAAAAACAAGACCTGGCAGTTCTGCTCCTCTAGGAACAAATTACTTTAAAACTCCGGCTGTTAGAAATAGAGGCAAAAGCTTGGGAGAGAAGGAACCCTTGATCTAAGGTTAAATAACAGCCCTGCTTGACACCGAAATCTGTTCTTGGCAATCGCTGCATGCTGCTGTAGACTAAATAACCTACTTTGCCATCCCCAGCCCAGAAAATCAGTGAAAGGGATAAATAAATAAATAAGCTTCTTTTCTTACAACTCAGAAAAGATGTGGTCAATCTCAGGCCGAGGGCAGAGGTTGTTTAAGAACACCCTGTACACGTCTGGTGTGAAGTCATCTTGAGGGATTGAATCATTCTGTGAAATGGGGAAAAAAAACAGTGAAAGAACGATACAGCATTTTTATACGTTCTTTGTAAACAGATCACTCATGAATGTGCTTCTTTTGATTTCCTTCCTGCAACCTAGAGGAGCCCAGATTTTGCAGAATAATAAATTCCCCTGAAAAACAGACCAGCTTAAAGAGTACATCTTTAAAAAAAATACAAATACATCTATCAACTTAGTTTCCATATGGCAAAGTTATCTTTCTCTGACCACCTGAGAAGAAAGAAAGGACATCTCCCTAACCCCCTTATCTACAGCATAAATAGGTATATCAATCCTGATGAAGCCTCCAAGCTCACTCCCAGCGGGGCAGCTGGCCGGCGGTGCTGAGTCTGCGTGCTTCAGTGAGCAAAATGGCAGCATTACAGAGGATGAGCACGTCACTCATCTTTCCAAAGCTTTCAAAGAACCAGGGAACGAACTGGGTCACTGAGTCATTATTAATACACTTGTTCTCCGACAGCAGCAGAACTGTTTCCTTTTCCTTCCTGAAGATACACGTTGGAGATACCGTGACTCTGGGCAAGACTCATGCAGTGTAGTTTTTCCATGCATCTTTGTCCTAAACGCTCAGTGTAATGCATTTGGCAATCAGATTTCTTTTACAGAAATTGATAAAAATGCTCTCCTATAGAAGAGATACCAGCATTTTTTTCTTACTTTTTCTAAAATTTAAAACAATTTACATTTAATCCTGCTTCTAGATAACACTTTCATCATCCCCATTATACCCGCTGGCTTTTCTCTGAAAAAATAAACTACGGTTTTTAACTGGAGGGAATTACTGGACTGGATAAGGAAAACAGTCCTTTGCACGAAGCTCAAGAGCCCCGCTCCCATTTGCATGCGCTGCCTTCAAGCTCCAGAGTTTTTGCAGAAGACAGCAAGGGCTGCTTCTTTAGCAGGGCTGGGAAGAAATGAGGACCCCAAGGAAGGTGCAAAGCTTTTTTCAGTACAGAACAGTAATGGTGTGCTCACTGGCTTCTGCCTTTGCATCAGTGCACTGAGAAAGGAAAATGGCACAGAAGCTTGTATTTTGTGCAGAGGAAACATGACAAAGGAACAAGAAAAAGGAAAACACAAAAAATGTGACATGCAAATACTGAAAATCTAATTTTTGAGTTTCCTCCACGCAAGCTACCTTTATCTAAAGCTATGGCATGTAGTCTCCGGGAACACCATGGGCCCACATGACTCCTCTCCATGGCTCCAAAATAATGCCTGACTCTGATGAACTGGAGAAGGAAAATTGTAACTTGGACACAAAGCCGTTTGCTTTTAAACACCGTTGAACCTGGTCATCTCAGAAGCAAGCTGCTGATAGAGGAAATCGTTGCTTTTATTTATTCTGCCTGTTTAATGCTGTTGCCAAGGGAACCAGAAGCATCAATTCAAGCCTTTGTTAGACAGAAAAAAACTTTTCTATATTTTTGCCACTTTAGGTTAAAATAAATAAATAAATGAATGCCACAGGCATCACTTTATCTCTCCTTTCATCTATGAAACCTGCTGAGGCCCGAGAGGGTTTTGTACCGTGACCATTGCTCAGTGTTTCTGTCCGCAAGCACAGGCTGAACCTGACCCAGCTCAGGCTCAGACTGAGCTGGGCTGTTTCGCTGCTCCGCCTGGGTACCCACCTCCAGGCTCCAACGGTCTAAGGTCACCAGCCATTAGACTCTTGAGCCTTCCTTTTTTTCGCAGACTGTGCGAGTGGCTGCAGGGTGAACTGGTTCAAAACTTACCCAGCCAAAACAACCTTGTGCACTTCAGCATGGGATCAGCTCACTGAACCAGGTAACTTGCCAATGGCACAACTGCTAAATCCAGTGCAAGTGTGGACAGAGAAGTTTGAATCCTGAAGCTGGAGGGTGGAAATAGCTCCTTTCAGTGACACCTGCCAGTGACACTGAACTACTTGTGAAACTGCACCCACTATGCTTTGATAAATTCGAGCCACAGTGCTTTTGGTTGAGAATAGGCCTCCTGATACTTGTGTTTTCCTAAAGGCCAAGATTCATAAAGCTTGTGAATTTTCTTGTTAAAGGTGACACCCCACGCTCCTCTGTTCCCTCTACCTATAACCCCTATTCAGCAGAGTACTGCTCCTCAGCCAGCAGTTCTCCTAAGGGCATTTTAAACGTTGATTCTGTAATTACCACAGAACTACAGTCTCCCATTGACCTACTACATTTTTTCCTTTACAGGGAATTTGAAGATGCTCAGCACTGAACAAAATGTGGGTCTTTTCCAATAACCTGAGATCCAGGCTTTTATTTGCCACTTGGTTCCAGTTAAGAAAACCTGTTTCCCAACACATATCTCCAAATGCCTGTCTACAAAGAGGATAACCAACACAAGTCTTCAGGCAAAAGCACAAAACCTTTTAATTATTAATTATTTCCTACCAGTAATTAATCAGTGGGCTACAAAACACAAAGATCTAGATGGGAGACAAAAGCCTTGCTGCAGGCATTTGCAACCTCAGGCACAACCTCAGACAACTATATTTGGATTCCAAAAGCCTGCCTGCCAAAAGGGATTAAAATATGCTGCCCCTTTCTTCATCCTGGTCTGAGCTATCCACATTTCAGTGGAACCACCCACACACCTTATGTGCTCATCTCTGTTTTAAGACCAATGAACGAATCACAAACTTTCTGTACCACATGAGAGCATCCCTCACTTCCAGCTTTGCTGAATATTGGCATTCAATTTTATTCTGTAATTAAGACTCGCTACTAATTTCAGGCACTGTTGATTTATGATTTGTCTGGTAACCTGACTGCTTTTATAACATCTGTATCCATTCTGTTATATATTTGGCAGCACAACAGCCATTTCAGATTATTTGCACAGACAGGACTCAATAGCTGGTTATTTTCTTTTAAGTTAACAGTCAAGCTCACTAGTACTTCATTGCGAACCTCTACATTAACTGTAAGGCAGAAACCAGTCTTCACAGCCAAACAAGCAGCTAAAATTAACCTCTTCAAATTCTGTTTAAGGCACCTTTGACTAAAACCAAAACAAACAAGAATACCCAACAATAACAAAAAGCCCCCCCCGCCTTCCCCAAAAGTAGCCAAGATTTTAAAAAATTATAAGGGAATCAGATGCCAAACTCAAAACCTCATTGACATATTTTAAAACTTCATTTAAACATTTATTTAAACATTCCTCTGCTTTCAGATCTGCTGGACGATGAATGCTGCCAAAAATGAGGTCACACAGGGCTTGGTCCTTCAAGACTCTACACATGCCAGGTCTGACCCAGAAATACATACATAAATAAATAAATCCATGCTTTGAGAATGGGCTTGACTTGAAGTCCATGGGTCATCCCACTGCAGTCATGCTCAACTGCTCAGCTGAATCAGGGCTGGAGTGCTCAGCACTGCAGAGAATCAATCCCTTATTAAGGTCCCTAAATACGAAATAAAGAGTTTATTTTTGGCACTTCTGGGTAGCCTCTCTGGTGCTATTCGTCTACAGCAGGATGAAGGCAACTATCCAGGCAATGAGAACTCTTCCTCCTCTCACACTACAAACAGTGCCTACACATTGTCCCACAAGGTGTCCTGGCAAGTAGACACAGGGAATTTGCTAAAGAGCGGGGCCAGTGGATGCTGACGTTTGTACTGTCACAGACAAGTCCATGCAGTGATACCATACCCTGGCAGCGTAGTGCAGGCTGCCCTATGCTCAGGTCACTGTGTAAGATAGATGAGGGACTGTCCCAAACTTGAAGCTACGAACCAGGAAGAGAGTTATAAATGCCGACTTGGGATCCTCTTACTCATGAACGTGAATTTCATTTTGTGTTTTAGGGTCACCCACAGGTTCTAAGAGGTGCAGCAGAATATCATGTGAAACTCATGGCCAACAAGCCCTGTAATTTCCTAGAGCAATGACAGGTATGGAAACTTGGGGAAAAAATCTTTAGAGGGATCTTCATGAGGCACAATCATGAAAAGCCAAAAAGCCTAAGCTGATAATGTCCATGAGAGGCTTCTATGAATTCTCTGAATAATTTGGTGTGATTTTGCTGAGCAAGATTCCCTGATATTCATGTCTTGCATGCTGCTGGAGTCCAGTGCCCTTCCAAGGCTTTACAGGAACACCATTTGTCCTGCAGTACAATGGGGCAGAAAAGCTGGAAGTTGAAGCTAAGAATTGTACTTGTTCAGATAAACAGGAACACAAAGGAAAAGAGCTGTAGCTGAAGTACTGATTTTCTTCTACTCCATTACCTCTATGAGATCCAGAGTTTCATGCTACTTAAGTACTTAGCTTCTAAAATATTTTTTTCAAAGATGATCAACACAGTTTTCTTTGTTGCATGAAGCGTATTTCTCTTTTGTCCCAGCCAAAGAAAGGATCTACTTTATATTATGAATAATTTTCAAGATGGTATCCCAGCATCAAGTATCCAGCAACGTGTATGTAAAATTGGCTTTACTTAAATAAACAGCAGAAAAAGGCTGCAGTTTCTTTCAAGGACTCCAGTGATGTTCAGTGGTTTTTTTCAGATATATGTAGTAAACAGAAGTGATAAATCATGTTCTGGTTTTAGCTGGGATAGAGTTAACTGTCTTCCTAGTAGCTGGTATAGTGCTGTGTTTTGGGTTCAGTATGAGAAGAACATTGATAACACACTGATGTTTTCAGTTGTTGCTAAGTAATGTTTAGACTAAGTCAAGGATTTTTCAGCTTCTCATGCCTAGCCAGCAAGAAAGCTGGAGGGGCACAAGAAGTTGGCACAGGACACAGCCAGGGCACCTCACCCAAACTGGCCAACAGGGTATTCCATACCATGTGACATCATGTCCAGTCTATAAAGTGGGGGAGTGGGGCTGGGAGGGATCGTTGCTCAGGAACTAACTGGGCGTCAGTCAGCAGGTGGTGAGCAATTGCATTGTGCATCACTTGTTTTGTATATTCCAATCCTTTTATTATTATTATTGTCAATTTATTATTGTTATTATTATCATTAGTTTCTTTGTTTCTGTTCTACTAAACTGTTTTTATCTCAACCCATGAGTTTTACTTCCCCCCCCCC
>NW_010972886.1:14095184-14099787 GCF_000737465.1 Haliaeetus leucocephalus
CCCCCCCCTTCTCTCCCCCATCCCACTGGGTGGCGGGGAGTGAGTGTCTGCGTGGTGCTTAGTTGCTGGCAGGAGTTAAACCATGACAATCAACTGATTTAAAAAGCAGTGCTTCAGAGATTATTTGCACATCTTGTCTTGGTTGCTAACAGTTAAATGAAACCCCATCTTTAAAATTATTCTTTCCATGTTTCTAACCTCACAATCTTGCATTAGATAAGATTATTATATTCTTCTATACCTAATTTACAGACATTCCTTGGACTTTTATGGAATTAAGCTCCCAAACCTATGAAGGAAGTTCTCATTGATAAGGGGTATCTGAGGTTTGGCTTGTGAAGATTTTGCTCCATTGCTGTTGTGGAGCTGTAGGACTTGGCTCTATTAAACCATTGGGGAAGCAAATGTTGAGCAAACATCACAGCACAGAGTTTTCTACACAAGCAAGGGATCAGGAGATGAAGGCTCTCCTCTGCCTCAGAGCAGTTCTGCCCCACCTCTTGGGCCTCTGAGCGTTGGAATTATCCTGCAAGAAGCTTCTTGGAGGAGAATCTCCATCTGGGAGGAAAGACTAAGGACATCTTCACTCCAGTGTTAACTAGAATCACCTGCTTGAGCTCATTCCTCTTGAAAAAAGCCTTCTTGAGGGTGAGGTACCATCCTGCAAATGCTCCAAGTTGAGGAGAGCGCCTGGATTAGCAGCATACAATGGCTGCATCCCCTCAGCATTAACAGTTTTGATACTATAGCTTTTCAACATTTACTCCATGCACCTTTTAGATAAGCTACAGTGAGTTTAAATTGTCACTTAACTCAAGCTACAGATTTTTTTTTTCCTGAGAAGGAAACAGATTACACCATTACTACACTTCGAGCTAACACTGCTCTGAAATCATGCCTTGAAAATTGTGTGACAGTCACCGATTCTTAAACCATTCTCACAGGATTCTCCGGGCCAGGTCACACAACTCCCTGCCCTTTCCTTTCATCCATTCACACTTCTTCCAGGCACTCCTGGTCCCTACACAATTTCAAATCAAAGGTACTCGGATTTGCAGATGGGTACCAGGAACTTCTGTGTGGGAAAGACCGACCTGCTGCTCAGGACCTATCCAGCAGCAAAGCCAGCACAGCATGATCAGCCCTGAAGAAACTGTCCTCAACTCAGTAGAGAATAAACACCACTGAATACATACAACACTTTGTAAGGGCCTGGAATAAATTCAGCTGCTTACCCTGGAAGATGGAAGATTACAAGCTTCTAATGCGGTCTCTACCCGTTTTCTGTCAGCAGAAAACAAGCGATATATGCTGCAAAACAAAGACAAAACAGAGGGAAATGGCTTAAAGACATGCCTTGACAGCCCATGTGGCTTAAAGACTGAGTATGAGTTCCCAGTCTACCATGTCTTTAGCTATCTATTTCCATTTGCTGGCCGCTTGGTAACACAAGTGAGTTTAATGGTGCCCACAATGAGTTTAACTCTACCCCACACAAGCCCCTATTACAGCGGAGAGTTATTTAAGAAAGTCACCACTGCTCTCTTCATATAACCCCAGTGACATGCAATCTGAATGTATCTATCCTCACAACATGTCTCTGAGGTAAAGAAATTATGGTTTTTTTTATTTTACACAAGTGGAACAAACAAGGGCAGAGAAGCTAAATGTCTTGCTCAAGATCACAAGGACAATCTATGCCCAAAGGGTGTTTGAACAGAGACATCCTGAGTATCACTGGCCACTCTTTCCTGCAATATGTGTTATAAACAGATGATAAAATTATTATTCTAGACATAGGGGTCACATGTTCATCCCAAACCTATATTCACACTCAAAAGTCAGAAAAGACTACATGGTAAGGAAGGGGAACAGAACTTACTTCTTCAGAGGAATGCGCCCTTCTGGAGTCACCTGCAGCTTAAGTTTTGTATAACTGTGGAGAGAAAAGCATCCTGTTTTATTTTTACAGAATTTTCAAGTACCTCTCCACCAACTTTACAGCTCAGCGCTAGTGCTTTGATCATGTGGCAAGTTCCACTCAGCTCTGTTGCCCAATAAGAAAACCCGTTGGGATATCATTAATAAGTAAATACCTTTTCCTTCAACAGTAATGCACCTGTAGCGTCAAATACTGTCTGTCTTGCAACAGGACACTGCAAATACCATTAATGCACAAATCTACAATCCCCCCAAGCTCCTTCTCACCCAGGCTGCCTGCCAGTCTATCAGCAGACCGAATTGTGGCACACAGGCTAAAAAACTTGACTGGAAAGGTGGCTGTACTCCCCTTCCAGAGGCTGAAATTGTCCCTGGATGTTGCACACCAGCATCCCTGCCTCCCTAAGCCCTTCCCATAACACATCTGTGCAGGTTTCTCCATTTGACCCTAAATGTTGTCACTCCTCAGCTGGTAGGAAGTCAAATCACTGGCAACCAAAATGTCTCTGCACCAGCAAGAGTGTCAGTATATTTAGCAGCTGTAGGCAAGCCCAGGACATTTCCAGTATGAAGCAATATAACAATTACATTCTGAAACCATCTACAGGCAGGCAATTATCCAGCTTTTGAACCGACTGTTTAGAACATCTCAGCACCTGTGACTTCTCTCACATGCTCATTAAGGCAACAGGGTGAGGACGTATCTTTCTTTGTCCAAATCTTTCAACATACTGATTCAAAGCCTACTGAAACAGGAGTCATCCAGTAGCTTTAATGAGAAGCAGTTGGGCCTACAGCTGCTATCTGATGATCCTCCCCGTATGCGAGGACTACTGGTTACCAGCATAATGTCTACCAGCAGCAGCCTGCGAAGAGCACAACTTTTTGAGTGCTTCAACTCTTCCACTTGAATATAATTAAAACTATAAATTAGTTTTGCAGTAATATGATCTGGTGAAAAATGTGGTAACACTTAAGTATTTAAGAGTTTGGGGGGATGGGGTGTTAAAAAAACAAAACCAAAACCCAAAACAACCCAAAACAACCCAAAACTTTTTCATGTTACCCACTGGCCTACCAAAAGAAAAAGAAACTGCATGGTTCTAATAAACCTTCCTTTTCTTCCCAACCAAAAATGCCATTAGCAACCACTTAAAAAATGAAGTACGTGCTAATATCCCTAACTAGGACAGGAACATTACACAAATCCTTGTCTCCTCATATGCATCTTCTGGAAACTGAAATCTCTTGTACTACTGTGTCACCAAACAAAAATAATTATCCCCTCTGCCCCATCTCCCAGCACTGAACTAGACTAAAAAGACAAAAAAATCACAGCAGTTAGTAAAAAAGGTTTCTTTTATTTTGCCTTCTATTTTTTGAAACTTTTGAGTACATTCTGGTCACATTTAATATTGTCCTCTACAGCCAAGAAAGCCAGAAATAAAACAAAATGAGGGGAAAAAAAAATAATTGTGAACTTCAGTTAAAGTAAACTAAAAATGTGTGTCTGAAGAACAGCCAACTCCCACCAACACTTGCCACCTTTTTTCTCCCAAAGTCTTTGCTACATGTGGGACACTATTTTTTACCCTGCAGCCATTGTTCACCCATCTAAGAAAACCAGGCATGTTATTCCCATTAGAAAGCTTGCTAGGAGATACTCCCAACGGTAGCAGCTGAATGGACTCATTTCGGTAGTGCAGTGCTGACTCCAAGAACGACAAACACTGGACGTAATGCTGACCCAAGGTTTCCACAGTGCAGTCACCCTTTACTCGTTACTGCCCTGGTCAGTATTGCAGTACTAATGTACTCCAGAACCCATTTTTGCACCCCAACACAAAAATAGACTGCATGGTTACAACAGACAAATAAGCACTTTATAACCAAAATGGTAGTTTTTAATAACAACCCCTCCTCCCAAATTAACCCTATTGTTCTCATCTGATCAAACCACCAGAAAGCTGCTCAAGCTGTTTATTACTGCACTTCCAACATTGCAAGGGACTGAATTCCACAAAGAAAAAAAACCTTAATTCTGTTCTAATGCAATTTGCTTTTCTATTTCAACAAAAGGGTTCTGATAGGACTGCAACCAACCCTTTGCTTAGTACAGTAATTATAATGGGGAAATACTTTTAATCTTCAAAGTCAAAGATTTCTTAAGTGACTCTAATTTAGCATCTGTGCAGAGGACCCTGGAAACCTTACAGTTCCCAAGTGATTTATTAATTAGTGGAAAAAGAAAAAGACACAAGAATGCCATGCTTGCCTGCTACTGAATCTATGCAATGTGTCCAGTGACTTCATCTTTAATTAATATTGCTTGAACAACCACCAAAAAATGGCTCCAAATAAGACTGGCTCTACTATACTGCGTGATAACATGTTCCTCCTTTGAATCTGATATGAAAATGCCCATTAGGTATAGCCACACTCCTCCCCATTACAGACCTGTCAGCAAAGCCTGCTGGCTACCTGGGGATTTGAGTGGTATGCGGCATGGAAATAGTAATACCAAATCACTCCTGTAACTCATCTACAACCTATGGAGCTGAAGGAACTCATCTCTGCTCTTGCTCTTTGTCCTAGTTTCAGCTGGGATGTAGTTAACTGTCTTCCTAGTAGCTGGTACAGTGCTATGTTTTGAGTTCAGTAT
>NW_010972886.1:14100233-14227212 GCF_000737465.1 Haliaeetus leucocephalus
GGGGAGTGAGTGAGCGGCTGCGTGGTGCTTAGTTGCTGGCTGGGTTAAACCACGACACTCTGACACCTGGGTCTGCTCAGGTTACTGCAGTGCCTTCTCCACTGTCAACAAGTAGAGCCAAAAGGAAACATTAAATGTTTCTCTCCATTTGGGATTTTGTTTGCCTAACATATCATTGCTGTCCCAACACAGCATTATCAGACATAAAGCTGTAGTTCCTGCAACGTCCGATCTTCAAACTTTTTTCAAAAATTTCTGTTGACTTCAGCTGCACCACAATGAACACTATGAGAAGGAAACACACACGTACACACCCCCCTTCTCAGAACACACACTATGAATATGTACATGGGATTAAAGTTAAGCAGTTGGCAACCTTCTGACTAAGTATGGGTGCATCTAATGAAATTAGGCATGTACAGCCTTAGAAAGTCCAGAAAAAGGGTGGGTTAACTTCCTTCTTGGATGGGGGCAAGTTTTAGAAACCTAAGCCCCAGCATGGTATTTAGCTGAACTGAGCCTTTGTCTGTGAGTAGAAATTAAAAGGTGTTTGGGGGAGACACAAAGCTGAATTTAACCAGCCAACTCATAGGCCGGGGACGGTATATCTCCTCTTCTAGAACCCCAAAAGGCCAACAAATACCCCAGTTCGTTACCATCACTATCTGGTAGGCTTTGCCATGCTGGTCTCAACACTATCACTTATGCAAAACTCCTTCCACATGTGCACTCATCACCCCATTGAGAATCGCTCATCTTGGGTTTAGTTCTCTTTTCTTTTGGAGGTGTGTTTTTACACACCTAACGTTCTCATAAACTGCTTTTCTACTTCATTGAAAGCAACTTGGAATCTGCACACTGCGCAAAGCAATCTAGATTAATGGATTCACAGCTTCCCTCTGAATCATGTGAAATCCAGAGAGATTATACTGAGGAAAATGGACTTCTTGCATTTCTCTTTTTTTTTTATCAATAACAGAAAAAGGGAAAATAAACCAGAAGCAAGTCAGTCCAGAATATTCCTTCATTTTAAATGCAAAGCTTCAGACTACAGCTGAAGCTACTACTTTGGTATACAAGGGGAAGATGGCATTTAATTCTGTTTTTTTGCTATGCCTTAGTAGTTTGCAAGAAGAACCCTTACAAGATTGTTGCTTAAATGACGTTTAGATAACAGGCTTTTTAAAACCATGAGAAAGGACAGCCTGTGTTTACAAAATGACAACTCATCAAAGCAGAAACAATAGATGACAATGTGACTAACAAGCAAAGAGGAAAATGACGCAAAGAGCAACACCCACAGCATTAAATATGACGGCCACTTACGCTTTTTCCAGAAATGCGTCCCTTGACATGTTCTGTGCCAACAGATTTGTTGCCAAACTGAACACTTCATCTGACCATTCCTATAGAGAGAAAATTTGATTAAATGAGGTTTAGTTTAGATGTTTACTTACACAATGCAAAATATTTTTGAAAATTATATTGTTAGTAAAAAGGGCCTAATTAAAGTCTGAACTTGATTTTTCTAATTACAGCTTCCTTCCTCATCTGTGAAACCTGATTTTTCTCATGCTGCAAAAAAAATGAAGACTTACAAATATTTTTTTAAAGATATCTTATTCCACTGAATTGAAAAAAAAAATCATATGGATAAATGTCTGATGCAAAACACATTCAAGTTCCTGGAAGATGTGCAATAAATGCCTCAGAAGAACACATTTTCTTGTGTGTTGGACACTGTTCTGATTGACACGCTAAGGATTAAAAAAGGAGCCTCTATACTACCATTCTTATAAAATGAAGTGGAAATGGGCTTAAATCCCTCTAAAGACAGACAGACCTGACAGGGTGGGCTACAGACCATACCACAGCAAGTCTCTTGCTTCAATGTCCCCTCTTCTAAGAGCTCGTTGTGAATGCCTCCGCATCACTCTCTCTACAGAACATGAGGTAATGCAGACAAGAAATATCACGCCTTATCTTTTATGGTGGATACCAAATTAAGAACTGTAAGTACTGGCTCTATCTAAGATCTTACCAGTCAACACAAGAAAAACGCCAAAAAACCCCCAAACCAGCAGAAATATATAGAAATAATTTTAAATTATTCTGATATATAAGGAAGAAGATGCAACTCCAAATAGAAAAGCTCCTTTTCCCCCTACTGTACATCCTTACACTGTGGTCCTATCCCTCACTAAATTATTTTTCCCTCTTGCTACCCCAACGTATGGAATAAATGTCCTCCAGCTGTTCACAGGAAACTTCCCTTCTCTGCCTGCAGGCACTGCTCTTCCCATGGCTCTCCCTCACTTTTCCTTTCTTTATTTTCCTGACTTACTTTTCCTCATTTCCATGCATGTTGCTGAAGTCCTTCCCTTAGGTCTCTGACCTTTCCTAGGTTCCCAGCAAGGCTGATCCATGATTATAATCTGAAGTTTAGACTCTCACTGCTTGTCCTGTCGCCCTCCTCCCTTGCAGGTCTATTCTGCAGCTTTTCATCGACAACTTCAGTGCATTTTTCCTTGCTAACTCAGTGTTTATTTACAATCTTTAGTTGCAATCCTTTTTAATCACAACTGCAGTTTTGGATTGGCTTTGTTTCACCCCTTTAAAAGAAAGGGACATAAATAAGCAATGCCTTTGCAAACAATGTGTTTTGGTTTGGGTTTTTTTTTTACTTGATGAAGTTTTCCAAGTTGTCATTCAAACTAAAATTGAGTTTCCTTTCATATCAGACGAGATCCAAAATTCCCACTGCCACACAGCCTCTCAGATGCATATACTCTCTGGGAGGTATTCCCTCTCCTTGTCTCTTCTTTTTCTTGAGGAAAAATACAAAAAAGGGGGGGATTTCATTCTGACAAAAATTGATAGTGATGAAAAGTATCATTGACTTCCAATGAAACAAATGTTGCTACGTCACTTTGGAGGTTATGGTTTGTTTTACCTAAAAAGCCTCAGGTGACATCAGGTGACTAGGTGATTGATTTGATAGAGGTTCTGAAGTTATAGGTTTTTTCTATTTTTTTTTAACATGCTAAGGTTTTTTTCCCCAAAGTTATCAGATCTTGTTCCTGAAACCGGTCTCACACAATTGCTCCCAGCGAGGAAGAGATAAGGCTACCTATATGCCTACTGTTATATGGGCCTTTGATATCCCTCAGCTATCAGATCCTTAAGTCCACCCCATTTACCACCTCACCCCTAAGCAGCTCAGACAACACATCTCCCCATGACTGTTATTTCTGGCAGAGAAACCTTCTTCCCTCAGACACAGATTTGTTGTTCTGCAGGCAAATCACTGTTGCTGAAACAGTCCTCCCCTCCACCTCACGTGACCACTTCCATTTTTCTTCTTTAATTGTTTTTCCTTCTTAGGTCCAATGTGAAAAAAAACCAGGGGCGTGAAAAAGAACAAGAGAAGGAGTTGGGTTCTTTAGCAACACAACTGCTTTGCTGTGACTCTTGGAACAGAGAGCGTATTAAGTGCAGCGTCTTTTTTTCTTCTTGGCAACTCATTTTTCTAGGCTCAAAATAGGCTCATCTCGTAAACACTTCTTTGTTTAGGCACTAATAGTAGCAGTTAAAACTTCTCCCTGTGACACTAACGGCTGCAGAGATTAATAGCAATATAAAATATTATTTAGAAATTGAAAATATGTTGGCTTTTGAGAGAGCTTGTAGACTTTGTTTTGATCTTACTGGTTCTGCTGGGCTTAAAACTGAAGTATTTTGTAGAAATCAGAAGTAGGGCACTTCAGGAGTATCCCACACCCCAGCTCATCCTTCTCTTTGTCCGAGTGCTTGTTGACAGGAATATAAGGGGAACTCAGCTATTATGTGCCTGTCACAAGCATTATTTATATAAACAGTCTTGCCATGTTCCTTTGCTAGCTTTTCCTGGCTCTTCAAAGCGATCACATCGCTCTTGCCAAATATTCTAAGGGCTACCTGCAGGCTGAGCCATTTCTGACGATGCAGGTGCCAAGTCAACAAGTCACAAGCAACACTTGCTCATTGCCTTTCCCATTTTAGGGTCTTCGTTCCAGCCACCACAGAGCTGCAGCCAAAAAACCAAGATCAGAAAATATGCCAAGGATCACATCATCTTTCCAGTCACTGGTCTGAACCCTCAGCAGGAGGGGAAACAACAGCCCTGAGCACTGACCCAAAGAAATAAAGGAGATGCTTTGGACTGACTTTGATGGGCTTGCACCAAGCTGTGAGCCAAGATGCGTCTCACTGCTTTAGCTACCAAATGGCTCTGTTTCCTTGGTTTTGCTGCATGCTACAGAGTAAAGCCCATACTCTTTAACTCCATGCATGATGCGCTCTGCAGCTGTCTTTACCAGCAGCAGCTATTCCAGAAGGCAGTGCTCAGTGAGAGTGCTCTGCAGGGTAGAAAGCTTTTGTGTGTAGAAAGAAAACAGCCTACTGTGGAAAGGCTATAACACCCTCTGCATCACCATGGTAGCTGCAGACTCCTGTACAGTTGCAATACAAAAGGAAAATATAAATCTGGGTATTTTGAAATAGGACTGTACTAGTGCCAACAAACCATTTGCAAACTGGGAGTCTCTGATCCTGTTCGGTAGCGGAAGAACCCAGCCTTCCAACATTCAACTCTGAGCAAGTAACATCCATCATGATAAGAGCTCCCTGAACTCGATCCCCTCTCGGCTACGTCCCGTTACACCAATTCATGTTTCTATCATTCCTGTGAACTTTACTAACAAATTATTTAACTGTTCTGTGCTTTGGCAGGTAGCGTATAAGCAGCAGTTCATTTGGAAATCTGTTGCTCAGTGAAGTAATTTCTCTCCTCTGTTACACGCATCAGGATACATACAGCAAGACATTTATCTCAACAGAAGAGATGAGACTTTTTTTCATAAGAAAAGACAGCGCACATTCTTGAAAACACTTCCTTCAAATCAGAGCTGACTACGTGTGAAGGCAATGTTTCTCGCACATTTGTTTTTGGTGGGAGGTTAACAAAGCAAGCTGCTGAAATTCTACACTTTTGGCATCCTTATGAAATTTTTTTTTTAAATGTATCAAATGGACACGAATTGATACGGTTTGTTTTACCATTTTGTTATACTGATCAATCTCTTGAATATGCCTAAGAAGCTGGAAAAATAAAGACCCGTGGTGGAAAGCATAGTATATAGCACAACTTGTGAATCATCTCTGACTACATCATTTTACTTATGGAGGAATTAATCAGCTCTTAGTGATGGATCTGATCCAAAGCTCATCAAACTGAGGAGAAACAGATTTCCTTGGGCTCTGGATAGGGGTCTGTATGGCCAGGATGGACCAGTGTGGTGAGAACAGAGTTGGCATGAGAGGCACAAAAGAGAATGAGAGGAAAGAGATGGGAAAGATGGGATGTTCAATTTTGAAGTTACTGGATTTGGGAAGAGAATGAAATACTGTAGAGGAGACACAGAGGTTCACAGGTTGTACTTCACATTGGGAACAGAGACAGAGAAGAGGAGCATCCTCTCAGAATAGGGTTTGAGAATAAACTTCTTTCTTTATCCTGGCTTCTGCAGTGCTACGATTGTGGATGCTCACAAATCCTATCCCAAAAGAGGCACAGGCACACCCATCTGAAAATAAGCAAGCACTGTATCAGTGCTACTTCTTTTCATCATCAAGACGTGTCTAGCAATCTGCCTTTTAGACCATTACCTAATGAATTTCTTTGCTAAGGTAATACTTTGCTAAGCTGCATTCTTTGAACAAACCAGCTGCTGAGTGCCCTTCAGCTCATCACTAATGTACTTTAAACATTAGTTACTTTCTCCTGGAGGAATGCACATAAAACAGTACATTGTGACTACATCATCATTTCTAGCTCTTTATTTAGTTCACTTAGGAGCAAGCTGAATAGCCCAAGGCTCATAGTTTCATAATTTTTGCACAACTTGGCCAGTGGATGTGATGAACAGAGTTTGTAGCAGAACAGGAAGCCTTCTGCAAAGGAAGAAAACCACATAATCAAATAATTTTAACTGCCTCACCCAGACTATTACAGTTTACTTTGCCTTTCTCCTCCAAGGGAGGACTGATCAATATTTGTCACACAACTTGAAAAATAAGGTATCACAAATGAAGGGTTAATCTGAAAAATATTCATGCACTGAAAAGGGAAAGGTGGGGAAGGTTTTCATTGGCACTTGTTTTCCCTGCAATATCAGTGAGAGGAACGGTCAAAATTTGCATGTGTGATGTTGAAAACATCTTGTATTTACATGCCTTCTTGGACCTCCCTGATGTGCTTATTTATAATGACTCCTCCAAGTCACCACATGGGTCCTGGAGATGATAAGGACCAGATTCTGTGGTCTGGCTCATATAGAATTGGAAAACATGTTAAAGCAAGAAGAATTTTTAGATGCATTCAACAGTGATCAAACTCTGCTTTCATTGAAACAATCAGGATATTTAGCACAATTTCAGGGCAAGCACAGCTAATTTGCAATGCTTTGAAAATCCCATCCCCAGGCTATAGTGCCTGATTGATAAAATAGGAATTTGGTCTACCGCATTTACAAACAACATGGAAGACTTAGATTCTTAGTTACTCAGATCGTAGGAGTTACTCAGGATTTAGAACAGCCAAGCTCTTCTAAAACATGATTTTATCTACAGCATTTTTAAGGTTCCATCACCAAACAGAAAATGGTCCTAAAATACCACTTTCTGCACTGTTTTATCAAACAGATTATGGTTCACTGATTGCTGGCTAAACAAGAAAGAGAAAAAGAAGGACATAAGCCTCTGATTTGGGTGATTTTCCCTCTTCCTTGGTAAGGGCTAAAAATGTTTGCTGGTAAATCTTTAGCATACCTTTTGATTTTCCATCTTATACTTAGTTGTTTTTCCCCCCCTGAAGAGTTGTTTCAATTGCTTTCACTTTTGCTGCATTAAGATTTCTTAACCAGCCCTGTAGAGTATAGCTGTGCGTTTTCAAGTCTGAGGATAGCACTTCCCACTCAGCAGTCCACCGACCACCACAAACAGATTTTGTTTCTATTCTTTCGTATCGAAGAAACAGTGGAAATTGTGGTTTTGCCAAGTTGACCAACTGGCTAATGAAGATTAGCAGACACAGAAACCTAGCAAGCAAAAATATATCCTCCTAGCTTAAGGCATTCATCCTATGACCTTTTTTCACCTGGTGTGATCATCCTTGTTACCTGTGAGGTGACAAAATAACTCCTTACTGTTTTTAAATAACAGCAGTCTACAGAAAAACTCTTTTTAGCACAATCTAGTGGTCTTGAGAAGGCAAACTGTACGGAAGTGTGTTCTGTGTGTGGTTATCTGGAGGCTGTAATCAGAGTGACCCATACAATGGAAGTGGAAAGAGTAGCAGCTTTTGAATGCCAATTTGGAATAGATAAAGCAAAGAGCTCCCACTTTATTAAACACAATTGAGTTGTACAGAAATTGGAAGAAGAAAAAAAACCAAACCCAAAACATGTACTAATATCAATTGGAACTTGCTTAGCAAGCACAACTGTGTTTTATGTGGTGTGTTGGACAGAAATGAAATGACTGTATACCTGCATGGAAAAAATACTTTGCTAAGGTAATGACGTTGACTACACAATTCTTATCAAGGGCTATCAGTAGGCAAAATACGATGCTTAAAATTGACCTTCAAACATGAACAGAAACATTCATGTATGCAAGTTAACCAAGGTGCCTGATTGCTGACAAACTTGAGTATACAAGGTAGAGCTGTAGATTCCCACTACTCTGATATAGGCCAACCTTAAAAAGTCAGCTGTTTACAAACTTTGTTCTCACAGATGATCCATAATTCACACACACTTAGAACAAGCATAAAAGGGTGATAACTACTGAAAGATATTGAACTGTGTTCAGAGAGTCACAGTATACATCTTATAGCTGAGTAAAAATTTGCATGTACCATTGTTTTCACAATACTTATTTGGGCTTTACAAGCAATGTTCTGAAGATAAGCACACATATCAGGGGCATAAACTTTGCTGAAAAAACCCCCCCCCCCCCCCCCCAAATGATTGCGCATTTCTTCTTGGGTACTGAGTGGCACAGCTCTATAACAGAACTGAGGTTCATTTCATAACAATCTCCACTTTTATCTCCTTTATCCACATCTCAAAGCAACACTTCAAAAACATTAATTTTATATGACACAGATGAATGTATATTACCTTTGCTATATCCTCTTGGAATGCCACCAAGTTCAAGTATGATATATTGACCAGGTCTGGACCATAGACAACAGTTATCATTCGATTTTCCAGTCGACCTCCTAGGTTCCCAGTATCCAACAGTTCACGCAGTTTTGGATCCTGCAGGTAAATACATTACAAAATAGTGAAAAATCTTTTGCAAATATTTACACTAAAAGGGGTGATTATTTTTGCAAATACTGCAATTTTGAAAACTTGTGTTATTTGAACATTTTAAACATGATGGTGTTAGGTTCTGATCCAGTTAATTATTCATTTGAAGTTATTAACCAAGAATAAAAAGAAAATCACTACTGTAAATCCCTCAAAGCCTTTGAGCTCTGTATTGGTACAGACTAAAAGCTGTCCAGTTGATGGCTGCACACTCCTACTCTCAGTTATTCTGCCTCAGAAGTTAAGCATACATAAACTGTTTTGCTTGTCAAAATAACAGTTTGTCCAAAGGCTACGGGCCTCAGCAGAGACATTCTCTATGATTTTAATGGATTTTAGATAAAACTCAAACTGAGAACTTAGTTTTTCCTGAAGAATTAAGACGACTGTCTGGAATTAACTGTCTTAAACACTATGAAATGAATAATGGAATTTTGGTGATGCCCTCTTCTTTCTTCTTCATGTTCAAAAGGGCATGTATTATTTAACTCATGAGATGCATTCCATTTATATTGAGGTTTTGGTCTTTTTTTTCAGGTTTATATCCAATATAGAATCATAGAATCATTTAGGTTGGAAAAGACCTTTAAGATCATTGAGTCCAATGATTAACCTAACGCTGCCAAGTCCACCACTAAACCATTCCCTAAGCACCACATCTACATGTCTTTTAAGTACCTCCAGGGATGGCAACTCAAGCGCTTCCCTGGGCAGCCTGTTCCAATGCTTAATATAGAAATGACTACATGACATTTCTGTGAAGGAAAGATATAGTCAATGATTTTTATCAGCTGTTAATAGCCTGAACCTCAGCTTTATTGGTAGCATAAGTATGTGAGAAAAAAAACTCAGGTTATTTTGTAACTCTACTAGTTTCTAAAAGGCTGCAGTATTTCTAAGAAATACACTCAGTGTTTTTCAAACTAAGAAGACTGCTTGGTCCTTGGCCTCAAGATGAAGCTTATAAAGGCAAAGACAGATAAAAAGAAGCCCTGCATGACTGAATTCAATCCTTTGAATAGGGCCAGTATAATCTGAAAGCTCGAGTTTCCTAAAAGGCAAGTTTTTTTCAGTCTGGTACAAATATGAAAAAATGGCCAGCAAATAGTATCACTATGGGATGACAAATTCTGTGCAGAGATCAAATGATTTCAAAACTGACACAAATATATACTGCGGTTTACATTTCACTCTCACATGAACATTTTCCCCCCACTGTCTGCACATTTAGTGTCTATGGTACTTCTTAATATTTAATAACTTTTGAATAAGAATCTAAATCTCTACCAACTGTTACAAATTAAATTTAGTATAACAGGACAATTAGCTTAAGATGACAAAAAGGGCCATTTTTTATGTCTCTTGCAGGAAATCCTACATCAACAAGACCTCAGTCTAAAGGGCATCCCCTGATTGGTATCGTATCTGCTTGTAGGCAATGGAGTTATGTGTATGTCCACCAAATACTTCACAAGGGTTAGGAGAGCATTTTGAAGTGTGGTGCATTAACTGGAAAGAAAGTGCAAGGCTGTCTATCATAAAATGCTGAGCCTCATTAAATACTGGGTATGATGGCAAGCGTCGCAGGAAAACAGACAGAATAATCCTATCTGAGGGCTCTGTAAAGAAGGAATATGATTGTGCTCTGAGACAAAGACGATTTCATGCGTAAACAAGTTAATGACAGGCTTTCACATAAGAGAAAAACAGAAGAGGGATATAAAAATAGTAGTTGCATTCCAGAGATGAGGATTTGAAGGAGAAAGACAAAGAAATTGTATAATTTACATTGAGGAGAAAAGCTAGAGAAATGCCCTGAAGATCCTAAGTTAGTGGTGGTACATTACTAGATGGGTTACCTTCTCTTTTATTTAAAGGCTGAATGTTACAAAGCTTAGTTTAATTTCTCTGGGAGATGATAATTCATCCGCTTTTTACTCTCTACTGTTTCAAACCCCAAATCAGACTGATAAATGCTACCCTTCAAGGGCCTGTCTGGGAAGAGCATCATTCTTTCTGAACTCAAACTGAACAGGACTGTCTATCTGGTTTTATTCTCTTTCACATATTTGTCATTCCTTTCTTCCTTTCCCTGGCTGAACCTCTTGCTCACGTTCACTCTTGGTGATGAACTGCAATTATATCAACAAAAGAAGGAAGATAAACTTCTCCCTTCGTATTTATAGTCACCTGCAGGATGTCTCTATGATGGATCATACTCTAATTAGTCTAAGATACGCATTAGCCATGCATCACAGAATAAAAATGAAACATATTTGAAATGGGATGTTTTTTCAAAGCAAATTCATCAAAAGAGAAGTTATCTGGAACTGGCTCAGTAGGGTTTTTAGAAGTGCAGACTAAGTGGCCAATCAGGTAATGCGAGTATGAATTTGGTCTTCCAAATGACAGGATTTTTCTCCAGGTTTTAAAGGCAAGACATTAGACAGACCATCCTCTTTGGGTTGCTGGGTTTGGATGTGTAAAATGTTAAATTATTCTATTCTGTTTAAGAGTTGTCTAACAAAATTTGAAGCGCACAGTCCCTTACAGCAATACATTATCTGGACACCATCTAGCACCTATTAATAAAGGGCATACACTGCATATCCTTGGCTATCTCAGTGTTACCTGCAACGTGCTCCACAAACTTAAGAGATACTTTTATTATAAGTTCAGTGGAAGAGAATAATTTTGATACTAACAGGATTCACACACTTGTTGACCCCTGCCATAGGTGTATTTACCCTTTAAGGATGACAGATACATTTCGACTTGTCAGTGACAACTTAGCCCTTAGCTGATGATCTAGGTTATATTATCTGGTCCTTAGATCCAAAGTTCTCAAACTTAGATACCAACGCACACTGTGAGCTCTTCACATTCCTCATGAACAGCTCTGCTCCCTTATTACCACACTTAGCTGTGAACACTACTAAGGAGATGAGCAAAATACCCTTTATCAAAATCTTGAAGACTGTTGAAGCTCTATGAATCAAAGCCCTTTTTAAAATGTCAGCAAGTTTTCCTGTGGAGATGATAGGAAAGCACATGGAAAAAAAACCAAGCAGCAAGACCAAATTTAGCTTCTTTTATGTAAATCGGATTACTTTGATTTCGATAATTCCGTTTTGGGGAACGAGCCTGAAAGTCTGCTGCTCTTTGGAGCTGCATTTGATATACTGGCTCATGAGCGGACAGATTGGTTTTTGGCATAAGCTGTTTGATAGACTAGGGCCTTATTATGAAAATACTGAACTCTTTGAGAGACATTCAGAACAATTATACCTATTAAATATTAATCATAGTAATTTTTTGAACATCTGAGCTACTGATGCTCTAGCACATTAGGGAACATGCCCATGGGATGCTCAATGAACAGCAGGCTATTGACAATGCCCATGTAACTCATGGAAGTTCCCTTCCTAGCGCAATGATTTGTCTGCTTTGATGTTTTCTGACAAAGGAGCATTCTTTTGCCTCTTTTACTCAAAAGGTCTAGGTGTCAGCTTGCTTTTTCCCTTCCACTGAAGTCTAGCAGGATCTTCAGCTCAAGGACTGCCTGAATACTTGCCCTGAAACCAGGTCAGGAAAGCCAGTGTTTCTGATGGGACACCTCTGTGGTTAAAGCGCTGACAGATTCCCGGAGGGAGATGTAAATTGTGAGCATGCAAACGCAGAGGAGGTGACAAAGATGGTATTGGCAGCACAAACAGCTTTAGAATCCATTAAAAATCAGCTTAACCATGTCAAATTGAGGCAGGAGTTGGCCAGAGGACTATCTGCTCATTTGGTAAAAAGCCTTCCCTATTTGGTCCTGCTGTCTTGACAAAACTGTCAGAAGAAAATATACTTTAAATCAATCCAAAACAAAAACAGGAAATACAAAAAATAGCAAGAAACACACACAAAAAATTAAAAGCTTATGGAATTCTCACAACTTCAATGACCAAACACTGAATAATCATGTTTTGTTAGAAACCAGGACCCTGCAGACAGATGGATAAAAATATATTTCAATCAGACTTCCAAAACTTTCTCCTATTGTATTTTCCTTTTGCTGGAAATCATAAAAATAATGTAAACTTAAAGAGGCTACTCAGCCACATTAATGACAAATCACAGTGAAGACTGCTTTCAGCTGTGGTTGGTGTTATTAAAATGTAGCTCTTAACACTGAAATCCCAATTAGCCTGTGCTCTGCACATTACAGTAAATGCTGTAACATCTTTTAATAGTATCTCCAGCTCTTTTAAACTTTTTTTCTGAAAACTTGCAACAAACCATCTGTCTGCAAAAATTTTCTGCTTTTTTAATACATTGCCATACATATATATAAAAGGCTGCCCTGCAGTTCAGTAAAACTCCAACATTGATTTAAACACACCAAGGGGCAGCAGGTCAGGCAAGGCTTCACCTCAGATGTAATGCACCACCTTTTGTTACTAATGCTTCTCAAAGCTGCAGCACCATCTCTGAGAGCAGCTGCCTCTGATCCCAGACCTAAATGAAACAGTAAAAGAACCTGTCCAATGCTAAAGATTTTCCTCAGGTTTTAATAGTTACAGACAATGTGATGGCCAAACTGTGATATCAAAAGATAGCCAGAACTTCTGAGTTGCTAGAACAGTTGTGCAATTAAAGTATAAGAAATTTTTCAGTGTTTGAAGACATTAATTTACAATGCAAAAAATCTAAAGGAGTCATTATGGACTACTCTACATGTATAGATGATATACAGTGTGTACTATATTATCTATACAATATTCACTCCTGTGCATGCAAAATGCCATATACTCCCTGCCCCCTAACAGCTATCATCTGAAATTATTTTCTCACACATCTCATGCAGTAAAACATTGTCTTTAAGATGTCAATTAAATACTTGAGTCCTACTGAAGCTATAGCCATAAAAGGGGTCCCAAAGCCCCCCAAAAGTAGATGTCTTAAAAAAACCCCAGCAAAACAACCCCAAACCAAACCTCCACCAAACCCTACACAAAACCTCAGTGTTTATCAGCTATTTTCATTACTTCTGTCAATCTGACTTGCAATTTCCAAATGCTTCCTGTTTCTGGTACTAAATATGTGCTATACTCCTTACTTTAAAACACTGTATATAATGAAGCAAAAGTTTCTTTCAGTAAGGCAGAGTCGGACAAATTACACATTTTGCTGTAGATTTTGAAACTATATTACATAGCTATAAGGGTACTTCAGAATTCCTTAGACTCTGTATCATAATTCCAAATTGTTATATTTGTGTCACGATAACTTCAGGAGAGATCTGAAACAAAAATGGCAACAGACTTTCATCGTAGTTTCATGCTCTTCAGAATAAGATTTCCAAGCATTCAAAACTGCATTTATATTTTTCTAGCTCTCTGTGTACCCCAGGAGAGGGGAGACGGGGGAGACGGGGCGGGGGGGGGGAAGAAGAGTAATTAGCTAGCTAGCTACATATGCAAAGAGTTTTCCAAAGCACAAAACTCAAGTTCGTGCTTAAATTATACAAAGAACCTTGCTAAAATAGGACCTTACATTGTGACTCTGTCGAAGGCGAAACTCCCACAGATCTTCTTCAAATAGAACGACGTCTTATCTTCAGGAATGCCTTATCACAGAGTGTTTATCAACAAAAATGTATGTACATACATATATATATAGCATGTATATTTCATGTATTCGACCCACATCTCAAAATAGCAGATCTTAACACTTTAAGCACCAGATTAAGTTGCTGTTGTAAGGGCAGTATAAGTAAGAAACACTAAGTGTCTCTTAAAATCAGACCACTTACCCCTATGACTAGCTAAGGACTTCCACAGACTTCCCAAGCCCCAGCTCCGCTGAGGTGATCCAACTGAACTCTGTAGTGGAAGCTGCCCAGCACAGAAGACCAAATAAGGGTAGGAATTGCTTTCTAATACTCTGTTGAAATGATTTTGTACCAGCTGTGGTAGTTAAAGCACACAGTTCTGGTCTGCAAGACTTCTTGGGTTCATGATGATGCTTAAGAGTTGCTTCTTATCTTTGTCTCTACCGGTTAAGTGTCTCATCTTGTTCAGTCACTCCATCTGCATCTACAGCCAAGCAAGAAGTGAAACACCTCCCTAGGCAGGTATTTCCCCACCTGTGTCAGAGAGGAATAAATTACACACCTGACAGTCTGTTCTCTGCCTAGCAAGTACACCAAGTGCAGGTGCAAGCCGTTTACAGGAGAAATCTAACTTCTGGAGGTGAGACAATCCCACAGCAAGTGTTACACCCCAAAACTCTCCTTGCAAAGGGAGGGTCCCTCACTCTGCATTGCCTCTTAAGCAGCTGTGAACCGTTGCAGTACACCAGCGTGACCCTCAGAAACAAAGTGCTCTTGCTAACCAGCTTAAATTTACTGTTAGAAATCCCAATACAGATTTCAAAGCTGGTTCAAATACCCTTTCTGTCACACATCACCTAGCAACAGTACAGGACTAAGAACTTCCCATCAAGTGGATTGACAGACTCGTCCTTCAAAGAAACACGTCTTTCTTCTCTCTCTCCCTCCTTTGTTGAGACCAAAGTCAAAACTATCAAGTTTATCTTTCAGCAATCCCTTTCACTGATTAAAGAGAATGTCCATACATGGGAATCACACCTACAAAACTCAACGACAGGATTTTGTCTGTCTTCCTTAATGACAGTCATGTGAAATGAATATACTCCAATTACTACATCAAAGATACTCAAAACAGTATTCTCCAAACTCTCTTTTCTATTATTACACAGAATTCACAGGAAGTTTGATATTTAAATATATTCATTTATATCAAGTCATTCTTACCAAATTCATTACCATTAAACCAGAAATACATTTAGTCTAATGAAGATAAAAACTGCACTATGGTGTTAATACAAATGTGTCTTCATACATTTCACAAAAGTGTATCAGATCAATCTATGACCAAAATATTTGCAAATACTTCTTCTTTAAAATTTTTCCTAATTTCTAGGATTTCAGAATGGATTCCAAATTTTGCGTGATATCACCATGGCAACCTATGCACAGAAATAGAACCAATATCTTGTTTAAACACCCCAGTCATCAAGACCATTTTTGTGCAAACTAAGTCAGTGTGTACAACACAAAAGGATGTTTCTTAAAAAATTACCCTCAGTAATCTAAACTGGTCTTAAATTGACCATCTGCTCAGTTAATATGGTGGAATATTTCTAGAGTATTAGGTAAAGGTATCGGAAATGCTTTAGACGAAAAGTCAGTCCCTAGGGAAGGAGATCTGAGACATCCACTGACATCTAGGACAGATCTTGCTTGGTACATGCAGCAATACTGAATACCTCAGATGCAACTAAAAACCAAGGGCTATTCTTCCCATAGAAATTATCAGGGATGAAAGGATATCATAAATTATACATCAAACAGTCAATCCTGATTAACTCTCTCTGTGAAACATTTATTCCGGAACAACAATTGCTTTTCCCAAAATAGCTTAATCTAATTCCGTGCCTGAAGTAAGAACATCAATACATCAAGTTTACCAGGAACAGGTTATGAAGAACAGTTAAGCTACTTCTTTTTCTATGATGTAAAACTTTTGAGGAAGAGAGAATATGTGCCTGCATAAAACATACTTTTCTTTGGTAGAGAAGTAAGAGGTAAGCAAATCTATACATGTACAAATGATATTTAACTTCGGAAAGGAGAGGACTGTGTCAATATGTATTTCCAAATATAATTCTAACTTTGAGTTCTGAAAATGTGGGATGAATTCAGAGATTTCACGTTGACTTTCTACAATAACTACAGTGCAAGACATGTAATATTTAAAAACATAAAATGTTATTAATCAGTGTTTTTATAATACTTATGGACACCCCCAAAAATGGTCAAGTATTATGTCAGCAACCAGATCAAGGGGACATAACACATCCTTAGCAAGTTCACAGATGACACCAAGCCGGAGGGAGCAGCTGATGTGCTGGAGAGCAAGGCTGATAGGTCCCTTCCGACCTACAATTTTCTATGACACCATGATTTCTGTACCAGATGTGACCACCTGTGTTACAAGAATTTACTGGAGACAACACTATAAACTTACTGATAGATATTCAGCACCAGCTTTGCCAAAAATGCTATTTCTCTTTACAGTACAAAATCAGATTGACTTCTGGGAGAAAGGGAGCGATATACTCAAATGATGTCAACTTCAATGCCATATCTGGTGAAAACAGCATTTTATATAAAATACAAAGAGAATGAACTGTACATGCTAAGAAGCAGCCTGGGGACAAAAATAGGGCCACCTCATTCCTCTTTTTCTGACCTTTCTCACAGTTCCAGTGATCCAAATCCAGCTTCCCTGGGTCTCTCATGCTCTCATGACAGAACATTAAGCAAATATTCAGCCTGCATATTTGATTAGTTCTCCTTCTCAATGTCCATATTTCTCAGATTTATTTTTTTTTAGGTTCATGGTATTTAAGTTTTAAATCGATTGCAAGACTGTGTGCTCTAACAAAAACCAAGTGATGGTATAAACCACCTAACCAAAATCAGACCAAATCTGTTATTTTTCAGTCCTTTTGGATGTGGTTGCGATTAACACAAAAGTATTTTATATCTCACAGTGTAAATCTTAATTTAAATGAAAATTTACAAAAGGCAAAATGCATAGAAGCTACACCCATGGACAATTTTCCTCTAGATGTTTTCTAACTCATGAACATTTTTATCTATTTTTATTAGCTGCAGATGGTTCATTATTTTAAAAATGACCTTAACCACACACATTTCCTTTCACTGCTTTTCTTTTCTCAAAGTACTTTGAGATTTTCTTCAACATAATTTTAAAGGAAGAGATGAAAAGATGGCAGAGAAAAGAAACTTTTCTCATTTTCATGTTACTTTTGTTAACTCATTTTCTTTGGTCTGTATGAGACTACTGGAACTATAAAAAGTCTTAGAATTAAATGATTTCTACAGCAGGTTGCACAGGACATAAGGGCAGGAATAGCTGGAACAGCAGCTTAATTTTCACTTATCTATAAATCTTGTACGCATTGTTCTTCAAATTCTGAATTGCTGTGTAGAGTTATTTTAATAGGGTTATTTCGGAGGTTGAGGTACAATCAGCTATTCATTTATACATAATTTGTAAAAATCTAAGATGCTTGGAATGAGCTGAATGAGAGATATTGCATGAATGCCCACTATGCTTTTTGAAGTGCTCCATAAGGGCTAGAGTACGATCACTTGCATTTTAATGCATTTTTTTAGGTGGTGGAAGTATGTACATCCAGACAGTCTGTAATGCTGAAGGCACCAACTACCCACCCCATATAAAAATAACAGATGACACACAGAAAGCTATAATTGAAAACATCTGACTAATGAGCTGTTTATTATTGCAACATTTCAGACACACTCATCAGGAGGAAAAAAAAAAAGAGAGAGAGAGATCCTTTTTGGCCATGCTAGTGTTATTTTGGTCTATCTTACCTGTTTGAGAGACATGTTTTGCTGCAATTTTTTGAATTACAAAGTCATACGGGATGCTTACTGCTAAAGGTTTCAATTTACCTGATTTTAATTATTGCAAACACTCACTATTCCCATTACCTTTAAGTATTTCATTCTAGTAAACTCATTTGCATTTTTGCAGCAAAGAAAAATAAACCATTTCAATGATGATGCAGCCACAGTCATAATTTTTTCCTTCTTGGACTGTACCAGATACTCAGCTCCTGCAAATCAGACTGTGAGCTTACAACAGACTCTTAATGGCACATCTATTTAACCGCTGACTGCCAATGACAAGTTCTTATGCACTGTCACTTGTCACAAATCCTTCACTACATCTTATTACATATCAGTAACAATAATTCAGAAGTAGAATACATTTAGGCTCTTGAAATTTGAAAATTGGTACAAAATTAGCCAGCATAGATGAAACTACTTCCTACAAATCTCCTACAGACAACTCAACAATCTGAGTTGTCCTGGCTCATGGTGACTGTCTAGCTCAATGGGAAGCAGAGCCAGGGTATCACAAAGGCGAGGGAGTGCTCATTAGCTGAGCGGTGCCTTGTCCCTGAAAACATAACTACAACCATAAAATCAACTAAAAAACCACACGGCAAAATCATACACCAGATGCCACTGCTTCGGATGGTAAAGTTAAGAGAGAGGAAGTAATGTACAATCAAACCAAATTATTTAAGATTGCCTTTTAAAAGATGCTTGGCTTCAATTTACTCCAGAGAGGATGATCTTCTGTACGTACAGTTTAACTTTTTATATAAATATCTAACAGAAAAAGACTAGGAACAGACTCCCATTTTTGTAGACAACATGAATACTGAAAAAAGTAAAATCTACAAGGAGTATGACTAAGAACCACAAATATGGGGTTTTTTGGCTGATGAGAGAGAGAAAACAATGAATAAATGCAGAAACTGGAGTTGGGTGGTGGTATGACAAGATTAATTTTACTACCTGTGAAAGTACAGGAAACGTGTTCAGTCATTGCTAGGAAAAGAACATCCAAACACTAATGTCTTTGGCAAGCAGCTGCAGAGAGAAGGAATTCTTCAAGGGATGCCATGGACATTATTTTAAGCAGTTGGTTTTGTACTCTATGGTTTTGAGAAATAATTGATGAAGGGGATATAAAAAGGGTGGCTGGATCAATTTGAGATCAGACTCAAAGAAGAACTTAACACATCAACTTGGAGAACAGTCCTGATGGAAATCCCGAGTACTACATACTTATGAGCAGCCAAATAATGTGAGAATACCAAGATAAGGATGATGGAAAATCAGTGCAAGAAGAAAGTGATGGAAATGGTCCCAAAAGAAAATGGACTATATGGCATAAGGTCCACATGAAGAAAAATCCAGATGCAGACATTTGGTGCAGTGAGCAACTTTGTGCATCTGAATTATTCACGTGTTATATAAAAAAAATTCACTCATAGATACATGTCTCTGCCTACACATCTGCAGATATGGAGTACTAAGACAACTATATTTAGAAGTAGTATCAGCAGTAACACCCAGCTTGGTCCTTCAAGCTTGTCCATTTCTATTAATTTTTCTTATGGTTCATAGGAAAACCAACAGGGGCAATAGTTGTTGCTCTTCAAGAAGCAGACAATACTCAGTTAACACTTCTTCAGTTAAAAACAACTGCATCCTTGATACCCATTGATGGCTCTTTCCCACAGCGGAAATAATTAAACGGCACTTTGGGAAAGTGCGAGGAGCCAAAGGATATTTGCCACCTCAAAACCTCCCAAGATTTTGTGAACTTTGAAACCCCTTGTCTAAGTACCAGTACCAGCTGATGCACTGAAATTAAGAGATAACTGGAATTCTACGTTAACTCACATCCTTAACAACTCTCCTCAATTGAAAGAGGTTAACATGGATTTACAGTAGTTGAGAAAGGGTAAAAATTGGCAGAAGTTTGACAGTTATTAATTATTTTTAAACGTGCCTTGTACAAACCATGGCAACTTGCGAATAATTCAATTTTTTACATTTAAAAGGTGGATCAGCACTTCTCTTCCTAATATCACTTGCTAAGTGCCAGAGAGACTTCTAGTTATCCAAGAATTTAATGAACTACATCCAACAATTTCAGGCTGTTTCATTTAGATAAGAGGCTTTCCAACTTAAAGGATAAAACAGCCTTCAAGGCAGTGGAAAATAAAACACATTTCGATGTGTATAAACTACCCAAGCAGTTAGTTAATTCTAAAAATCACATTTTAGCTGGGGGAAGTTGATTAAATAGGCTTGGCATGCAAGCTGCAGACCAGAAGAGTGCACAGGAGGCTGGGAAGTCCTGCAAAAACTCCAGGCCACGCTTTGTGCTCCCCCTTTGCCATATTTCCCAGGGATCCCCAGCAGAGTATTTGACTGAGCAAAACTATGCGCTCCAGGGTTTGACCAAAATATTTCTGAAAGGTTATGAAGTTCAATGCTTTTCAAAAAGGGAATTAAAAATATTTTGTGCACATAAGATTATGGCACTAAGGGTACAGTTTATCCATTTGGATCCTTTCCAACACATCCCTGGAAAAACAAACAGTTAGAATGCACGCAATTTGGAAAGGAATATTCTACAAATATGAGAATATCCTACATGTCACTTCCCCAAAACAACATCATTTGACACTATGAGTTTTAAAGTACAGTTTGCATAAAGATGTATCTTCAGCAGACACTAACTTCAAGACAGAATTTAATAGTTCCTCTAAAATATTTCTGTTGTTGGAGCCAGATTTTCAGCTATTTTAAAACAGTACCTGGTGCTTATGCAGTAACTTTTTTTTTTTTTTTCATTCAGTCTTATCAGACAAACCAAACTGCATAAAGCATTTACCCACAGAAAACATTAGTGAAAGGAAAATGGTCCTTTTGACATGACAAACCAGTGAGGTGTTATATAAGACCACACTCATTCATGACATGAATGCTAGTCCGTACATGATTTAACACGATATTTAAATATACCAAATCATGTAAGGTATGCCCTTTGCTGTGGAAGACATCTGTTTCTGAAACACTCTTTTGTCTCTCCAGCTAAGGTGGGGAGCTGTTGTATTCGCAGTGCAAAGCCAATTTCAACAATGATCAACTGCCAGCAAGGAGCAGGAGACAGGAAGATCGGCTGAAAGTGCAGTGATTGTAGGAAGATTGATGAAGCCAGGGTTTAGTCTAAAGCTGAAAGGATTTAAGGGTTTTGAATCAGACTGTCAGGGAATGAGATGCACCATTAAATCCCTGATGCTGCAACTTGCTAAAATTGGTTATCCAGAAACACACACACCTCTTTCTCTGTGCAACAGGATGCAGGATCAAGCAAAGATAGCGTGATGCTAACCTCCAACAGTAATTGTAATTCAGCTCTACCACACAGTTCTTACGTTTTACAGCACACATTATTATAATGCATTCATACCTTGCATTTCTTGAGTTCTTTTTTTAACGCCTTCCCCCCCGTCCTTTAACAGGAAATAAGGAAACAAACACAAAACCTGGACACCTCTTGTGATAACAGAGGTCAAAAATACTGAATTTCAGTGTCTTCATTTCCTTCCTCTGTAAATTGAATTCTTCTCTCTTTTGCTGCTTTTAAAGTCTACTGAATTTCATTTTTCTTATATTCCCATCAACAGCTCTTGTCTCACTGAAAGTGTTAACACAGCAGAAGTCTTTTTTTCTAAATATTTTTAGAAAGAGAAATAAATGTATGCTTCATACTTACACATCTAAATAGACTCTGAAGTGATGAAGCATATAACCTCATTGCATTAACAGGAATAGAGTTAAGACTTTCCCTTTCTTGCATGATTATGTAGCTGAGGACACTACTTTGAAAAACCAGAAGAACCCATCCCCATACTGGCTTACAGTATATCTTGCAATAGAAAATAGCACAATGCCCCTTATGTATTTATACCTTCTGGAATTTAAAAGCATCAAGATAAATCTGACTAATAATTCTGACAGCAAGGTAGTGCTTCCCACTGACCACATCTGAGGCCCCCTCGTTGTGCAAGGAGTTTGGGAGGGGATGCTGCAGTTTAACCATCCCCTATCAAGCAGCTGGGGGGAGGGTGGTTTCATGTCATATATGTATATATATTTTTATTTCTTTATTCACTTCTCCTCCAGTGCAGTCTCTCCTTCCAGTGTTGTCACTGTTTTCTCCTCTCTGGTGGTGGAGGCATTACTATATTATTTTTCTTTCTAGATTTCAATGTATAATGCCTCCAAAGACAACACAGAGGTGACATCTGTATGCGTCTGCTATGAGGCAGAAGTAACATGCCTTAGGTCTGCTAAAGATTTAAGTACCCTTTGAAAGTCTATAAAGGTGACAATTTCAATTCTGTGGAGACGTATGCGACTGCTGAATGTGGTGTGTATAGAAAATCATGGAGCAAATGCTCTGCTGGTGTGAAATAATGGCATGTTTCCCCCAGGTCAGGGCCTCACATCACTTCAGTGCTGAACTTGGACTGCTCTGGTCTAGCCTTATTATTGTACATAAATAGATCCTAAGAGCTAATGCAGTGCACTGCATTTCTATTCTTTGCAGTGTGTATGCAACATACAATATTAACCTGTTGTTTTACACCATATAAGAAAACTGTGCTGTTCTGTTATTTTTTTTATAACTACAAAAAGTCTATGGAAGCTTTCTGTAATTTTCTCTTACATTTAACTTTTCAAGGGAGACTTATTATAGAAAACTGAATCCCAACAGTACTTTGAAAAACTCTTCTAAGTCTGTGAAATCGGATCCTTATAGCAGCCTTGCTAACAAGGCTACCTGGAATGAGAGTGACTCCCAACCACTAACACACGCAAAACGGTTGACTTACCCCACAAACAAAACAAACCCCCTACAGATAAAAATCTTGTGTGTAATGGATTGATATTATAAATAGAGAGATCAATAGTGCCTGGAGTCAGCCTGAATGCTTAAATTAATGACTCTCCAAAATAGCAGTAATACAAGGCCACGTGGCACATGCTGGCACCTACCTGTGACTATAGAGCGTGAGCAATACGGGGTCAAAGTAATCTTGGGAACTTTTTTCCCCCTTTCCATATTTTCCATACCATTTAGATACTTAAATAGGTTAGGGTTTGTTTTATTTGTTTGGTTGGCTTTTTTGAAAAAAGGACCTACATTCATGTCTTTGGCAATCTGGAATCCTTTGAGAATATTGTATATTATTTATATTTATATAATAAAATAGATACATAATTATATAACATAATTTATATTGGCATCATGATCTGTTTTTAATCTTTATACACTGTAGTGGTGCTTGTGGCATCTGCCCCTTGAAAGTGGTTACTCACTGTGCAAGCACAAGTAACAACAGGGACTAAATTCTCAATAAATTTTTAAATGTCTATTTTGATTTTGCTTTTGTTTTTAATCCTGTCTCATAAATAAGGTACTAGAGGAAGGGAACAACAATAGGTTTTGAAAGAGGGCTAAACCTAACATTGGGAAACTTACTATTTGGGCAGGAAAAGAAGTACAGCCTTACACCTTCCCTTGGAAAAATACTGTGCCCGATAAAACAAATGGTAAATGGAAGTATGCTTGTGCAAAGTTCTGGGCAGAATTCCCAGAAGAAATTTGTTTTTGGCTTATCAAGTTTCTAATTTGTTTTTTAATCCAGGCTATTGAATAGGTATAAATCTCCTGAATGGTATGAAACTCACTATAGAGACAGAAACTTTTAGACTACAGTGGATGTCATCTACCCGGATACCTGACCTACTGAGTCCTTTAACTGTAGTTCTAATGAGATACTACAGTAGCTTGTTCAAAATCAGAATCATACTAATGTTTCAGATGGATTTGAAAAAATTTAAAAAACAGAAAAAACCCAACCTACCAATGCTGGTATTTGCAGCATTAATACAAAAGAACAGAGAAATTTAAATTATGTAAAGTTAGGATGATTGACACAAATAAACTTACTACTCCCCCCAAACTGGTTTGCTATAGCCTGCCATTTTGCTGGAATCTTTAGCAAACACATCTTAATGTCACAGATTTCATTTCTTCATGTTTTCCATCATTTAGTACCATCAGGCAGGTTACAGCCTAATCCGATACAGCTTTTCTCTGCCAGCCCTAAATAAAATGGAATTTCCGTGTTCTTCATTTTACCTTTGCTCAGCCTTCAAACTTTGGAAGCTTGATCCTTATTTTTTTGATACCATGCCTGGCTTGTCATTCTCTGAAAACAAGTGTAGTACAGAGAGTCTGATTCAGCTGTCTAAAGAGCAACTGCATGCAATACCAATGTCACTCCTCACAGCAACTGTAGGATCAACTCTCCTTACAATCTGTAAAGCCACTCTATTGCCTCGTTGGATGGTCTCACAGAATAAAGAGTGATACACAGAAAAAAATCAGATCAAAATTAATAGTCAGGACAAATAAGAAAAATGGTTTGAACTTTTTTAAACACATATGTTTCCTTTTAAAAAAAAGCACTTGCAAATGGCAAGTCTACAGCAATCCCAGATGACGTTTTTGAGAAGAGTATTGGGTCAGTTTTTGTCTCAGTGCCTGACTCTTTTCTGCTGCCATTTTGCAAGCCATTTGAATTTTTCTTTGCTGCTTCTGTCTGTAAAACATGCCTAAGGATACCCATGTCTTCTGTCAAGGACCCTGTCATCTCTAAAGCTGGAAAGTGCTTTCTAAGCTCTTGATTCATTTGGTACCTTCCAATGAAAAAGCTCCACTTTTCTTGACAGATCTAAAGTGCATAGTATCTAATAATATCCTCCTTCATCTTCCTGACAGTGCCTCTTCTCAAACTCTCTTTTCATTTCTTTAGGTTTTGTTCTTTGGATCTTACTCAGCCTTTTTGAAATCTGGTATAACAAACCAATCTACATAATTCTTAGAAGTCAAGGAAAATCATGGCCCAATTCTTAGCTGTTGGCCACACTTGCTGTAAGACTGTGAGGGGAATACTCATACAACCTACACTAGGCATGTAATCCCAGAGAGGTTACCAGAGAGATGGCTCTCCCAGATCAGTTATTTAGTGTTATATGATAATACTCGAATGCCCTCAATTCCCTGGACATCCCATTGGAGTCAGGAAGCTTGGCTCAGGCCAGATCCTTGTGGTGTCACACGCGGAGACTCTGCACTTTCTTTCAGAAACCTATAAATGTAACAGCAAGTTCACACTCCAGTGAAAGGAATGAAATAGATGGAGAAGGAGAGCACGGAGCACAACAAACTTACTTGCTTTTTACTGCACTCAGTACAACCTCTACCGATATGCAAGCCAGTGCCTTTGAGATGAACAAGCTGCTCTGGAAGGACACCCGCTGACTTCATGAACTAAGGGAAACTAACAAACTGAACAGGTCTCAGCTAATTTTGTGATAAGGAGAAAATTGAAATCTTGCACCTTGAAAAATGAGGAAAAGAAAAAGACTTTCTTAGACACATCAACATGAGTTTTCTGATGCTTCTCTTGAGATGTCCTCCAAGTTCCTTTCCAGACAATGAAGTATGCTTACTGTTTCAAAGGAAAACAAATGTCTATCGAAAAACAAGTTCCTAGTTTTTAAAAGCTCAGAACAGCTCAACATGCTTTTTCCCCTCAGATCAAGTCTCAGCAGCAGTTGAGCAAATACCTGACCATAGCATATTTTATTAAATTAACTGTCAGGCAAATTCTCTTTCGCCTTTAAAAAAACCACAGCCACACACAAAAAAAGGGGAAAAAAAGAAAAGTAAAATAGGATGAACTTTTCTAGGTGGATTTCTACAAAGATTGCTTAAAAGAGCTTCCAAACACTAAATTAATGCCATTAATGGAAGGACTATGCAAGTGGACTTAAGAGATGCCGAATGTAACATACAAATATAGCCTAGGGACTGGCTGACTGCCTGCAGTGTGAGCAGCCCACGCTGCAAACCATATCCACCTACCTTCTGGTTCATATTGCCGTGTCTAGACAGAAGTGGTATAAAACATTTACAAAGTAATACAGCAAAATTACAGAATAAAATGTGAATTTAAAGCTTTGCTCAAAAAGTAGCTCAAATACTGTGTGGCTTAAGTTCAGCATTCACTAAAGGACAGCCCTGGGATTCACCTTGTCCTCCAAACCCCCAAGCCATCAGGACAGAGAAGCTGCTGGAGCCCACCACAGCTCCCCCCTTGCCCTACAGGTTCAGTCTGCTTTCAAAGCCAGGATATGCTCTTAAATTTCACCTTGCAACTACAGGGAATGTAGCTGTGGGGTGCTCTGCTGCCCTGCAAAACAGGCATGGTTTTAGGACACCAGTTCTAGTGACAACCAGATGTTGTACATGCAAATGTGGTGCCATCTTACCCAGTGAACGGGAAGGGCTGTGTTCAGTAATTCAGTGTAGTGACTGATGGACTTTGACAATAAAAGAGCATTTGGGATGAACTACGCTGGTACTCTTGCAGAAATGAAGCCATACCATGGGGAACAAACTGTATTAACACTTGCTTTTGTGAATAATCCCATTGATTTTAACATGAAAGCCTGAATGAGTAAGTCCCACATTCACATGACAACAAAGAAAAGCAGATGCCCACAGAATACAGGAAGAGTTAGGTAGGTGTGGGCTGCTTTAATGTGATGTTCTTAGAATATAATACTCATGGGGTGACGGCTTCGCACCAACACAAGAGTAATTAGGCAATACGGAATCATGCCATGAAGAAGCAAAATGTCTGCCCCTTCCTCCTCTTGCTTTAATGGTGCTGATTTCTCTCGTGATCTTTAGCGGGAGCTTTGCAGAAGAAGAGAATTAGTCCAGAACAAGGTGAGAGATAAGTATTATGAGTTGCAGTTTATTCCTAACTTTCTGGTCTAATTCCTGTTGATGGCGGGAGCTGTGCACACACCCAGGGTGTAAACAGGCTGTCTGGTCCAGCAAAACACTAAAGCAGATGCTTAATTAAAGCATCTGAGTAGTCCCATTAAAATCAGTGTACTGCAGATTCACAAGATGCCCAGAAATTTCACTCTGGGTTTGTTCTGGTGTTTTAAAGGACTTCAATTATATTTACATTTAGTATAAGAACCCTTTACATTTCCAGTGCGGCTTGAATGGGCTTTCATATAAAAAAACCAGTTGGTTTTTTTCCTTGTTTTAATGTACCTGTTTCTGACATACTTCTTTTTCAAAGGTGTGATGTTTTAACATAGGCTTATGAAAAAAGAAATGCTATTTAGAGAAGGGTATACATTTTTGTAAGAGCTCCAATTTAAGAGGAGCTGAAAATAAGCCCTTAAAATCTTTGAAGAATTATATTGCTCAGATACAAAATACTGAGAAAACTGATTATTTTTCAGGCAGAAGAAGAAATGAGTAAGTGACTTTGATGTTTATAAGGCAATGTCACTTTCTTTTCCCTTTCCAAGCCTTATTTTAAATATTCAGATTTGAAAATAGCAAGAAGCCTCTCCATGTCTTTAGACACAAAGAATGAAATATTTCATAAGAGAAACAGAAAGGTTTTCTGCTAACCCATATGCTGTCTGGGAAGAAAGCAGTGGAAAAGGGGATGGGGAGGATGCTCACATGCCTGAGTCAGTTTTTCCAATTAAGACATTTTTCAAGTATCATTTTTTAATAGACTTTTAACCTGACTCAGATAAACCCAAGACCCAGACCTGCTCTCACCAGGGGTTTGTTCTTGGAATTAATACAGGCCATTTTCTTGAATGAGAGAAACAATGTTCAAGAAAGATTAATTCTTAGAGAAGAACTAATTTCTGCACTAAGATTCAAGAATTTGGCCAGCATACTTTGTGGACAGTAAAGAAATACTGTACATATAAGATTACTGTCAAGATACCAGTGAGTATAAAGAATGCTCTTAGAGGGTTCTTCAGAAAATAAGGGTCATAGGTCTGAACCTATGTCCCTAATCCACTCCCTTTCATGTCTCAGTACTGCAAGATACAAATATTAGCTCTGACTCCTTGGTAAAAATTGAGCTTAATAGGCCAGGATCTGTCTCTGCACACTTCTACTGACCCTCAGCCTCACTGACATTGTGTGGAAGCAAAGGGGAACCCTTGCTCTGCAATCACTATGGTTTCATCAGGGCTTTAGCACCTACCCTGAGTAGCAGCTGCCACTCACTCACCTGAAAGTCTTTCCCAATCTGTCTGGACCTTTTCTGCCCATTGTGCTTTCCATATCACTACTTCTTGGCATATGCTTTGATATCTCATGTGATTGGTTTACTATATATATACACACACACATATATGATATATATAGAGAGTATCATTAGGCTTTTGTATTGCTGACTTCATGTTTGTGTATTTTAACCGATCCTCTCTGCATAGTCAGGGCAACCTGTAACAGGAAAATCCAGGCAGGCTGGCTGACGTCAAATATGGTTATACCCATATCTGTGCACTTTCAAAATAAAGAAGGAATACGCCTGCTGCGCAGTTGGATGGAGACTTTTATCACTAGCTCTGGCACTGGTTTATTTCCAGGTACACCAGCATTTATATACATGAGAGTGCACTTGACTATATATGCTATAACATAATTGCAATTTAAAGAGCCAACACTTGCCAGAAGGTATTGATTTTTACATTCGTTTTATGAGAGAAAACAGTAGCATCTAACACTATCATCTGTGATATCACGGACATAAACATTAGAAAGTTAGGGCTTTCAGAGCCGTATTTCTTCTCTTTTTTTTTTTTTTTGCCAAGAATTTCCTACTCAGTGCTGTATTTCAGTTCTTTTTTCAAATTGCTTTTAAGAGCCACCACATACTTAATTTGCCTGGATCATTGTTTCAGCCCATGTGGCTCTCACTGTGCTCTGTCTTCTGTGAATTTCAGCAGCTGACATCCTTGACTTTCTTTGGTTGAAAGGAAAATTAAATGTACATCATTTAATCAGCCTACATGTGCTCCAGTCTTCCTTTACGCTGTTAGGGTATAATAGCTTGGCCTTTATTTGCTGTTAACAGGCTTGTAACTGTTTTTGATAAAATAATGCAGTGTTTGTTCAGCTCTGCAAAATAGAAATACACAAAAATACAAGCCAAAGGAGTTATGTGTACAGCTATTAAGTGGAATCAAGAAGGGTTCAGCAGCTGAGTGCTTCTAGTCACTCTCTGATTAAATTAGTATATTTATTGAAGTTCTGAAAGGAGAATATGAATTTTAAAGTACTTCATCAAAGTATACCAAGTTGTTAGAATGTCATTTACTCTTATTTATCCACATGTTACCACACCTCAGTCTTTGTTTAATACTATTGTAGTTCCATATTCACAACACTGTCAACCCCAAGTATTCAAAAGCCATGAGTCACCTCCCTTTCAATGAAAGCAGCTACTTAAAATCCAGGAGATACATTATTATTGTTATTGCTGTTATTGAAAGAGCCTGGATGATTACCTTGGGCTCAGTATTTAGCTGCTGGGTAGCGAAAATTATGAGAAATGAACTTAATTTCATGAAACCGTATGGATAACAACTGAGGTTCTCAAATGTTTAATGACCTCAGGAACAGGAACATTAAAACACAAAATAACTCTTGACTCAGTAGGACTGATTTGCAGATCAGAAATATGCACATACCTGTAGAATTTTGCCCCTACTTACTGGAAATGCTGAACAGGAAAGCCAAACATGAAAAAGTCAGGTAATGAATACTTCAAGGAGAACACAGCAAGCATTTTTTACAGCAATGTTACTGCAAATCCTTGCTGTTCAGATTCCGCATAGAGACATATGGGGATCCGTCACAAAATTCTGTCCATTTAATGGTTGCTTTTGACATCTTACAGAAATGCTACTTTTTCTATATGTGCAACAGCAAACATGTATTAAATAATAGAACTGTGTAATTTAGTCTCTCTATGGGAATTCAAAGGTCTCTCCAGTGTAAGAAACAGCATTAAAACTAAGCAGTGGAATTCCTCATTAGACAACCCATAACATAAGCACAAGAATAGAAAACTTTTCATTCAGTAAACCATATGTCCCTAAAAATATCTGGCCTACCACCAAATTATACAAGGTGCAGTTCTCATGCTTTCTTACACAGCATACCAATTATACCTCCATTGTACTCTAATCTCATATTTTTAGAAATGAATGCATCCATACAAAAAGCAGATTAACTTCTCAGCAGCATCTGGCACAGCACAGGCTATTCTTTTACAGGTAGGTAAAAGCTGACTTTGAATTTTTTTGCTAGCAAAAATGCTCCAGTGAACAGTACTGGAATATTTATCCCAGGCACAATATTGTTCTCATGTTAACATGCTGCCACATCTTGAGATCAAACTGTAAGAATACATTTAAACTACCGAATGGTGAAAAGGTTTTCTGTAGAGCCTGCACGCTGCCTGCCTTCCCTTTGGCAGGATGCCTTTGCATTTGATTGCTATTTTTTAAATACCAAAAAGTCTGTCCTGCTATTGCTAAACACATTCCTGAAGCAAATGAGATACAGAGGAAAAAAAAGAAAAAAATCTCAGGATTAAACCTAAATATTTAAAATCTCTTTTGCTAGAGAACAGAAATATGTTATGTCCTGAAAGCCCATGGAAATCTGATCATATTAGTTTCTTCTGTTGCTGGTTGGAGTTTTTTTTCCCCTCCGAAAATCTTAGCAATGATGACCTTCATGACTATTTTGCCAAGCAACTCAGAACGCACGAGCATTTCCCACACAAAGCCTGTATAGCATCTCATAAATTCTAAAATTGCTGTCTTTGCCTCACTAAATCAGAAGGATGGCAATGTTTCTCCTATCATCTAAAGGGTAACAGTGCACTTTTAAAAAGGTTTCCATACTGCGCTGGTCACACTAATTCTAATGCAAATGCAGAGGTGGTTACAGCTCCTCACGCTGCTACTCTATCTGCTTCTGCTCGCCTTTTTGGATTTCTGCAGACACAGAAGAGTATCCCAGCACATTAAGTAATTTCCATTGGACTATTTCCAATTTCTGTGTGGCACACTGTAACTTCACAACAATAACTTTGATTCCTTTTTTTTTTTTTTTTTTTGATAACTCCATAGCTTCCCTGTTAGTGTTTAAATCTGCATTATTTCTGTGTTCCTGATCTCTGCAGCCTCCCATGGCATCAAGCATGAGCTATCTGGCAGGTTTGTCAGCATGGGTAAAATTGCTACAGTTCATGCAGAGTCCCACCGGATGGAGAAGAATGACGAAATAAGTATCCAGGTCATTACATCTCGATCGGTTTGCCAACACTTCTCATCCCGCAGGCTCTACTTGTCAAAGTTTTCATCACTGATGAGGAATGTTTGGTCAAAACATTTGCCTTCATCAATGCTGCTCTCTTAGCGATGTCTGGACATCTAACACAAATTTCTAAACCACAAAAAGCTAAAAAAAAATACATAAAAATCTACATTTCTTCAAACAGAATTGCAGTAGAAGTAACTATTGTAAATAAATACAACACAGCAGAGCTGCAGCTATGGTTGAAACCAAAAAGATCAAGCCAATTCCCTTAATTAAGGAAATTAAGCCAGACTTCGATTGCCATGTCTTCAGAATACATTTTCCAACACAAGCAGGAGAAGCTTTGGACAATGGAGTCCTTTAAGTACCTGACAGAATTTACAAAATAACTTGCTAAAGAGTTCAGTTGATTGCTTAATTTCCATGTTTGGGGTTTTTTTTGTTGTTGTTTTGAGTTTTATTTTAATTAATGGATGGTTTAGATTTCCTTTGGAATATTTTGGCTTTATTTTGAAGGCACTTCCATACCACTGAATTTCTGCACTGAAATTGCAAAAAACTATCCCACTGCCTAGGTTGTCCGGAGTTTTCAAATACCGTCTCATGACAGAGATTTTACTAGAGTTGTCATACACTGCCATGCTTTAAGAGCAGAAAAAATAGTGCAAGATCCTAAGCAAGGCTTCCTGTTGAATTCAGGCCAAAAGTCAGTAATCAAAACAGTTTAACACTATGTTAAGTCTAGTTTAATTTCATCATCCACAGTAATGTCTAATTCAAGCCATCATACTTTTGACATGGCTTCCTTATTGCTCTTACGGTTTAATCTTTCTACAGCTGTGCAGGCTTGAAAAGGTTGGTACTGCGCTTACCGGTGTCGGTAATTCAACAGCTTTCGCTGATATCAAGTGAGATAAATTGGGGAACTGTACTGAAAGAGGTTGGTGTCTATATAGTCACATTAATATGAAGCTATTTACATATGCATTAGAGCCTACACTGACACTTGTTTCATTGTATACACTTTGCCAAAAACAAAATCCTGGATTCTCCTGGTGTCACGCCTAACCAACTACAAGGAGAAGTATTAAAAAGAAGATGAAAGGAAGAGAAAACTTCTCAAGTAGGCTGATACAATTTGTCCCAAGAGTGCCCGAAGGGAGCTACAAAAAGCATAGTTACTGCTGTATTGATGTCACCGGTTTTCCCATTTCAGCGTGAATAATTGGTCAAGAGATAATTCTGCCTGTTGGCAATCATGCGGATGGCCCAGCCTGGGCAAAGCTTGTGCGCTTCTGTCAACACACCTGCATGCCTGCTCACAGACTCAGAAGATCTTCAAGAGCGTAACATGTACCTCTGCTTCCAAAAGGCTTCTCCTGCCTTTACGTTGAGACCAAGCTGTCTACTAAGCAGGTTCTGACCAACAACCCTGAAAAATCTCCGCCAAAATCATCAGCTTTTTGATCCATGGAGTCACAAATGCCCCAACTAAGATTTTTCCTCAACTTCCAGCTTACAAAATCCTTGCTGTCAGAAGAAGCTGTCTTGTTGCCACAAAAAAACCCAACAAAACAACAAACCCCAAACAAACCAACCCCAAAGAAAGTCCATTTCCTGAAGGAAATCACTTTTTTTTTTAATGTTTCAGTAGTTCATGGGTTGGGAGATCACTTTTCTTAGCATCTCATACACACCTAGAGCTAAAGGACAGCGATACTTCTGCCTGCAGAGATGTGATAAATATTTGTAAATTATGGGTAGTGCAAAGGATAGATAATGAAAAACATAACCCATCAGGAGCAATGATGATGAGATTACTATCATGGAAAACTAATGCCTGATGATCAAATCTGTACTTGCAAAAGCATGCTGTTTACATACAACTTGCCATCACTAATGTACCCGTCGCCTAGAGTCAGTAAGCCATCCTCTATAGCTTCAACCCAAACATCCCAGTTCTGGCAATCCTATCCCCGCGGAGGGGTGCCTCCCCTGTGAGGCAACCCACAATTCATGGCTGGTTAGCAACTTTCTGGAGACAGGAAAAAAATAGACAATACTTTTTTTTTTTCCCAACAAAGTATCTAAAAGTTTTTTATCTGAGAGAAAATGAATGCAAACCTCTGTTTTGGAAGTTTTTGTTAACTCAGAATGTCTTTAGTTAGGTTTTTTGTTTAAGAAGTCACGTGATATTCTTACTGTATGATTGCATCCTAATCCATGATTATATTAATCACATTTTAAATGACAAGGACACCTATCATCAAAGAATCTCATCTTTTTTTGGATCGCAGTATCTGCTGAAATAACATGACACTGATCTGAACAAGCGGAGGCTTTGGTGTTAAAACCAGAATCAGATTCACTATTAGCCTACAGTAGCTTTCCTTTCTTGTTAATAATTTCAGTACTTATTAAATCATGCTGAATACATCAGGTAATTTCTCAGCAAGCGGCATCTGTAAAGTATTCTGGTCTAACACGTTTGATCCATCCGGGCATCCTGGAGATAACCTGCAACTCCCTACATACTGGCTCTGTCCCTGGATGATCGTTTTGCATTCCCATGGTATGCAAAATAACACTTCTGCTTCTCCAAGTATCCTCCTAATAACCCATATTTTTTTAAATTATTTTAAAACCTATGTGGCATTCATGGCCATGCAGATCAATGTGACAATCCTGACATCACTTCTGCTTCTGACTGGAGTTTATTTCATTTCTACTTTTTCCAAGTTCACAAATCCACTTCTATTTCAATTTTATAACTTAATTCACATTTTGGTAATCTCATGCTCATTTCACTTAAATGGCACATGCTGTAAAATGCAATAAATCATACTGACATCTTAACTGACTGCAGAAATTGCCTCGTGGGGATTTTTATATCCAAGGCTTTGTCCTTGGATTTAGCAGTAGCATGATGTTCCCATGATACATGAAGCTGAGGGCTCCACACTTACTGCTTCACCAGGTTTCTAAGCTGTTTTTTTTATTCTGCTGGGTTTACTAATTGTGAGCCCAGCTAGCTCAGCCCAGGATATAAAATCCAAGCTAATTAAAGCTACCAGAGAAAAGGTGTGATGAGATAATTTCTCAGTGTCTTGATCCTCAGGTACGACAAGCAGCAGTACCGGAGCTGTTCCTGTGCAATGACAGTAGCTGATTGCACTGAAGTAATTCATTTAAATTCTAAACATTGTCAATGAGGTGTATTGTAAATAGCAAAGATTCACCAAGAATGACCCCTGATTAAGATGCTTTCCAGCAGATAAAAAGCCCCTTGATAATCATGATGTTTCAGCATAAAAATAACAGAGGTAGGAGAAGGCCAGATGCAAAAGACCTCCCCCAATGTGGCACCAACATTTTGCTCCTACATTTTGTCCTGGTTTCAGCTGGGATAGAGTCAATTGTTTTCCTAGTAGCTGGTACAGTGCTATGTTTTGAGTTGAGAAGAATGAGTATGAGAAGAATGTTGATAACACACTGATGTTTTCAGTTGTTGCTACGTAATGTTTAGACTAAAGTCAAGGATTTTTCAGCTTCTGATGCCCAGCCAGCGAGAAGGCTGGAGGGGCACTAGAAGTTGGGAGGGGACACAGCCAGGGCACCTCACCCAACCTGGCCAAAGGGATATTCCATACCAGGTGACGTCACATCTGGTATATAAACTGGGGGGAGTGGGGACGTGGGGATTGCTGCTTGGGGACTAACGGGGCGTTGATCGGTGGGTGGTGAGCAATTGCACTGCGGATAATTTGTACATTCCAATCCTTTTATCATTACTGCTGTCACTTTATTACTGTTATCATTATCATTATTAGTTTCTTCTTTTTATATTCTATTAAACCGTTCTTATCTCAACCCATGAGTTTTACTTCTTTTCCCGATTTCTCCCCCCATCCCACTGGGGGGGGCGGGGAGTGAGTGGGCAGCTGCGTGGTGCTTAATGCTGGCTGGGGTTAAACCACTACACTTTCTACAGCAAATTCCTTCAACACTCAATGTTAGGCAACTGCCCAGGGAAAATGGCACATGGATTAAATGCAAACATACTTCCATGTACCACATAACGCAGCCAGGAAACACGTATTTTCACTGCAACTCACACTCAATGCTGTTGCACCACTACAGCAAGTGTATGAAGAGACACCTCTTCTATCAAGATGTGCTTGAAAATGATAGAGGCTTAAATGGACTTTAAGAAACTTTCCAGATTCAGTTTCCAGAGTAACCAGTACTAAGCACGAGCCAAGTTTCTCTAGCTGTCACACAAGAAAAGATGACCTTTTCCTTTACTGTGAAGACCTGGGCCTCCTGGGTAGGTTGGAGAAGAGAAGGTCTCGCTAGAGTAGGAACTTTTCAAAAGTAATAGGGTGAGAGTGAAAAGATGGACGAACGAACTTGTCTGGCTTAATAGAAGGATTAAAGCCCGTTTAAATAGTGACTTGGTTGTGAAAAACAAAAGAGCAAGGGAAAAATAACTGGGACACAGGATGGACAACCATCATGAAAATCCACTGTGGGGCTTCAACTCACCAAAATTCCACAAAATCAAAAGTTAGGCATTTTGTCCAAACTCATTGTCTAAATCCTCTCGTGGAGAGAGACAAGCATTTCCAGAGGGAGATGGGTGCTGCTGGAGCTCTGCCAGAAGACACAACCTGGCTAGCAGTCTAGGGTTTAAGTAAGTGAAATGACAATGAACAACAATCGGACATGACCCATGCAATACCTGACTAATCGCTCGTCTTGGATCACTTTAAAACTCACCTTTTCCCAACAGTTCAGCTGTCAGTTAATTGTGGAGATGCTACAGCCTGATGGAGAGCCACACTGGAGCACTGAAAGCATCTGGAGCTACCAAGAAAAAGCTCTTTGTGCCTTTAGTGACCCCACAACTAAAGTTGAGGTGAGAAAGGCAAAAAAAAGGCTAATAACCTGCTGGGCAGTATCACACTTACTTATGAGCTTCCTAGAGTTGAAGTGCCTTTAATGCTTTCGGATCGAAGCTGAAATCTTCCCAGCGTGGCACTGACCAATGGCTCAAGTCCCCGGGCACTCTTGTGGCCCACGGTGTGGGATGGATATGCCCGCAGCCATAAAATCTTAAAGGTCAAGAGATAAGAGTCTTGTGGGCTTTTTAAAGGATTGTTTTCTTTTAGTGGGACAATATCCAAGGGAGGTTCTTCCCCCAAATCAACAGTATCCATTAAATAATAAAACCATTCTGCCTCAGAAATAAAGCTCACAGAAGGCAATAAAACTGTCCACTGGTCACAAATCGGGCACTTTAAAGCAATACAAACAACAATAAAAATGTTAGAAAGTTATTTTTGAAAACTCTGCAGCTAAACCAATATGACAGTTGTGCCTGAGTACACTGATCAAGTAGGGAATCTTTTTTTTTTTTTTCATACTTTTTTAAGAAGCAGCAAACTTTAATTCTAGAGACTGATAGGATGAGGCAGGTAGTCTGAACAGGACCCCCAAGGTGTAATGTGAGTTGTAACGTGCCCTGCAAATTAAGGAGTATAGCAGGAGCCAGCCCTCCTGTCTAACCCAACACCCAAGCTCTACCCAGAGGGTACAGCACCCAGCACCCTCGTCCCCTGGAATTACAGCTCATGCAGCACAGGGACCTGTTCTCTACAGCAGGAATCTGCCTACACCCCCCCGAGTGGTCCCAGGGATAACAACATTCAGCACCGGGATCACAAGTTGCTTCATATTATGTAACAGCACACAAAACAAACGCGAAACAAACCCAAACCAAATGCTTCCCAGCGTATAAAAAGACTCTCGGTGCTGGGCTACAGGAATTAGGGCTCTGCAGCAGTGAGCTGAACGCAAGCAAACAGTTTCTCAGCAGCTTTTAATCATGTGGTTAAAGTAAACCCTCCAAAGCAAGACAGCATTTGTTCCTATAAATTAAGGCCTTTATTTGTAAAGCACAAATGTCAGCAGGGACCAGACTTTTGCATGCAGTGGGCCTGATCCCGCTGTCAAAACTTTCTCCAGGTTGTTGATGCTCCAACCTTTCACCAGGCTCTCAAAGCCACTGCTGTAGGACTCAGCATTCAGCAGAGCCAGCTAAGCAGTGATCACAGCCATCTGGAAGACTTGCTCAATAAGGACATTTTTCACAGAGACTTATTTCCCACACAGAGAATAAGGTTTATTTGTCTTTGCAGTGGTTAATGTTCTGTTCTGCTTCCCTTCCCTGCCAGCAAATAAATCCCAATTCAGATGCAGTTGCCCCCATGGTTACAAAACAGACTGTCAACTCCCCAAGGAATGACTGTTGAGCGCAAGGACAAAAAAATTAAAAAAACTAAAAAAAAAAAAAAAAGAAAATGTATCTAAAAAATACAGTATTACTGCTTTCTGCAAGCAGAAGAACCTTCTCTCAAATACTCTATTGGTACTGAAATCTAATACTATTTTTGCAATGTTATGGCATGTCAGAATTCACAGATACCAAAGAAATTAAGGCTCAATTGTGGAAGTGCTCTGCATGCAGGACTACTGAATGAATGCTTGATAGGGAAAATAATTGCTAGTTAAAGCATTAGTGCTTTGGAAGCTTCTCACTGAGAGATATTGTAACTTCTAAATATTAAAAATGTACCGGCTTTGAACATTTGCAGATCTTTGAACCTCTGAATTCCTTCTAATAGGTGTATTATATTTTTATTGGGGGAAAAAAAATTTGAAACTCAAACTTAAGACCGGGAACAGAAACTTCTTTGGACTGGAAGAGGAATCAAACAGACCTTAAGGAGATATTGTCAGATTAAACTGAGGCGGTAACAACCACAGATATCAATATTTGATGTCAACGGAAGCAATTTTAAGCACAACCAAACAGATAGGCTTTAGCAGCTCCTACAACCCATACGCTACAACCTGGTGCCACCAAACCGAACCGCTCCTTGGGAAAGTTTGCAAAAAGTAGTAGTGCCAATCCAAAGTATTACAAAATAAACAACTAGCTTAGCAACTGTCTAGAACTTCAAGATTCGTAAGAAATCCAGAAGAGCTGGCAGCATGAAGAAAGCAAGTGTAATTTATTTATTTTCAAGGAAGAAACTCTGAGAAATCTAAGAAGCGAGTGGCACAGCAGAGAAGTACAAACAGGACTAAACAAACATCTCTAATGAGGTTGTCCTTGAGCCCTTATAAACACACACCTCGTTAAACCCAGGAAAGAGTAGGAAGTATCCTACAAATATCTGTAGAGAAATTTAAACCCAACCAGAACCAACTACCAAAACACTGTATGTCAGAAAAGTGAATTACGTGAACCAACTTCACTTTCAGATCTTATTGCTGTTACCTTTTTAATTACAGAGAAAGGTTAATAAAATCTAGCAGAAATACATTTATTACACTTTGAAGACAAGACTTTGCTAAATTTATCTCCAGTTCCATCCTGTAGTGAGTGCCTAAGACAGAAATAATAACCTGTAACTTAAGAATCTTTTTTTTTTTAGCAATAAATACAGAAAGGTATTGCACAGAAATTCTCCCCCCCAGGGACTACAAATTTATGCTGCAATGATTAAAGTCAACAACAGTAACAAAGCTTTCACAGCTTTCCAAAACCTGTTGATTCTTTCAGGCAAAGCCCTCGAAGTAAAAAAAGCAAACCAAGTTCTCCTCCTGTAGGGCAACACCAGGCTGGATTGCTACAAATAACACACACAAGCCCCACCTTGCTGCAGCCAAGCCCTTGGATGTCCTCTGCACATCTCCATTCATTTCCTCTTTCTTAATTTGCTCTAATTTATTTTGCTTCAGCTCTTCCCAAAGATGTATGTTTAGGCAGCAGTTGAATTCTAGACTGGACTGGGGACCAGTGCAAGTTCCAGGCTCCAATCTAAAACTTGGTGGTTTTAGCCTTGCACAATTTCCTTCTTTCATTGAGATATAATGGGTAATTACATGGAATCAGCAGCAAAAAGGCAAGTCTACCATCCTCTGTAAACCTTTCTCAGAATGGAATTTTTCACTGACATAGTTTCATAAGAGATCAAAACAGTGCTCCAGCCATACTGAATAATCTCCTATCTAAACCAAGACTAACAAAAGCGGCTGAACAATTTTCTTTTTTTTTTTTTTTTTGGCTTAGAAATGTCAGCAAAGTGGCAATGAGACTCAGCAACCACAACTTGATTATATTTCTCTCTGCAACCTCAGGTTCATCTAATTGCTCCCTGAGGTAATGTCAAAAGACAAAGATATGTAAACTGGTATCTATGTCATGAAGGACTGGGGCTTTGCTTCAGCTTGCAACACACTTGCTCTACACTCCTGGGTCCTCATATGACAGGTCGCTACAACCACAAAGGCTCCTTGAAGTTGGAAAAGCAGAATATTTTCCAAGTGGCTACAGATGGGATGTTCCCAGTACTCAGCAATGCCCCCTCCCATGCACAAATGTCAAGAGGGGGATGACTGGGCTGTTCTTCACCGGAGGACCTGCTATCACCTCTCATTTTGTACCAAGGACCAGGAAAGGCATGGCTTTCTCCAGCAGCCACAGCTATGCTGGACGTGCCACTGTGTGAGCTCTCCCTGGTGGCCGTGGCCACCTCACGGTCTCCTGCTCAGTGCAGCAGCAGAAGCTGCAGAGACACGTGCTCTGGCTGCAGCCATCGCCTTTGCTGGAAGTGAGACTCAACTAAGCAACTCCAGAGTTGGCCACACTGAAAACCCAGCTCTTCTGCTGGGCTGACTGTTATGTTGCGTGCATCTGCCACAAGAGGAAATGCACACTACAGCCTGCGCTTATAGGCAGCCTTGTAAAGGCACACAATCTCCAAATGACTTGACTTTGGAGAACAAGTGCTGTCCCCCAAAGCCAGCTAACTGATCTTGGCTTTTGGCTTCAATCACCATCTAAAGTGTCTCTTATCATCACAACCTCCCAGAACATGCTGCACAAGCTGCAAAGCCTAAAAGATTGAGCAAAAGCATGCTCAGCCACAGCCGATCAGGAGTAAGACTGGAATCAGCAAAGGTCTGTGGGTGAAGCACGTTGTGAAGAAAATGCTGTTGGATGAAAAGTGAACAACATTTTGGGGGGGGGTAGCAGAAGGGCACATGTCCTAAATGACAGGGCTCAGGAAAAGACACACTGCAGACTGCTGGCAACTGCAAGGAAAATAATTTAAACATAGTGTGGGGGGTTGACCCTGGCTGGACGCCAGGTGCCCACCAAAGCCTTCTATCACTCCCCCTCCTCAGCTGGACAGGGGAGAGAAAATACAACAAAGAGCTTGTGGGTCAAGATAAGGACAGGAGAGATCATTCACCAATTACTGTCATGGGCAAAACAGACTCAGTTTGGGGAAAATTAACTCAACTTATTACAAATCAACCAGAGTAAGGAAATGAGAAATAAAACCAAATCTCAGAACACCTTCCCTCCACCCCTCCCTTCTTCCCGGGCACAACTTCACTCCCAGATTTCTATACCAAACCCACCCAGTGGCACAAGGGGGACAGGGATGGGGTTTACAGTCATCACATGTTATTTTCTACCGCTTCATCCTCCTCAGGGGGAGGGCTCATCACACTCTTCCCCTGCTCCAACGTGGGGTCCCACTCACAGGAGACAGTCCTCCACGAACTTCTCCAACGTCGGCCCTTCCCATGGGCTGCAGTTCTTCACGAACTGCTCCAGCATGGGTCCTTTCCATGGTGTGCAGTTCTTCAGGAGCACACTGCTCCAGTGTGAGTCCCCCACGGGGTCACGAGTCCTGCCAGTAAACCTGCTCCGTGGGCTCCTCTCTCCACAGATCAGCAGGTCCTGCCAGGAGCCTGCTCCAGCGCCGGCTTCCCACAGGGTCACAGCCTCCTTCGGGCATCCACCTGCTCCGGCCTGGGGTCCTCCCTGGGCTGCAGGTGGATATCTGCTCCACCGTGGACTTCCATGGGCTGCAGGGGGACAGCCTGCCTCACCATGGTCTTCCCCACAGGCTGCAGGGGAATCTCTTCTCTGGTGCCTGGAGCATCTCCTCCCCCTCCTTCTTCACTGACCTTGGTGTCTGCAGGGTTGTTTCTCTCACATGTTCTCACTCCTCTCTCTGGCTGCTGTTTTTGTCTGTCCCAACTTCTTTTTTCCTTCTTAAAATGCTATCACAGAGGTATTACCACTATCGCTGCTTGGCTCAGCCTTGGCCGGCGGCGGGTCCATCTTAGAGCTGGCTGGTATTGGCTCTCTCGGACACAGGGGAAGCTTCCAGCAGCTTCTTACAGAAGCCACCCCTGTAACCCCCCCCGCTACCAAAACCTTGCCACACAAAGCCAATACACATAGTTATGTTTTCAGGTGTAATTTCAAGTCTAGCTTGGAGAAGCAAAACCTAGGTTTGGGATCAGTGTCTTGTCCTTCATCTGCTCCAGTTATTAACAACATACCCAGACCACATGGATGTATTTATTCGCTGCTGCACAGAAGACACCTGTACAGCATCCAGCTGCACATGATAAGCACAATAGTGACATTACCTCACCAAAAGAATTCGAAGGAAATTCAATAAACTCCAATATAATAAATTCAATATCCTGAGCACCTACTTCCCAAGCCTGACAAAGCCTTAATATATGCATCTGATTATAAATGCCCCAAAAGTACACAACAGTAAAACCATGTTTATTCAGTGATGTTTAAATTATGACCCTAATCTTATTCACATTCTTCCTCCTTAAAAGAAGCAAATGTGCTGCTTTTCATGTCCCTGCCTCAGTCCACCAGAACTGCGTCAGTGGCACATCTGTATGCACTCGACAGCAGTTCTGCTGGTTGTTTCTCTCACTCCCAAGTGCTGACAACAATCATGCCACTTCTAAGCACCTGACACCAGGGAACCCAAAGCTGGGCATTTTTATTTCCTCTGCCTAAACTTCACCGGACTCTATTAAAATGGATTACAATATAATAAAGGAAGGAAATATACTATGCACCTATGTAAATACAGGGAGAAAAATGAAGATGACAGAAACAAAGGAAAAAGGAAAACATAAATTAAGAAGCTTGTGCACTACAGCAATTCTGCTACTGCAATATCCTGCTCCAGGACACCCCAAACCACCTCCTAGGATGAAGGCATAAGCCACCTCCAGCAGCAGTTATGAAATAATTTCCTGAAAAGTGTGCTCCTAAACCACCACAAACACAAATTCATAGCCCATTCAATACCTTCCCTGCTTTTGTAATCCTAAACACCTACAGTACTCAGGTCAGCACTTTGAACCTCAGATGCTTTTTAGACTCCTGTTTAGCTCACAAACTCAATCGTCTCTTTTAGCAACCCATTTCATTACCTATAGCCTAATGTAAAGTGTGCACTGACCTGCAGTTGTCAGATCAGATTTTTCTTATTCATGGTGGCAGAAAACAGCAGAGCATACACCGACAATAGTCTAATCCACTCTGGTAATCCACCCAGTGTAAGTGATATCCTTTCTTACTGAAAGCCCAAGAGAAATCCAATCATTGATCTGACAAGTAATTTGTGGCTTCACTTGACAGAGATTAATTAATATTGGAAGAGAAATGGGAGCAGGAATGATAAGCAGCAGAGATCCCCAAGGGAACTGATAAACCAGAGAGATGTGCTTTGCAACTAACAGGTGCATCAACAAACCACTGAATTTCAATGTCTCTGAAATTGGGACCGTGCTTAGGACAGCAGCTCCAGCCCTGTACCTGTCCCTCCCTCCGGAGGGACACTGCGTTCAGAGCAAACCATCCCGGAGGCAGCAGGCACCCAGCTCTGGCACCCACGGTCCTTCGCACCTTGGGTGCCTGGGCAGCCGTGGCCAGGGGAGCAGGACACCAAGGGGAGCTGGGTCGCCAGCCAGGCTATCCCCAAACCACAGGGCACGACTGCAATCATGACTTCCCAACATCATAGAGCAAAGGGTGGCTCCCTCCCCACACACACACCTTGGCTTCTGGTCAGCAAAAACCGGGATGTGAAGATGGTGCATCTCTGGTCTCCTCCGGAGAGCCGTGACATCCTCCTGACTCCCACACGTTAGATTTGGCTACAGAAAGGCTTTTGCTTTTTGAGTCCAACCAGAAGTGAGGCTCAAAGAGCAAACATCCAATCTGTCAAGTCTCTTTCCACTTCCCTCTCAAAACTTAGTCTTATTTGGAATATAACTATATATATATATATATATAAAACTATTTAAAAGCATAATAATGTGGCTTTCTATACAAAATGCTACCACTCCAAGCTGGCAAGTAGACTGGGGAGGGTGCTGTAAATCTATCAGGTGGTATTCTGAAGAAAATGCTTTCCTTTCATCCCTTAAGACACATCTGCAGGGTCTGTACACACAGCCAGAGCTTCTCACAGAAATTAAAATTACAGCGCAACTCTAAACAGAGGATGGTGCTGGACATGTACGTATCTGGCAATAGCACCCTCCCCACTTTTTCTAGGAAAGGGAAGAGACAGCAAAAGGAGGCTGGTATCCAAGCTGCAATTTGGAGCAACTATCTGAGTGAAAGTGATAAGTAATTACAGAAATGAGTTTTCATACAACTAGATTAGAATTATTTACCTGACATCATCACTGTAAATCAGTGAAGACATCTGAATGTCAGCTCCGAATTAGGCCAATATAAATATTTGATGGAAGTTCACAAGATGTATAAATAACAGTACAATAATGACACTGAATTATTTTGTAACATTTAAAATGAGCTTTTACGCCCAGTGAACTTTCTGCATACTTACATTCTTTTAAATTATTTGTTCTACCTACGATTGTTCTGGTATATGAGATTACACTAATGAGGCGTAATTCTGATGCATAGCAACTTGTAGTGATGTGTAAAATATCAGTTCAATATTTAGTCATATTAAAGGCAGAAATACCAAGCAATCCTGAAGTTTATGGTCAAATAAAATCTCACTGCTGATTGGAAATCAAACTCACAAGGAACCAGTCTGAGGTTAGCAGCAACATCTGAAGATTTCAGTGGGAGGAAAATTAAGCCACATTGCAGGTGCAACGTGCACGCCATGCATCACTACTTGGACACCACGAGATGTACAGAGCTATTAGCATGTTTTAAACTGTCCTGGGTTCAGCTGGGATAGAGTTAATTTTTACAGGAACCTGGGAGGTGGGGGGCTGAGGACAGAGTCAAAATCTTCTCTACCAGTAGCAGCACTAAAATGTGAGCCTAATTTATGTCAGGTGCTAAGCTAACTACTGCCAGGCTCTGGGAGGCATGAGATCCTGGAGCATCGATTGCCAGCGGTGCAACCTGAGCACCCACGAAGCTGAGACAAGGGATCAAAACCTGAAACTTAACTAAGTATTCAGGATTAGACGTTCAGTGAACAGGAGGAGGTAGCTACTGTCTCCAGAAGAACAGAGTGGGAATTGCTCCAAGGCAGGAAAAATACCATTTCATCAGTCAGACAGCCACAATAACATTTGACAGAATTTGTACTTTTCTGAAGAAAATTGCGGCTGAAGCCGAAAGCAGATGCATAAGTAAATGCAACACAAAAGCAATGTAATTTTTTGTTTTTTCCAAGATGGATCTGTCTTAATGAGTTTGCTCTTGTACATGTCCTCCAAACAGCAGTCATGTCCACCTCTGCTTTGGAGATGTCTAGCCGCTGGCTACAGGCTTTACATTTGTATTTCTCACTTGGGATATTGTGCTTCAGTTTAATCCTACACAGGAACCATTTCTTGCACTATGTACTCGACTTTAAGAACGCTAGTCAGTGCTATTAATTGGCTGCCTCAATAATTAATTAATCTTGTTGGTAAAACATCTTCATTCTGTGTAACATGCATTTGCATTTCCATGAGTTAATGAAAGTGGGATATCAATTAACAGACAGAAAAAGAGCAACCTCAGGAAAACCCAACCAACCCAAAACCCAACCGAAGAACAAATCCTAGCTTTGTTTCCCAACTTTTTTATCAAGTACTTTTCTTTACCACTTTTTGCTATTAACTTTTTAAATTCAGGCAGGTTCATGCACTAAAATTCAGATGACAGATCAGGTACAGGCTTCATATACAGAAGTTTCTAATTTATAAAATAAATAATAAACATTTTCTAAAGTGACTTTTGGTCACTTTTCAAAAGCATGCATTTGCCCACAGGTGCCCACCGGGACTCTTGCAAGTGCCTGCTCCTTTTACCACCTAAATACCTTTACTGATCTACTCTTCAATCTCTAAATTGGGCAGAAGCTGGAAGGCTGTTTCCAGGGTCACATCTCCCCCACACGTTTGGCTTAGTCCCTTTTACATGGCTGCGTTTAATTTTGGTACTGGGACTTCTGACATTTTGGAAAACTTAAGGGCTCTGATCATCTGATTCAGATGAACCCCAGACTCGTAGACACCTACGTTGTGGGGGTGGCTAGATTCTCAACTCAAACCTTCTCTCTTATTTTAGCATTACATAATGCATCTATTTCAGTCTGTGCAATCAAACATTAAAATTAAGAAAAGCCACGCTTCATAACTGAATATAAAGTAACTTCTTGATGCTCATGTTCCCAGCATTTCCTACCCCAGGGACATTTAACCGTATCCAGTCACCTACCAGAGGCATATGTGTAAATGCCATGTAGCAAACCTGCCTTCACACACTTGCTCTTATTTGTATGCATTTCCAGCGGTAATCCGGGTGCAGGTGGACCTTATCCCTGCATGCAGACACCGCTGATGCCAGATATACTCACTGACTCGATCCTGGAACCTACATGCAATGAATGTGAACTTCACCTGCATAGATCCTGCTAATGCTCTTTTGTTTGCCCTGACTTCAGTTGGTGCTTTTGACACCAGTTTCTAGCAGCAAAATAAAGCCTACTAATATGTTTCAGTGACAAGGTGGGAGCCAAGAAGTGACTGATTCTACCATCAGTTTCTTCTCTGAATGGAAGCAGTTTATGTTTTGTGAATTTTTTCTACCTATTGAGCTCACAGAAGGGGTAACAAAAGTGTCACTGATTGGACTTCTTTTAAAAAAACAGACCTGGAAGCAAGTTCTGCTGAACACAAATGGATAAGTGATTCAGGGAAAATGCCTGGGGAAATCTAAAAGGGACAAAAGAAGCTAAAAGAAGCTAGTTTTAGCTGCCACCTTTCTCATAATTACAGTTTTGAGAACAAGTATCTGCTTTTTTTCCTATGCAAGGAGACAAGTCTTTTTTTTTAATAAAAATTGCAGATACACATTAATATTTTAATGTATGAACTCCAGAGAGTGTAAGGTACGCCATTACTAAGACTTGCCCTGTATCCCCATAGAATTTCTTAAACTTCTTAAGGTTTTATATCTATTCTTTTATTCCCAGATGACAATCTGTGAGATCTCTGATAATAAAATACAATAAAAAAGCTTAACACTAAAATTCAAATGCTTAATAAAATAGTAACTGGAAATTGTATTAAAAAAGCAGCCCTTTCATATTTTATTCAGGGTTTGGCTTTGAGCAGGGAAAGCTTGCCAATTACTTTTCTGGATAACCTGTTGTAATGCTGCTAATTTTGAAAGAAAAGGCATAACGTTACAGCACAGCTGCAAGCAGGGGAAAGTAGACAATCCCCACCAGCAAAGAGAAAATAAAGTGCTCTCTCCTCTGGGTCTTAACAGAGGCAAATGCTATTTGTTTTAATGAAGAACGGCTCATAGAAATGCTCTTTGGATCTGGTTTTTTTTGGAAAGACTTTTGTCAGATAATGTTTTAAAGTATTCTCAAATGTTTTATATTATGCAACCTATCCAATCCATTGTCTAATACATAATGAAAACATTCAGATTCATCTGTAGAGTAGAAAATACTTCTAAAGTTAATGGCATTTGATAAACAACACCTTCTTCCCCAGCTATCCTTAACTTGATGTGGTCGTCACACATCTACGTCCCTTTCCAGTGGAATATTCATTTCTGCTACCTCCAAGCCCTGAAAGCTCTCACCTGTCAGCTGATATTAAGCAACAACCTGACAGCAGAGGAAGCAAAATAAAATGAATCTGCACAATTCAAGACTAACTGGAAATATTCCTAGAGAGGGACAGATTAGCACAAGAACGACTCCTGGTCATTACATGCTGTCCAAAACATTGTGCAGTGTAGGTGCCTCATATTTCACCTCTACCTACACTAGGAAAAAGTGCTCTGCTTGCAGAGGTGCATCTATTTTTATATTTTGTGAGGAAAGGGATTCAGTGGGTTTCACACTGCTTTAACACACTGCACCCTGGAGAATTTTGTCTAATATGATGTAGTAAAGTGATTACAGCAAAAGAAAACCGGTGCCACACATTTCCCTGAGAACCAGGCTGGACTTCTCCTAACATTAAGCAGCAATGGCTGATACTGAACGTAGCTGGGAACAGAGTCACCCACACCACTGTAGTGAAAATACAGAACAATATCCAAACCTACACCCAGGCACAACTGGTTTGCAGGGGAGCGAGGCTGTTCACCAAGTCAAGAGCTACAGTGTTGGGAGGTAAGATGTGCTCTCAGATCCTGCATCCCTGCTGTCAGTACAAACATTTCTGTCTACTTGCACGAATCATCTCCCGGAATCAAGTTGCAAATTGCTTCAAGAGCTTGGGACGTTCAGCCCGATTCACTTATCTGCCAGCAAAATGGTGCTGAGAATTGTGTATGGTGAATCCAAGAGACATTTTATCAAGGAATTCAGACCAGGAACGATAGGCTTACAGATCTCCTGAGTCCTCAGCCTAGTGTCAGCTTTGTTATGGGGTTTGCCAAATTTTAATTTGGCCGTAAGGAGAACGATGCTGCATTCAGCAGGGTGGAGTTTATCCTCTCCTGGGAGGAAAGGGATTGGTGCTAAGCAAGACCTCAGCTTCTTCAGATGTTGCCTCCTGGGGATTGGCTCACTCGTACATAGAGATTTGTATGCAGCCCTGCCTGGAAGCACTTACCCAGCGCGCAGTGTGCGGATGGGCTGTGGCACTAGCTGCAGCTCCTCAGCTGAGACTGCGGGGCAGAGAATGCTGTAGTACTCCACTCCTGTGGTTTGAGAGCATGAACATCATTCCCTTGCATCTGCACTTACTCCTGATTTCATGCTTCGTAAAGGTCTCCTGGATTTCTCTGTTGTGAGTTACAGCTACAGCATGCCTTCATTTGGTTGACCTAGAAACAGTCTATAAATCCAGGCACAGCTTCTCCTTTGCGTGACCCTGAAGTTAATAAGCCTCGCAGATACACTCCAAAGGTCTCCCACTGTCCACAGTGGAACTTTCAGCACAGCCCGATGTGGGTAATCTTGACCATTGACTTCATGATAGCATTAGACCGCTTGCGAGTGCTCAGGAAACACCCTTCACAAATTGGATGTGCAGAAGACGGCACGTGCCTTGCTGTTACAAATCAAACGAGCCCTGGACCTTTGTAAGGAGCAGCTGACCTCTCAGTTTACATACTATACCTGGTGCTCAAACCACTTGCTCTGCAGCAGCAGCTGTGGAACGATGCTGTTTCCTGAGTCCTGGCACTATCAGGGAACGGTGCTGGTAGATGGCTGTTCTGGCGCGATAAGCAGGCATAAAAGTCAAATGAGCCACTTCACTAGCACCATTCAAAACACAGGAAAAAGGCAGTGGGTGGAGAATGAAATGAATGAGGAAAGAACCTGAGACTCCCAGCAATGCATAAGAAAGAACGTGGAGGCTCAGAAACGCTCTCATAAGGAAGAATATGACACTCGAGGCAGCCAGTGCCTCCCCTATAGCCAGGCTGCTCTAGAGCTGGCTCAGAAATCCCTCCTCGGCCTGCGAAGGTACAAAGGTCCCTCCAAGCAGCAAGGTGAACATGCCACGGCCAGACACGCTGGGACCGCTGCAGCCCAGATGCTTTCCCGGCGGTATGGCACATCGCGCAGGTTGGCAGCAAATTCTTAGCATGAACACAGGGATTTTATCACTGCCCTCTTTGTTTGACAAATTTTTGTTAAAATTTTGTCTAATTGTCATAAAGCATATGTATTCATTTAAAAACACATCAGTCAAACAACGATTCAGCACACTTGGAAATACATATTCAACAGGAGATGGGAAACTCAGCCTTCTTAAAAAGCCTAAGACTACTTTCCTTGTGGAAAGAAATTTAATGTTTTCTGAACGTTTGCTATTAAGTACCTAATTAAGCATAAAAGCAGTAAATATCAAAACTGATTATTTATATAAAATGTACACAGAATGCCAAGTAATTTTCCCCTCTTTCAAAGATTAGACATGTAAAACCCATGGGAAGAAAGGCTACAGTGAAGGCAGGACTTGGTTACCAAGGAAGTTGTAGAATAAGATTAAACTCCAAATCCTTTATGAATACTCTTTTCTGGTCAAAATGAACTAATAATTTGTCCCGTTCCCTTCAAAGGGATTACTTAAGTGCAAAGTTATGCATGTACCTAGAAGTATTTAGGGGAATGGAAGCCTTTATGCAAATTGAAAATAAATTAATCAGTTCAGCCAGACAGTGTTTCACATGGGCCCCCGGTGAAGACAGAATACATGATACTGTCCGAATAAAAGATGAGGTCATTCCACAATCTCCGTGAATGTAATTCTTGATGAGGTTCTGAACAATATCAGTTCTCATTATATCTCATGGTTGTTGGAAGTCATTCTACATCTCAGTATGTGCAAGTTGAATATCGCTCCATCTGGAAATACATTCCTTAAAGGAAGCAATTTTGTTCATGTAGAAAGCCTAATCCTACAAAGTCCCCAGGAAAAGATTCTGCAACTTCAAAGCAGACCATACTTCATGAAAAATATGGTAATAGTTATCCAGGCCTTCTGCACATTAGAAATATTCATTTCATCAAGGTAATGCAATGAGATACACTTGAAGGACTTTCACTGCTTGCTCATTTTAAAACCTGATTTCTATATATTGCTCCATAAGTCTGCGTTTAATGTGAACATGACGAACATGGTAAAACTCCCAGGTTGTTACGTATGAAAAGTACACTTGAACCCATTAGACTGATTTAAGGATTTTTTTGTCTGGTTTTTACATTAAAACACACTTTTCACCCAACAGCTGAAGTTAATTTGAAGCTCATGCATATAGAAAGATTCATGATCAACGATGCCAAAGAGAAAAGCGAAATACAAAAATAATCAAGTAAGTTTCTTAACGGCTATTGTCTCATCTAGGGTCAAAGATATCAGTGTGTCTTCATGACAACCATATAGCTAATGCTTGACATCCTTAGGCAGCACATTCAGAGTTGCTCAGATCCTTTGAATGCATACCTACAAAACATGCAATCCTGTATAATACTTCAGGTTTTAGTATTTCTAATTTAGAAGTTATATACTCAACACCGATTGAATCTCAGCATGGGTTCTGGTCTGGGAGATGGCTAATAAAAACAAGTTGTTAGTGGAAGACTTTTGATGGAGGAGTAGTGGATCTCTCCTCCCAAGCCAGGCACGGAGATCCCATTCCCTACAACCCCGAGGAAAACTAACCACAGGTCAATACTGCACTGGGGAAGGGGAAAGCGCAGACCAGGTTGTACATACACATGATCAGCAATAGCATGTATCCTGTCATAAAGAGATGCTAATTTCATTACAATTTTTAAATGCCTGAACCTTCTCTTTCCAGCATATGGTATCTCCAAAGGCTTATCAAGTAGCAGAATTAAGCAGCCGCACCCAACATACAGTGAGGTTGATGCCATTGCTAACAAACAACTGCAAAAATAAAGTCGCAGCGGAGTTCTGTTCGCTACAATAATAACAGTCCTATGGGGGTAAGGAGGGTTCCTAGTGAGGTTTTTGCAGCTTTTTTAGCAGGAAACTTTTAAAAATGAGACTTTTCTGCCTAAACAGAAAGATAAGTGGATGCAATCAACATACTCTTCAATTGCCTTTCCCATGGCTCACTGCAGAAGAAAGCCCGCACCTTTATTCTGCAGGTACTAATTGCAGAGCACTGTATGTTTAGGAGGGAAGAAGAAAAAAAAAAATCTGTATGACTGACATATATTAATTAAACCCTGCTGTGATGTTTATTAGTTTGGGAATAATTAATTAATCAAGAAATATCTGCCAAGCTTTTGATTCAATGCTGATGAATAGATATGTTCAAAAAGATATTTGAAGCCAACTGAAGTAGGAAAAAATCTAGAATAATTCATAGGAATTTGAAAGCAGTAGATCAGTGTAAGAACATTGACCCTGCATTTATTGATGTTCTAAGTCTGAGACCTTTAGCTTCTTTCCTGAATAAACACCATTGTGATCTGTGAATGTTTATTGGCATAACTGAGCCAAACATTTAAAAAAACCCCTACCTGAAGGAAACAGGATAAACAGCTTGGCAGCTCCCTGACAACTTGTGCTGCATGTATTCATTCCTTCCACTGTTCCGACACAAATTTTTCCTTACTAGATGTGTTTATGTCAAGTGCATGTCCACTTGCTTTTCCTTTAAAGTAGATAAGCTTTGACTTCTAGACCAGCGTTAAATCGAAGTGTGAAACACATTGCATAGCTCTCCACTGTATTTTTGGAAGAAGATTCAGTTTTCCTTTTTCAGTAAATAAATGATATATTGGAGGTCTCCAGCCCTGGTTGTATTCACAGTGCAAACTCAAGCAGTAATCCAGTGGACAAACTGTCAGCAACAAGAGCTCTAAAATATATTTCATATTAAAAATAATAGACATAGCCAGTTGCCCACTGACTGAAATAAAAATGTCCTGCACATATTTCATTCAATTTTAGGTCTGTAATCAATATCACAGTGCCGTCTCATGTATTACTACTATTACAGATAAAGCCACAGGCACACTGCATCTCCTTGCACAACAAGGTATACCCCAAACCAGAAAGCCTGCAATCTAACACTGTCATTCCTGCAAGAAGTGGCTACAGAAATACTACTGCATAGTCAGATGCAAAATTAGAATTAAAACCTCAAAATTAGAATTGAAAACTCATGTTATGAAAGAACAAGGAAATCTGTAAAGATAATAAGGAGAAGGAGGAAGAAGCCCTAATACAAAGCTTATATGATTTCTCTACAGTCAAGCGAACGTCATGGTAGATTAAAAAACAGTTAAAACTCTACACACACACAAACACACATACATACACGTGTGTGTGCATATATAAACACACCCATAAAATAAACCAAATACATGACTAGAAAACAAGACATTTGCTTTGGCAGATGTATTTCTAAGGGATATGAGTCAGGGAATTGGATGTAAATGAAAGATTTCGCTTTCTGGGTAAGTTTTTCTGTCTTTCTGAAAGCAGAATAATAAACCATGAAAGGGTTGTCAATTCAGCAATTCATTTATGCTTCTATAAAAATGCTAAAACCTTCAGAGGATCGATCTTATGCCAGTAATGTCTGTTAAAGCAGCGCTGATTTTCTCTGGAGTGGCAGGACGTACCGAGGAAGAAATCGTACCTGAGCCTGAAACCAGGGACTTCACAAGTATCTTGATGCTGATGGAGAGGTTGCTGGTAGTTTGACAACAGGCTTGTCATTCTCCTATTGAAGTAACAGTCTTCCAGTTCTAGAATGAGTGGGAGATTTTGTGAGCCTGAACTTCAACAAAAGTTTTGTCTGTCAGAGTGAAGAGGTGTAATGGGAACTAAGGTAGGAGGAAGACATCACACAGCAGAAAAAGTGCCCAAACTCTCCTGAGTGCAAAGATTTTCTCCTTCCCAAGTAAACCTGAACTCAAATTTGCCACGTCTGGGGACCCTCTCAAGAATATACCGTTGGTGCCATCATTTCAAACCCACTCCACATCAATCCCACACTAGCACTTGGGATTTTAGTCTTGGTCTACTTTGTTGGGGTTCACCTTCTAGCTCTTTCCATGAAAATTTTTTCCAATGAAGCCAGAGCTTTGCAAGATGGCAGTCTGCACTTTCTAACAAGGTGTAAATAATTCTAGCAGTGCTGTTTCTTGAGGCAACCTTTCCTGCTGAGCAAGCTAAGAGGTATCATGCCGGCAGGGCAAGGGGTAGAGCACACACCAGATCATACATGGTCCACCTCCTCCCATCTGTTGTATGTGCCTGGATATCAGAGGCAACCTTAGTTCTGCCTTTTCTACACTTTTGAGGAATTAATTTTTGAATATTGACAGTTTTCCTCTAAGACTGTTTCCTGTGTTTAACTTATCTACGTAAAGTTAAGTACCGAATTAAGTACCTAATTTACTGATGCTTCGAGTAACTCATGAACAATGGCAACGTGGAATAAATATCTGCACTAAAAGGAGCACTCTTTACACAGCTAACTAATACCTGGTAATTGAGTTAGGATCAAAGCCTAATGAAGATGAGAAAGTTTCTATTTTTCACATGTTTAATCTCTTCTGTAGTATAGGACAGGCTAGCTGTTTATTTTGAATGGCCAATACATGCTCAGTCTACAAACAGCCTAGTCTCCACTGAGATTTTACTTCAAGCTGAAAACCCATTTACTAAAGACAAGATTTTAAAGAGTGTCTAGACTAGTCTTCATCCAGGTGTCATCTGTTTAGAAATACAGAAATATGTTTACGCTGTGTAAAAGTAACCCAGTGTATGTAGGAGTTACAAAATTTGTATAGTTACAAAGCCCAAATAATTGTGCACAAGATTTTCAGGAGACTAATCCAATACAAGGCCTGCAAAACCTTAGAGGAAAGCCAGAAAATTCAGATTAATGATTAGTAATATCCTGTTCCATATATGTAACATTTTTAAAGGGCAACTCTCTCGGAAAGGATTGCAGGCATGAAGGCTCAGATCTAGTCCCCTTTACTGCAGTATACTTTTACAAATGCACGCAGGTGTGCGTTTTACCCCTACACACATAAAAAGGACTTGAGGCTAAACTGGGTTAATGTGCTACCGTGATGGTAGTTTTTATGCTGAAGATGGGCACACATTGTACACAGAAAAGAGACCAGGAGAACAACAGAAAAATTACATCTTGTTTTTCTTGGGCACAAGCCTGGAAGAAAGACAAGCAGATTAAGTTGCTTGGCTGTTGCCTTTTGCATTATGTTGTGTTGCTAGATGCCATGGTTCACCTGCTTTGTGTTATCTCTAATGGTTCTGGGTTGGAGCACATCATCACCACCTCACTGAGAAGGAGGCTATGGGCAAACAGATCAAGACCAAGTTACTATCCATCCCCTTACATCATCTCTCCCCTGCACTCCACTTTCCCATTCCTCTCAAATTCTTTTCCTCTTGCAGGTCAGGATCATGACACATCTGACAGACACATAATTATGAAAGCCAACCAGATGTATGGCTCTGGTTAGCTTTTTGCATCTGAACAGCCTTTCAGTACCATCCATCTCTCTCTGATTTTCCACTTGCTCTTTGAACGGCTGTGGATTCAAGGGTTCATCTAAAGCGGGATATGACAGCTCTCCAGGCATATACAGTGCTTGGTCCCATTTGACAGTAATCCTTCTGGCCAGACAAATTATAAATATTAATACATTTTTAAGGCGTAATCTTGCAATTGTGATAAATTGTCTGACTGCAGAGACATGATAGCATACATAGAAGAGCACTAAAAGGTCTAAAAGAATACAAGAAAATAGGTCTTAGACTCTTTGAATGGCTTAATATCTCAGGGGAAGGAAGAAGGAAGCATGCTGTGAACACAGCAGAGTTTTGATTTAAAAATACAGTGCATGGTTTATTAATTTTGATGAAGTTTCTTTTAGCAAGTGTTATGTCTGCCTAATTTAAGAGAATAAAACATATGTAATCCTGATCAATCTTGCTGAATTTGCAAGCTAAGCTCTCCACCGTCTAGCTGAACAACACTTTTGTGTACAGAATATTTTTAAGGAAATGGCTGTGCCTTACCGTATTGAAAACAGCAAGCAGCTGTAGAACAGATTCAGCAGAATCTGTCTTTTGAAAAAAGCTGAAACCTCAGCCTTCTGCTGGTTCTGCTGTAGGTGGCATTACTGTTTCCTACGGACTTAGCCAAATGAAGTCACATTAAAACCAGGTTATCCTTCAAAGCCTGTATGACTTCTCTTATTATACGTACCACTACAAAAAAATTTATCTTGGCACTGCTTTGACTCCTACCTAAGCTACACTTCAGAAAACCTCAGAAAATGTGTAACAACATACTAAACAACAATCATATGAGATCTGCATTTTAGTTCTATCACCAAAAGGATCGTGGAAACAATCTGTGGGCAACAGAACTGAAGTAATCAAGACAAAGAGATAGAACCATGCATATGAATCAGGTATGAACATTATATCTGATAAGCCTTGAGATCTATTCCTCTGCCTACAATTGGCTCGGTGAAAGCAATGGGCACATCAAATATTATTTTTTCATTACCACTGGAAGGGCACCTATCTACCTTGTAACATCGAATTGTACGCTTTATCTTTCTGTATTTGCAGACCGATACAAAAGCCTCACAAGTATTTCATACAACAGAAATTTGAGATTGAGGGTGAAGCCCCATGCTGAACCACATTCATCACAGAATGTCACCTAGCTGCAGACAGGACTACTTAAAATCAAACAAATATCCCTGCTTCCTAGTGTTGGGCCATTCTGCAGCTAGTTTGTGGCTCTTAGAAACAAGGAAAAGTGCATTTTGCATTATCCATTCAACGTGAATATAAAGTATATGATATGATAACCTACCAGCTAGCTCACCAGGCATCTGTAAAGACATGCAAATACAACTTGCTAAAGATTTCCCTCCTACCTGCTGTGACAAAACAGTTCGATTTTGATGTTTAAAACTTGGTACTCTTAAGCAGAGTGGACATGAGAAGTTCTTGCATCTGCTGCCTGCAGCATGCAGGATCAGAATAGAAATAGGAGTCTGAAATTAATGTTGGCTCTACTTTACACATGAAAACAGCTCTTACAATGAATTAAAACTGAGCATTATTTTATGGTAATAAATGATGCTTTCTCTTCTACTATATGCCCAAACTATCTTAAATGTAAAATTTCATTCTTCCTCATATTTTACAAGTAGTTAGTACAGCTATAAGTTTCAGAAAGAGCTGAGTCTTGGGAAATATGAGAAATTAAATTCTAATGTTGTATGAACATACTGCAGCTTCGTCAGGAGTAACCAACAGTGATGAATCTTAACCTATAAAGCTGCTGCATGTTGCGATGGTCTTGTATCACTTGTTCTTATCACTGTTACTCTCAGCCCCAAACTCTCCCCAGTTTAAATAAGGAAGAGCGATGCAAATTGGAAAGTATCCTGCATTACTTAGATAGCAATGTGGTAGGTAACTGGGATTGAGAGATTAGGTTTTAGATGCACCCTACCAAAACAACACATGCATGCTCAATTGTTACACAATCTTTCTTGCAAAGTTCACCTAGATAATAGTACTGTATTACTTGACCAAAAAAAATGCTATGAAATTCCCAAAGGGAAACCAAGAAAGCCTCTGTAATACACAAACAGGTGAAAGAAAAGGAAGAAAAACCCAGCCTTGTTCCCTTCCAGAAAACAAAAGACTTTTCCTGATGCCTGCTCCATGTATTTGGAGGGCTACGGTCAGGACCAGGTAAGGATAAAGCAGCACAATTTTCCTGTGGCACAATTCTCTCTAAACATCCACTTGTCCTTGCTAACATCTTAAACTCAAGTGGCCTTGGCCAGAATTAGTTTAAATCCAGTGAAGGTGCCTATACCCGTGGTGTATGGTGATCATATTAGCTGCTCATGAACTGGGATGTGTCTGAATGTGCCCGTAAGCCTCTGTAATGAAGCAGGCAATCCACTTTCGCACAGGTTATCTCAGGCTTCACCCTCTCGAGTTAAGTATTTTCATCCATGAGCAGGAGTTGAGTGAGGGCCAAAGCACAAAATCGTAACGTGAGTTAATCCCTGCAGCTCCGGCCTCGGGAAACACAGAGAAATCAGCCAAATATTCTCCTAGTAAAAGGGAACTCAGCTGATTTCAGCTTAATGCTTATATTGCTGAGAGACTTGGCTCCAGTTTTCTAATTGGCATACAGACCCATGAAAAGCTTTATCTCTCTTTTCAAAAATGTTATTTTAACCATAGAAAGAATGGGACTCTTACATGAGTAAAGGCTACAGACTTAGATGCCTTGACGTTTCTAGACATGTTCCAGACTTCTAAGAGAAATTACAGTCAATATCTGTTAACGTCTTTTGCGAAGGCGGCTTTGTCCAGTCTCCAGTAAGAGAAAGCCCCAGGGGCTCTGTGGTGCACAGCCCGCAGCTGAGACCATCCTCGCAATGGCTGCAGAGATGTGTAAGCAGCACATGCTTTTTAGCAGGACGTGGAAGCCAACCGGTTAAATCCTGACTTTCCAAGTATTCACAGCCTCAAAACATTTTCCAATGGTAGCACTGTGTGGAGCGCTCAAGGCTTTACTTCTGCTAAAAACTGAAAAAAAATACTGTCCTTCTCAGGAGTGGACAGGGAAGCAAGGTTCTGTTAACATTTGTGTCCCAATAAAGACAATTTCTTCAAGTTATAAAAGCTGCAGCATTTTAAAAGATGACTTCCTCTTCCTTCATAACTCCTCATTCATGTTTATTGCATATTTCACACATATTTTGGCTTAGCTGATAAAGTATACTCACAAAGTGTACAGCTGACACTGGCTGGTCAAATCAAGTGGCAGGCAAGTAGCCTGTAGAGTTAAATCCCAGTCCTGCTTATGCCAACAAAATGCTGCAGTTGCCATCAGTGAGACCGAGATTTCACTTCTGACTCCCCACATACACAATTTCTGATTATAAACAAGTGAAGTGTAATGGACACATGGTCCTACCTTAAAATATAAGAGTCATAAGAGTGAAAATAAGAGAAAAATAAGAGAATAAGTGAAAATAAGGAATATGATTATTGTAATATATATCCCATTCTGAACAGATTTCTCTTCCAGAGCAGTATGTAAGATGTCAGTGAGTTACATCCTTCAGTAACTACACAGCATAATCTTACAACCTCATCAGAAAGACTCAAAGTTTAAAAAATATAATAATAAGAGAGAGATGGAAAACGAGCATAAGCTTTCAATGACAACTGCAAGCAACTGATCTTAAAAGATAATTTTGAGCTAGTTTAAATCGGCTTACCTCCACAAACCTCAGGGAAACCATCGTAAGGCAACCAGAAAATCAAAGCCAGCTTTCTGTGCTCCACCAAAACCAGGGGAGACAGAAGAAAACATAAATTCAGTTTAAATGTGTGCTTACATTTAATTATACAGTTACTACAGTTTGATCTTTCTGATCGGGACCCAAGTGAGGAAAGGGCAGGTTTTGTTACAACGATACATACAGTAATGCGTATGAATTAGTTGCCTGCAGTATTTATAACTCGGGACACTCTGGTGAGTATTTCCAGAGTCCATTACATCGACAGTCAAGCAGATGTATCCCCCGCTGTATAACTAGCACAACTTTTTATCCTTAAATGAGAAATCTCACCACAAGAAACTCCAGAGAGTAAATATCTGGTTTTATTTAAAATTATTTTAGTAGAATTTTAGCAAAACAATTTACTTGGACTGTTCCTGCTACAGTAATAGCAATTGACTTTTCATCCCAATTTTATTAGTGCTGTTGGAGGAAATGCAACCAACATTTCATGATAATTCTAAATAGGAAAGCTCAGTCCCTTGATTTTCTTCTCCCATCAAAATTCTCTTTCCTTTACAGAAGAACAATAAAATGGCCTTCTTTTTAGAATTGTACTGTATATGAACAGATTTCTCTGATCACCCATTATATCCTGGAAATAATATCTGATCAGTTCAGTGATGCACATACACTCAAAGGGCAGCCCCGGAAACCCAGAGGGATCCAAAGAGTTCCGTTTTATGTCACACATACAAGCTGATGGAACAACTACAAAAGCTTTAGACAATATTAGAGTAGCATGCTAGCATTTTATCCTCATTTTTGCCTTTTCTTCAACCTCTGTAAGAAAAATTGACAGGTATGGACAGTGGGTTTATAGTTCTCAATAGCTGCTATTTCAGAAGTAGGGTTTCTTTACATGTAATACAGGCAACATTCTTTCCCTCCACCAGAAAAAAAGCAGCAAGGAAGCAATGCAACTGAAAATGTGATATCCCTGCCTAAATTAGAGTGACCTAGGAGTTGGGCTGCCCCTGGCACAGCTCTCCATCTCTGTTAACCAACCATCAGCATTTGACTTGCACACGATCTCAGCATCTGCTTGCACCCTCTGTACTAGCAGAGACACATTCCCAAATTAACAACTCCCTTAAGTGAGACCCCCGTTAGGAAGGTTAGTTAAATAACTTATAGGAACTTTTAATTTAACTCCTGCTTCTTTTAAATAAATGGGAAGGTGCATGGCCTTTGCTCTTGGAAACCCAGACTTTTCTCCTCTCTGCTACCACTGTTCTCCCTTGAATCTCTGTGGAATTTGTTTGCATCAATCAAAACCAAATAGAGATAAAGGCTCTACTTTTTTTTTTTTGTAAGTTCTTCAAGTGAGGTAAAAATAAATATTACAGAGCTAAAAATATGATAATGCTTAATTTGATTTTTCTTTTACGACCCTTTCTGACGGCAGCACCAATCCAGATGTACTACTTCTGCACACAATTTCTCTAGTTCCAAGGACAAAATGTATATCTCCTATATTTAGCTGGGAGACATTATCTTGATTACATTTATGGAGAGAAAGAAGGAATCTTCCTTACACAAAAATACAGAAAACAGTGAAGGGAAAATGAGAACTCGGGGGGGGGAAATCACTTGCAAGCTGTGCAGGGGTTAGTTAAATATAAAAGCACGCTTAGAAACCAGCACTCAGCCAAGCAGGCGCCTAGCAACAAAATGCTGCATGCAATGTCTTTTTAAATGGGAGAGAAACTCTGCAGTTGTGTTGTTGGTAAGCGAAACAAGAATTCCTGGTGGAAACGTCGTCTTGCGACTGGTCTATCAAATGCCAGAAGGCCAAAGGATGCTCCCATGGCATCAAACTGAATTGCTAAATTCTCCTTTCCTGCTACATTTTGATAGCAGTTGTACCTTCCCTATAGCCAGAGATACATTTTCCTTTTCTTCATGGGTTTTGTCCATAAAAGCAGAAAAATATTTAAAGGAACTGACATTATAAAATTGTGATGCTCAAGTGGCTGCAACACTTCAAACCTTACTCGTACCACGAATGGGTGAAGATGGTACTCAAGATACATGCTGTGTTTCAGTGCTGTGCGGAAAAAAAATCCCTTGAAGTGTAAGCCAAGAACGTCTCCACAGTTAAACGTGTCCCTGGGATAACTTCACATCAGTGCCTGCAACTTGGGGGAGGGTAGCAGAGGCTTAATTGGCCCCTTCCTTATTTTTCAACTTGATGTCCTGAAGAAAGATGCATGACTGAACCTGCAGTTAATCACTGTAATTATGGACACTTTATAGTTCTGTATATTGAATAGCATAAAACTATTTGCACGCTGACAAAATAATGTATAGCTTCATATACGTGTAATAGCTGGAATTAAGAGCTCACATCTACATTAAGAGATGTACAGCCATTAAAACACATACAATGATGGAAATAAAATAAGAAAAAGAACAAAGGAAATATTCTGTGGAAAAGGCTATTAGGCACTTGTTAGTAATAAATGTCAATTCACATACAGTTGTCCTCCTAAAAAAAGAGTAAGAACTTGCCAAATGTAAAAGACTGTGCCATGAAATCCCCAAAGAAACAAAGATTAATATAAGAAATTCTTCTGACATACAAGATTAGAGTTAAGCTATCAGGGTACATAAACTGCCACGATTTAATAAATATAAAACAAAAATACATGCTTGAAGTTGTCTAAAAATATCTCAGTGTCAGTCATAATGAAAATGGAAAATAAAAATGGGAAGGAAATAAAAAGGCACCAACCCACCAAGTAAGATATGGGTCCAACACAACATCTTGCAACTTAAGCTATCCAACAGTAGCGTATAAATACCACCTGTGAAGCCCTTCTTTTCCACTTTCATGTTATAAAAGCGTATTTCATCAATTTCTCATATGATTTGGGGGATATTTTGCCTAGCAGAACTGTTAAGACTTGGGTTTTCTCACAGATGGAATATCCGATGCCGCCATTTCCAATGTCAGTGGGAGAGATCTAGAGAAGTAACTTAGCATGTAGAGTGGTTTTAGCTACAACCTGTGCAGCTCTGCTGTAAAAGCTATATTTGAGCAGGAATGGAAGCGCAACCTTTGTCTGGGCCACAGCAATAAACCACATTCTCTGAATCCCATTCTGAAAACCTTTCCTTGTGGCAGAGTACTTAGAGAAGCCGAACACGCGTTAGAGCACTTCACAGGTATATGCAGCAGCCTATGGAGCATTTAAAGAATGCTCATCAAGAATGGATTTAAAAGCAGCCCAGGTCTTCTTTAAAGTTGCAAAGAAGTCAGTAAGTTTACAGGGATCTACTGTGAAAATCTGGCTATCCAGATCAAAAATGGAGTGGTCACTTTTTAAGAGAATGAGTTCTGGTTACGCCAGCTTGACACTCATGAGTTAGTGCACAAATTTATTTATTTTATTAAGATTATTGAAAAAATGTACTTTTTCTGCATAAAGAGAAATATTTATCCAAAAATATAACTGCTACAGCAGTTCTAAACCCGTTTAACCCCTTTCTGATAGAGGTTTCAAGCCATAACAACTATTATACCGATTAATTTTGTGTGTGCATGTGCGCTGAGGATGCCTAACCTACCGTTTACACATAGACAGATACACAGACATCCACACGTGTTGCTTGCTCACACCACTGACATTCTGTCTATGGAACATTGTATTTCTCCTGCATAATGTTATTACATCATTTACTGACATCAATAATCTTGTTTTTCAAGGACAGTAATATCTTTTGGCTATTTTTACCTACTAGTAGGAATTTGCAAATATTAATTGAAGTCTATGATCCTTTAGCGTAATAGTTACCAGAACATGCAGAAAGGAATGTCACAACTTCTCCTGTAAATAATGTCAGGCCAAGAACAAATATGCATTTAAGCTAGTATTTCAGTTGCTCTTACCATGTTTCTTTACTCTACGAATTAGTAAAAGAAGGAGCTATAATAAAACAATTCTACTTCACCCTTTTCCATGTGATCAACTTTATCTGAGCTGGAAGAGCATAAGAATTGTTTTGGAAAATGTGCAGGAAAGGAAAAACGATTACACGGTATTTTCTCATCTTTCAAAATGCAATGTTTGAAGGCAGCAAACTGGGTAAGGAAAGTGAACTTTCTTATTCTTTCCTCTCTGCCCCTCTGCAGCTCAACTCTGCTTTCATACCCTGACGCTGACAAAGATGGACAGTGGTGGTGCGAAAAGCATAAACCCCTGTACTATACCCGCTGTATCAAGAGACAGCATGTGTAGTGCTGTTATGAAGCTGTTCTGTTTCCAGGTATTCCCTGTCCAAAAAAAAAAAAAAAAAAAAAAAAAGGTATTTATTTATTTTGCTGCAGGCCATTCTAAAACACTGCAGACTTTTCCAAAACACCTTGTTTCACTTCACTTCCCGCCACCACTTCATTTATCTCTTTCCCTGTTGCTTCTGGACCATGTCTACACGTTCTACTGATCCCCCTCTTACAAGGTATCTAGGTAGACCACCTTCTACATCCAGCCCACACAACCATTTTTTTCTCGCCTCTTTTTGGACACCTCCCAGTGAACTTCCTTTTCTCCTTGGTTTCTTTTCCTTCTTGCCATTCTTCAATGAAATCTGTCGGAGACTACAGAAACCCGTGGCAGCAAAGGAAGCTACTCCTGAGGCTACATCAGATACAGCACCTCTGGTGGCTGGAGAAGCTGATGAGGAACTGAGTCATTCATTCAGGTCCTACAAAATTAATGAAGGCCTTTATACCAGCCTGAGTGGGGAACAAAACATAACCCATCTCCTCTTCCTTCCCTAATGCCTTGCTCTAAACTACCAGATTATCTTCCCTCAGGGCTCCATTTAACTGGAATATCCTGCCGCCACCAACCAGTCTAACCTGTCTATATAAAAGATGCATTTATTATAACATCTGAAACATAAGAGTGACCAATAACTTTTTAATGAGCACGCAAACAAGAACAGCAAAACCCCATCGTATCAGAGACGAAGAGCTCTTTTGTACAGTGATAATTGGAGTTTTTCTTGTCAATACAGTAATTTGTTCAATTTAATGTTCACCCAATGAGCTTAATGCATTTATAATTGAATCTTCGACTACTTGGCTATGAATAAAGGATTAGGCCTGATGCAAAAGGTCACGCTGACCTTGAGAGCTATCAAGTTACAAGACATTTTAGCAATGGAGTAAACGATTTAAATATGTCTTGGGAAGTAAAAAAGGTCCTAACAATGGAGCCAATCAGACAATCAAATGACATTTCGTTGTACTAATAAAAACTTTATCTTGTCTCTTACAGCTACGTTAACACAGCGATTTTTATGTACTCTCTGTCAACTTGGCAACTCAGTTTATCAATTATAACTATTTCTTTCCAGCAGTTTCCATCAGGTAAAATTTATAAACAAAAAATACAAATCTTCAGCAATGCACATAAAGAATACTTGCCTCATTATTAAATGACATTGCCTACAATGATCTTTATACAAACATGATTGTATCTTTTACTTCTAGGTCTTTTGTAAATTAAAAGGTAAATAAAAATCCATTTAGAAATTGGAATTTCTAAGAATTCTTTTGTGGGAGAAATAAGTCTCAAACATACGTCTTAAAGTTGATTCCAGTCAGAGAAGTGGACCCTATACGTACCTATAGATTGTTTCAGTGATGCATTTCTGAATATAACAGGGAAAGAATCCCAGAAGCAACGAGAAGGTCAGCTTTTGGTAAATTCTGCGAATACTGCAAGTTACAGAATACCACAGCTCCACTCCTACATAAAATTACTATTTCTTTTTTTCCTTCAGACTACTTTCTGGCAGCTGTTGACAAAACCTGACTTTTTAATGGCCTGCATAAGCTTCGCTAATAAAATTCACCACAGATATAACACCCATGTAACACTGACAAACGACAATGCCCTCTGAGTTAAGATCACTGCTCCAATAATCCTTTATGCTCTTCACAACACCATCAAAATACATTTATTTATTCATGAGTTTCAAATGAAGATTAACACTTATCCAAATGAAGTTTGAAGATGGATGACATGCTTTTCCTTGTAATTTTCAAGATAAACCAAACCAAGAGATCACAACACTAAGTGCCGATCGCAGCAATGCTCTTGTGGTAGGCTTCGTCCGACTTAAATGGATACTTAGAAAGTTTAGCCTCAAAAGTCACACAAAATTACAACCTCACAAATCACAAGCAACTGACGGACAGCCAAAATAAAATACTGAAATGAAGCCATTCTGGTCTGTCTAATCAAATGATTGGAAATGTAACAGGGATGGCATCTGATAAAGACATTTAAGGAAGCTCTGCCAAAGTGTCCTGGGGCTCTGTTTGGCAAAGAGCTCCTTTGTACCTGCCCCTGGGTGACTCGAGAAGCTTTGGGTACGTCTACACAGCTACTGCTGGGTATTCAACACTGTTAGATTAACAGCCAGTCTTGGCATGGTCAGCAGCGATGTCTTCTGAAATCAGGGCAGATTTTTCAACCTCGCAATTTATTGAAGGAAAGAACAGAACTTCTGTGACAAGTGCTGTGGGTAGGTCTACAGTCTTTCAATTCCTACCAGGAATTTTCTCAAAGGCATTCTATTTTTATTTTTGCAGAAAGAAGAAAAGAAGACAGACATGTGAAATGATTTCACACGCTCCCTCTGTGATATGGACATGGCAAGGTAGGAGGAGGAAACTGCAGCAAGCGGCATGTGTTTGTCTGGAGGGCAAGGCAGCGAAGAGTGGATATGAGAAAAGCATACTCATATCTAAACCAAAAGCAACAACTTTTACAATGCTGCGAGATACAGGAACATCATCTTGGCATGAGATAGCGAAAAGCAGCACCCAAGCAGCTTGCACACAGTAACACACCGGAGCATGGCTGCCTTAGACTAGGTAGTGATGGCTTTGCTCAAGCATCATTGGTAGCAGTGGGATTTATAAAACCATGAAACAGCAGACATGCGTACTTAGCTGTATCATGGTAGCTCTGATTCCTAAAATCTGGGAAGTAAATACAAATTTGAACTTGTTTTCTACTGCCTTTACTTAATCTATCAAGAATATTGACATACACTTTAGACCACATGACAAGGTTGGCCAAGTTGGTCATTTCTAAGAGAGTATTGAAGACTCGATATCAAACCCTATTCTGTTTACCTACCCGAGTAATTCCATGGACCTCTGTAGAACTAGTCAGGTAACCTGAATATAATTTCGCCATAAAAATCTAAATCCTACTGCTTTCTGGTGTTTATGACCAGGAAATTTGCAATAATTTTCTTCAATACTAGTAGACTTATTCAGAACCTGAATTATAAAAGCAATTTTCAATAATGTACCGGGTGTGTGAACAAGCCTTTTCCATAATAACACCACTTATTTAAGAGGGATGATACTTCACAGAACACAATCGCATTTGAAGAGTTCTTATTATAGTAACTCCTCTATAACTGGAGCATTAAATAAGTTCTACTGTGTTATTAAAATCTTGAAAATACTCGTTGAAGTTACTTAAAGTTACATTATGGCTCTATCACTTCTTTTAGAAGAAATGAGACCTGGGAATCGGGGAGAGGCACAGCATTACAATGTCGGCATGACAGCTATGCTGCAGACAAGCGTGCCATAGGAAGCAAACACCAACCCCCCTTCGTGTCTAACACCCTTTCCCACGGGCAAAGCATCTCTGAAGACACAGCAAACCTGGCTTGTTTCCTTCCAGGACTAGTCAAACCTCTTCTGACCACGCAATATGAGACCCGGTCCTTTGTGCATGTTGCTGCACTGCCTTCTGCTGCACCGTCTGCCTGTGAAGCAAAGGAAGGAGGCCAGGAGGAGAGATCCTTCCCTAAAACTGGCTGATCTTTTCTTATTAACTATATTTTTCATATTGCTTTTGATATGGCTGAGGAGAGACTGATGACATTTTTTGTTTTAAATCTTACCAGCTGCTGAAATGTCATGCTGCACATCAGCACTCAGACAGCAAGATGAAGAAGACTGACCCCAACCTCTCCATTAAATGTATATCAGTCAGAGAAACTTGACTTCTGCCCTTCAAATTTAAGTTCTTCAGAAAATCAATCACATTAAGTATCATTCATAAAAGCACCTATAAGGAAGTAGCTAAACCAAATAAAGAAAATCTCTGCATTCTGCTCACTTGCATCCTACCAGCTTATCCAAGAATTTATTTCACATGGAGTTAAAAAAAACCCAAAGCCAAACTGAGACAGGAATGCTATCGCAGATGACTCAAGGTTTAACAAAAATTCAGCTGATGATGTATGTGCAGCAGTGTTATGAATGTTATGAAGATATGCTCATAAACAAAAGAAGCAAGAAGGTTATTTTCCACTGAAGAGCAATGGGAGATGGCCAGATTTCAGCATGCTAAGGGAGTTTTTCAAACTGCACATAGTACTTGCAATTTGTGTTCCTACTGACTGTGCAACTACCCCATACGCTCTACGTGGAGAAACTCTCCTCAACTAATTGGCACCATTTTAAACCCTCAAGAGTGAAAGCATGATTTTAACAGAGTTGTGTAATTCTTCCCAATGGAACTTTTCCGCTTCGGTCTCTCTATGTGTAAAGACCATGATTTTGTTGTTTGAAACCCCGTGGCCCCACTAAGAAATCTCAAGCTTTGTTCAGAAAGTTGAGAGTGTAAAAATCAACGCATGTAGAACCTTGGAAATTTAGACAATAGATATTTTATGTTCTCAGTTTTCTCATCTGGAGTGGGAAGTAGGACTATTTTGCCGCCTCACCGGATAATGCTGATAAATTTAAGTCTCCAGTTGCAGTGCATAAATGAATCAATAACTTTATTTGAAACTTGCAAGCATGCCCCAGTAAGTTTTAAAATCAAATTCTTCTTTATGTCTGGCTTCCTGACAGTGGTAATGCATCACATGTCCCTCTGCTATGAGCAGACAGTGAAAATTCAAGCGAAATTTTTGTCCCAGGATAGCCCAGACAAGGCACTAACTGCAATATTGTATTCTCTGGGTAAAGCTTCACAATTTCAATGATCACAGATTTCCCTATGTGTAAGCACGCAACTGACAGCTTTGTAAAATTAACTCATGTCAATTTTCCACCAAATACAATGATTAGTCAACACAAAAGGCAACAACATTTACATCCTTTACATCTTAAATCTGACAGACGAAGGTCAGCAAGACTGACACACTTTGCAATTACAACTGAAAAGCTCTAATATGTTAAACGTAATGTTACCCAAAATTGTGGCTAGCCAACTCCAAAATAAACTGCACGCGAGAGGCGAAGGTACCTCACTTTAGTGTGTTTTTGATGTACACAAGCATTAAGTTTAATTTCCACAAGGGCCAGAAACAATTTAACACATTTACTGGTTGCTTAGGAGCAGGGAAACTTAAAATATAGTTCAGAAGTGAAACCATCACTACATAATCTGGCAAACTATGTTGTATAATCTGTTAGTAAACAAAGAAAAGTTTTGCCAAGACAATTAAAATTATTACTAATGGAAACCATCCCCACTGCCTGTTCTTATACTGTCAAATCAGCAAAATAAACAATCTACTTAGAGGAACGTATGAAGCACTCAAGGCCCTTTGCAAGTGGGAAAGTAGTCAGTGGGGGGACATAGTGCCAAATGAGAAGAGTATTTCTCTCGCCTCAGTTCGCAGGCAGCGGGCCTACCAGCTTCCCCGCCGCATTGCAGCTCCCCGCACAGTGAGCAATTAAGTCCAAGCCTGCTCCTGCTCACCAGTTGCAGTAATCAGTATATAAACTAGTCATTAACTATTTCATAATACGTATCATACCGTAAAAATGAAAGCAATGTGTGCACAGGGTCACAGGAAACAAAGCAGATGGTGATACCTTCTCAGGCACAGGCAACTCTTTAAAAGAGCTAATGCAGCAACAGCATACTGTGAATTCAGCTGGAAAATGGGCAATTACTCCTGGTTTTGCATACCGGAGGTTTTCTGCAGAACTAACCTTCCCAATCTTAGTACTGCCAAAAATAATGCCTTTTCACTAGCCTCTTAGCATTTTAACGGCTCTGTTGTTGACAGTGTCTTAGATAAATGGCATGGTGGACAAAGAAATAACCAGATGTTAATTTGAGCTATAAAGCTGTGTTCAAGGACAGTTGCTCACCTTCCCTCTCTCTTATCAATTTTATTTTGAAGTCTAAATCAAAGAGACAAAAATGGGGAAACAGAAGTTCTGGATCCAGCTTTTTCTTATCATAAACACCCATAGCCAAATAAATCTGTACTTCATTAACAGTCTCAACATTTTCAACCAGAGGCCCTATGTTCAGACTATTTCTCTCAAAAGGTATCTATTTCACTCAGTGGACTTTGTAGGAAACCCCAAACACATAAATCCATCTGTATGGAAAACAGGGTTATACCAGTGGGCTATTTTTTTGCCCTAATAGCAGAAGAAACTCAAAATGAATAATTTTATTATATTATCTGGTAACCTCTAACCTCAGTGAAACTATTGCTCCAGAAATATTTTTTTCCTAAGGTATAATTTCATAACAAATTAAGTTTAAACAGCTTGATTCATTTTAGCAGACCAAACCTCCATGTTCAGATCAGTTAATGGTGAAATAATCTATCTAATAAACGGAGACTGCAAAGAGAAAGTAGTTCAACTTTCTATATATGAAAATTTAATATATATTTTCTTAGATTTTTCCTCCAGTCAAGATGGAAAAAGAATCAGATTTGCCTAACTCCCCACCAAACAGCAATTCTGATATTTGACTAACTTTTAAAAGACAATCCTAATCCAGTTTTCTCCCAGTTCATCTGCCACAGGTACACCTGTAGCAAATTGATGTAAGTAAGTGCATGGCAGATTTTTGAGAGTTATTTCCTCGAAACGTTTCCCTAAACCAACATGGTTAATGACAAATCTGCAGCAGTATCTTCTGAACAGACTGTGCTGCCTATTTGCTTTTAAATTCTCAGATGTCCTCTTCCTTCAGAAGGATGTTTTCCTACCGTTGTGAAACAACCACTTCCTAATGATGGGGATGGTGGAATACAGAGTATATTTATTTGATTTGCAGGTGCCATGAAGCGCAAAGGGATGGTGAGTGCCCCGAGGCATGGAGCAGACTCAAACCCATCTTTAATAGCTGGGGATATGGTCTGGAGTGATACGGTGCTACTCATGGGGCACCAAAAAAGTAATACATTTAGGCTTGACAATCGCATGAATACAGGATGGGGAAAAAACCCGTGGATCAGAAGATCAGAAGTTATCATACTGCTGTGAAAAGACAGACAATATCTCTTTGTATGTATGTATACAATAATGCATGTGCACATAAGCATGCCCTATGAGACTGAAATCTGTGATCCCACTCAGCTCTAGTAAAAGGAGCTGGCTGGAAACGTGCATCTGCTTTTGCGCACTGCCTTCAAAGGAGATGGAGACCAAGTGGAGATAGTCCCATGCACAATGTGAAGAATGAATCAAAGTCTAAAAGACATGGTCTGTAAAGGAAACGTGAGTTAACTGGGAGTCTCTAGCCTAAGGAGCAAAGACTTCAGCAACAGGGAAGGGTGCTGCAGAGAGCAAGGAACAGCACATTTTTCAGGTTCACTGGGGACAGAAAGGGAGGGATGAGCTAGCAGGGCAATTAGGAAGGTCCAGATGGGGCACTAGGAAAAAAACCCAAACCAAACATAGTAAGGACAGCAAAGCATAGGTAAAGTTCATGGAGGAATGTGGAATCTTCAAGAAAATTTTGTTTTAGGGATATGGGAATGAGGATCTTCATTAAAGTTTTGTGGATGGACACTCACCTACAGGGTAGTTACACTAAAAAAAGAGCCACTCCAACCCAGAGAATATTGTAAAATGCCACTTTCTTGACTGCCAAATCATCTGTTAGAAAACAGTATGTACCCTATCTGTTTATACCTAATTGTCTACTCTCCTAAGATTAGCTTTCGTATGACACCCAGCTGAGGCTTTTAAAACCCTGTTCTTCTGTCATAGCTGCATATCTGAATCTGGGAAAATACATAGAACTGTCATGGGCTGAAATGCTTTGTCCAAAAGTTATTTAAATAAAGAATGTATTTTTATCCTTTTGGTGGATTTTTTTCCCCTCTCATATACACAGTTCTTATTGAATTTTCTGGATTTAATTCTTCATTAAAATCAAATAAGCAAGACAAACTGTGTCTTGTTAAATGTTTGTTTTCAAAACATGGAAAATGTTTTGTAAATGTTTCCTAAGAAGCCGAGTAATGCTTGTTTCACATTTCTTTTTAATTCTGATATGTCAAACAAACTTCATAAATACCCCAACAAAAAAAATATATATGTCAGCATTAGTATGTTTGGAGGGTGGGAGGCTGCGCAGCTTGTGACTGGCAGAAGAGATTGCTCCGTTTGCAAGGGAATGACCCCACTCTGGAAGCCGGAGGAAGGACGGGATGCTGCCGTCGGCAGTGCAAGGGACATGGAGCTGACAGCTGTGGCTGTGTGGGAGTTGAGATGCACGCAGCATGACAAATTTTCTGGGCTGGGGGTGGGAAGAAGACATGGAGAGGAGGCAGCTCATGGGCAAACGTGTGGGAAGAAATGGAGAGACAACGAGGAGGCTCTTCCAAGCTAACTGCTGAGAACCTCTGTCCTGCTTCTGAATTGCAGAGGAGGTGAAAGCTTTCCCAGCTGCGAGCACGCACATGTATACCCCCCAAACACCAGCCTGGATGCTTCTGAATGTAGTAATAATGGCAGCAATATAATAACCTGCACAAGACATACAAAAAAATTCTATCTACAAAAATCATGCTAGTTTACATGAATGAAGGCCTTAGTGCAAGAGCACAAGTGATGCAGCAAATAAAGACTGCGGAGAAGGTGGGAGTTGGAAATGACAACAGTAAGGAGTCCTCAGTCCTCTCAACTGCACTGAGCCCGAAACCCTCAAATAAACCACAGCCCAATTGTGCCATGCCCTGGAAATAACATGGCTTTGAGAACGGCTGCCTCAGATAAAACAATAGCTTTTGTGACTCACAACAGAAGCCTTAATGCTAACAGTTCCTGCAGAACTGTCTTTTCGAACGAAGTGCTTATTACCAGGGACTTGTCGTCCCAAGATCAACTGTAACCTTGACATCTGCTTATTTTCTTTTAGAAAACTACCTTGCTTAGTTATTATATATTGAAAGCATTATGGTTACCAGTGGTTAGAAGGGGTGCAAACTACCTAGAAAGTGCCACAAAGTGGTAATATTGAAGCTGCAGGATGCAATGCTGCTGAAACAAAACATAAATATTATTAGTACAGAGACCTTTAAGAAGTAGAAATTCTTGATCTCCCAAAGAAAAATATAAAGCAAGCCTTGCACAACTTCATTCTACAGAAAATTTCCATTAAATACGTCCCTTCGCTTTTCATGTTGCTTCAGCTGTCACTTAGTGAAGGCTGGAAAGGGAACGGATGCCTCTACCTGCTGCCAGGAAGAAGCAAGCAGTGCAGTCTGGCCAGGCGAGGGTGAATTGAACCTTCTCTCCTCCTCACCAGCAACCTCTGACAGCTGGTGACAACCAGGAGAAAAGTTTTGCTGTACACAGCCACAATGAAATACCCTGCAGAGCTGCAGGCTGCTGAAGGTATTTCTAAAGCTTGTGCTAACGATACCCGTGTGTTTTTTTCCAAAACTCTCTTCGTGCCATATGTGCCACTGAACTGATCCACAGGAACACAGTCATTGCTGTATCTCTCTTCCCTGCAGCTAACGACCTCATGTTGGAAGGTCATTAAAAGCTTTGAAGGCAGAAGGAAGCAACCTACCCACCATCAGCCTCTGCAGATCTCTCAGGACAGCCCAAGTGCTTTCTACTTGCTCCTTAATTGCACAGCACAAAACCCCTACCAGGGAAGCAGTGGAGAAAATCAGACGAGGGCACACAAGCCAAGAGATCGGGCACCTTCACAGTCAGTTTGCTGAGCTGTGCCTGCTGGCTCTCTCCTGGGTCTGCACATCTCAGCAGTGCATTTTTTGGTTTCTTCTCAGGTATGTATGGGATGCCCACCATGGAAGGGCTTCAGCAAGGACTAGTTTTATAAACACATAGTCCCAAGGAGTAGTTTTATAAACACATACATCTCAACATCTCCCTCTCCTCTCCCTCCCCCAGTCCCTCATGCCTGCAGGGGCTATTATACAGTCTTCTGGGCTTTTTCTTCACATAAGGAGGTCCTAGAATAGGTGCAGCGGTGGTGAAAGGAATGGTGGCTCCTTCATAATGCCATAAGGTTTATGGAGATCAAGGAAAAAGTAATTTAGTCACTGATTTATGGCTGAATTCTCCAAGGAGAGGAGCAAACTGGCCCGAAGGACACCAAGACTCTGGCTGTAAGCAGCCTGGAAACCCTCTTGCAAATGAGTGGCTTTGGGAACAGAAAACATGGCACATGCTTCCCTATGGATTTAATATGACCACATACACCAAGCTGTGGAAACTTGAAGGTCACTAGACAACATTAAGGGTGCTGACACTTAGATGATAATGTAAACCGCAATTAAATGTATGTGAACTGAGGCCCTTAAATGCCTTGCAGGATATACCTTACCAACTGTGGGATGAATCCATGGCATCCTGTTGGTTTGGTTTTTTTTTAAAAGACATTTTAGAGCTTATTCCAGAATGATACTGTATGATACAGAACATCACACACAGTTTTTCAGATTTAAATTAATTCAGACAATTTTAAATAAATGTGTAAATAAAGCGATACTGGGAACGTCCTTGACAATCTTAATTACACTGGAGTCAGACACAAAATGTATGAAGGCATAAAAATGTCAAGATCAGTATCAAAAAAATAGGCTTTCTGTAGGCATCGTTTCCACACGTGGCATGCTCTGAAAGAATATCGCTATATTGCAAAGATGGTAAAGGCTCTAGCTCTAAGGTAGGAGAGACTCACCACAGTGGGAAGAGTAACAATTACAGAAGGCAAAGGAAAAAAACACAGAGTGAAAATTCTCTGTGTCTACGCTATCTCAATATGGATATTTTTCTGCCAACAAAAACTGAAAGGTGAACTCAGCTTTCATTCCTCACCCTGCTATAAAATACCAATTCTTATGCTTTTGGTTTCAGATGCTGTTTCTTTCTTGCGGAACCCTACAGCAATACCCTTCTGGCAGTTCTATCCCCAGCCCCGAATTTAGCCTCAGAGCTTCATCAGCTGAGTCGTTCTCACAGTTACTCTCACAGCCAGACTCAATGTCTTTTGCCTCTTCTCCAACATCCTTTCCAAAATCCTATCAGATCAACTGGCATAAACAATTAACACGCTCTTGCCTGGCTGCCAAACACCCCTGTGAGCCTTCCTCTTCCTCCCCTTACTCAAAATGCTCTCAGCAAAACCTTCTCAGTTGCCCCCATGCCACTGCAACCTGATAATAAATAGTTTTGCCCCAAGACCCTGAACTACTGCCCTAGCTCACAACTGTCGTCTTGGGTATTCCTATAATCTCTTTTATTTTTATTTCCTCTCTCCCTCCTCTGTGCCTATACCTCTTATTTCCTGCTTTCTCTGTAGACGACTTCAAGAGCAGAAAAGATCTGTTGTTCACACATTGAGGAATACTGCTTCTGCAAAATACGTTATTTAAAAGGACTGGAAGGCTTTTTTCTGATTAGCATTTTCAGGGAGTTTTTGGTGTTGCTGTTTTTCTTTCCGAACAGATCTTTGAAAATTGGCTTAAAAAGACTACAAAAGTGAAACAGTTAAACAGAAATGACTTCAGAAAAAAACTCAAAGTCTTGGGAAATATTTTTCAAATATAGATGTGTGGCAAGCTCTGTTAACCCTCCAAGCAACTAAACAACCAATGAGCAGTGAATGCATTTTCTAGCTTCTGTGTTGGGGTGGGATAATTCATCCTGCCTTGAATTTAGGCACATAACCTGAGTTGCCTGTAGGTTATGTGCACTCTTTGACACATGGAGAATGTACCCTTCCAGAATTACGTACTCTGAATAGCACCTTTCAGGATGCATCGCTTTATCCAAGTACAGTGTGTGAATATCTGGAGTGTGTACCGAAATACAGAGCTCCTAAAGCATCCTCCATTGGCAAAGCTAAAAACAGACTACTTGATCTTTGAGTCTCCGTCTCCATTTAGGAGAGTAGTTTTGAGCCTGTCTTATCTCAACAGTAAAAACGTCTCCCTCTTTTGAATAGGTTCTGGTCTTCTTTTTTGAGGTAGATATACAGAATGCTGATGATGCCAAAGAAAAAGATATCAATACCAGGTATTATGCTGATGTTGCTGTTAACTGGTTGCATAGTGCTATGGGCTGGATGGTAATTGAGGGGAATGCTTTGGCAGGGACCTAGGGCTGTTAGTTTTGTGTCCTGGAAGAGCTACTGTTCTTGGAGAAGAATTTCTAAGAGAACAAAGTCAGAGCAACACTCAGGTTCTCTGTTTTCTTCTGAATTATCAGGCCAGTTATATGCAGTCAGCAGGTCAGGAATCTGGCCCATGCATTAGCAGCAGAGGCAGTGAAAGGCTGACTTTCCTCTGATATTTGACCCTACGTAACATATAACATTTATGTTTATTTTCCTTTGCTGACACAGAACCTAGTAAGATACTTGTGTTCTGTTTACATAACTGCAACAATAGAAATTCAAGTAAAAACACAGGTTTTGCTAACAGATAATAAACTCAGAGCTTACTCTATTCAACTTTCTAGCAACTGGAAAACAGGCAGCAGCTAGATTTGAATAGCCACAAAGCACTAATAAGTTGGCATTTAGTCTCAAAAACACAGGGAAAGAGCCCTCTCTGTTACAAACAGCAGCACGCAAAAGGATTTTCACCAGCCAGAGGGATGATAAGCTTCCCAGCCTACAGATCTGCCTTAGCATTATTCCTTCATTGCCAGCAAGATGAAGAGTGGGCAACAATTCACTGTTTCCCTTTATCACCTAATTGGAAAGGGATGGCACTGTAAAGGGAATAATTGTATGGCAGTGTCAGGATGTGACACTTTAATTAAGAGGATATGAGCCCCTCAAAGCAGCGGTCCCTCCCCAGAGAGCATTCCTAAAACGCACCTGGTGTCAAATCCTGCCCCATCAATGGTGGGTTCATTCATTATTTGTAGCTGCTTTTAAGGAGCTTGGAAATAAAATGTACATTTCTCTACTTGTTCTAAATCCTTCCTCACTTGGCAAAAATAGATCTATTTTCCTACCACTTTTACTCGTAAAAGTAGTATTTTGTTCACATTTACAGACTGTGCCCGTTGTGTTTTTATCGTGGGGACTGCAGGAAGTCCAGAGCTCTCAGCAACATTTTCATAACTTAACTTGAGCCCTGAGAAGTCTCTGAGCTTCCAGACAAATGTCTTATCAGGATATTACTGCCACTGTTAAAACCAAAAGAAAACAAAATTACTTGTTAGGTTTCTGAAAAAAATAGCTATGAAGCTGTAACATGACATTTCATTAATATTACTTGTACTGTATATATTACAAGTATTACAAGCTCATTAAGGAATCACCAAGCAAAGTAATTCTTTAGGGTTTTTTTTTGTTGTTCTGTTTTGTTCTCTAAACAGTATAAATTAACATCAAGATCATTCTTTGCATTTCTGGATTTCTTTGTCTTTTTAGTTTGTAAATAAAACATCAAAAGTTGAAATGAAAACAAAGAACAAACTTTATATTTTTTTTATACACCCACTAATTATGTTGTGTTCTTGATTCCTGAGGACCAAAGTACTACTCTCCAAAAAGTGCTTTTAAAACCAAGATATTATCAGTTAATCAGATGGAATAAACAACTTCATAGAAAGCTCTGCCTCATGCTCAAAATGAGAAATCAAGAGTTTTAAGATTAAGGTCAGTGAAATTCTTCTACTGGCCTCATACCAATTGACTATAATGGACTTCAGTGACAGGTCCATGTTGACAAAGCTTGTAAGAGTGCGGTCAGCCACGGAGTAAGCAGGACCTATTTTAACAGGAGGTGACCATGCTCAAATGGAAACAATTTCTTATCCCTCCTCCACCTGCAGTATGGGTCTGCCTATCAAGCAAATTCCAGAAATAAAAGAGAAATAGGGAAAAATTTCAGTGCATATTTAGGGAACCACAAGCGAAGGAAGTTGGAAATCACCAGCAAACTGAAAAGCCACCCATTCACATGCGATCAAATCCACATTTTGGTTATCAAAGGAGTTTCAGAAAGTCCCCTGTCCCTTCGCCTACCGGAGAGAGGCTTTCTGAGGCATTTAACTAAGAACGAGCAGCATGTTTTATTTATTCCTTCAAAAGTCTCCATAGTTTTCGCTCCATGCTCTGAAAAACAATCCACAGTTTTATGCCATGGGGCCAGAATTGAGCTAAAGCATAACAGCGCAGAAAACAATATTGATGGTGCGGCACACACAGGAATAGCAGATGATGATACAGTTTAGATAGGAGGAAAATAACACAGCAGAATTGAAACCACAGGCAGAATTTTAAGGAGGCTGAATACAATATCTGAAACCATTTTTATGCCATTTCTATTAAAACATCTTTAAAATATTCTTTAAGATTCTTCGGTTTCAGGTCTATACTGTAATATTTAAAACTAATTCAATGTGTGTATGAAACTGCTTTGAAGTATGTTACTTCTTTCATTGTCGCTTTTACTGCCACCCTCTTCAAACATGCAAAATAAACCAAACTGAAACCATTGCACAAGGAAGAAATATGTATGATGGATGATTTTCAAATATTATGATGTGAGCTTATAAGAACAATTCTGTTCATTTCTTGGGAGAAAGATAAACATGGCTTGGAAAAAAAAAGAACTTTATTTTTGCACTTCATCCAAACATAATATCTTCAGCAACACTGCCTACAGCCCCATGCTGACACAAGGCTGATGTTTAAAGCTAGATCATGTATGATGGTCTGTATTTTGTATTTTCATAGGTCAGGATTTAGCCTACGACTTAGGTCACACAAATCCATGACCGTATCTAGAGTGCTTTTATATTTGCTAGGGGAGGGGGTCTCAGGGAACAAGGGTATTATTTGTTTTACGTTGTGTGAAGATTTAGTAGAATTATAGCTATGACAGATATGAAGGATGCAAGGTCTGCAAGGTCAGTAAAATCTTTTATTAGAATAGTTAAGGCAGTTGGAAAAGATATAAATTTCTGATACAACACATTTTGCATTGTGCCATCTAAGTATTCCTTTAAAAATGTGTCTAGATGATTACAGCTTTCCAACAAGGGAGAAATTGCCTCATTATCGGTAAAATATTCAAAGTTATGATATATACAGCATTGTCAAATATGGGAAAATCTAGAAGGGAGAAAATTATAGATTTCAGCTAACAGATTTTTAGTTCAAACTTCCCTGGCAGAGTAAGAGAGGTAAAAATTTGCACATTTTCAAAGAAATCACAAACAGCTACAAGAAAACGTAAGATAAGACCATGGCTAAACCTCTGTGTCTGTGCATCAAGGGGCCAAATCCTGTTGAACCACACCATAAAGTCCCTAAAACTGGAAAACTTGCTGTTATACAGACCAGCCCATAGTTACTGGGGCACTTCTGTGCAAACAGAGAGACACGTTCCCACCTGCCAGCTCCTGCTGAAGTTGCTCACCTGGTAGAACAGCAACCTGCTCCAGCAGAAACCCCCTCTTCTGGCACTGGGAGCCAGGCAAAATCACCTTGCTATTTTCTTCCTTTTCCCACAACCCTCATTATCATGATCGATGTAACTCATAAGAAACAAGTTGTGACAATGGCTCTGAGCAACAGCCTTCTCTCCAGAAGAATAAAGCATTACGAAGATCTAAATCCAGCTCAACTTCTTTGGTTATTTGGCTCTAAAATATAGAATAATCCACATACGTTCATTTTAATAATGCATAAATGCTACTTCCTAGTTCCCAGGAGTTATTTCTTCTTTCAAATTATTTCCCAAATTCCTAAGAAATTAGCTTAATTTCTTTCTGTACTAAAAGTGCAAAGATTCCCTCTTAATTACTTATCTATACATTGGTTGGAAGTATTTCTAACCACACAAGATTATTCGAAGCTCTGAAACTATTCAGCTACCAGAACTTAATTCATTTAATGATTACATGCAAAACTGAACCTTTGAACCATTTCAATCAATTAGCTTTCAGTTGTTGTTTAGCAGCCCTGTAATAACTACAAATATTTTCCTAAATTGTGGTAAAGCTGAACTGCAATGTGTAATCTGGAGTTCAGTTTCTCCACAAAGAACATTTAAATATTGTTGGCACGAGCGTTTTTATAATATTATCTTCTGAAAAATTCTTCAGAAATATTTTTAGAATGACAGTATTTACGGAAAGCTCCATACATCTGAGTTTTGCGGACACTGAAAGTATTCACCAGTTCATGTTAAATTCAAAACCACAAGGGCCAGACCTTCAGCCAGCATAACTCAACACAGCTCTATTGATTACATGGCTGCTCATGTATCTGGCAAACAAATACAGAAAAAGCATGCTGAAGACCTCTTAATTCTGCTTTCTCAGGAACATTGGGTCATTTTGTTTTCCACAAGCTTCAGATTTTCAAACATTTCAGTACAAAAGGATTAAAAAAGCAGAATTAATTTTCACATAACTTATTTGACCATACCGACAACTCACACCAATTACAACTACATAACCTCTGCCACCTGCCCACAGCTAAAGTTAAAAAAAAAAAAAAAAAAAAAAAAAAAAAAAAAAAAAAGAGAGAGAGAGAGAATAAATAACAAACTATCCTGTTTAGATGTATGCAATATTTTCAGTAACAAATACTGCCTGGAAAATTGATAGCATTTTCAATAAGAAAGCATGCATATAAGGTGTACACTTGCTTATATCTTCTGATATCAGTGGCTCTAGGTTTCAGAAAAGAGCTCTATCAGTAGTAATAAAAAAGGTGAAAGAATTTAAAATTCAGATTGTAAATTATGGAGGCGGCAAAAAAACCACTGGCAGGTGCTTCATCCAACCTTGTTGCTTACACAAAACCAAAAGATGTTCTACAAGAGATGACCCTATTTTCCATAATTAAGATCTTCAGATTAGAAACCTAGGTGCAAGAAATTACTTCCAAACCAAATCCAAACCATCAAACTTCATAGCATGCTTTCTCAAAATCTGCATCCCACATACAGGTATAAACAACGTGGAAAAAAAGAAAATACATTGTTTGAGAGGCGCCTAAAATGGAAAGTTTGTACCTACTTGGAATTCAGACATCTGAAGTTTTGGATCAATGAATATGGTGACAGTTGCTAGTTAGGTGAATCCTGCAGTGACAATTAACAGATTTGTTGTCCTACCCCACACAAACCTTAACAGACCCAGGAAAATCTCTTTTTCCCATGTAATTTGCCTGGAGGGGGATTGACTAAGTCATATTTTGGTGCTTATCTTTGCAAGGTCTACTTCTGAAGCGCTCATAAAATTACCATCTGATGCCAGCTTGCCAAAATCCTGGATCAACATAAATACCTTCACAACCTTCAAAACTAAACTCCACTGGGCTGAGAGGGTAATTTATTTCCTTCACACAGGAAATGAGGAGGTATTTTTGAACTTTGGGGAGAACTTCAGGTTTTAAGCTTGAGTAATTCAGGATAATTCTTCTCCCCTTTACTGCAAGCAAGCCATTCGCCTCTTCATTGCAGAATTGCTTAACCAAGAATTGCTGTCATTTAATTCTTTAAGGGTTGCAGTTTCGATCATGTATCATAATGGCTATGGAAACAGCTTGAAGGAGTCATTTTGAAGAGACATGGGAGTTTTAAAAAGGATAATTTATAGATTATTTAAACTATAGTAAATAGACAAGTAGACCAGGCAATTTTTAATAAGACAGAAGGGTAAGGCAGCATGAAGAACATAACACAACGTTGAACATACAAGGGATGTTAAATCATTATGTTCCTGTTCTGCACATCCAAGATGAAGACTACTGCTCTCCTTCAAGACTGTCAGCTGTAAATTTATTTACTTAGAATGGCTCTGTGTTGAAGGACCATTCTGAATATCAGATACATGTTAAATTCAAAAGATAGCTGAATCAGCAACTGCAGAGCAGGAGCATATGGTGAACGTGATGAAAAAAATATCCGTTACCAATAAAACTTCTTGGAAGATCTACAGCAAAGCAGTCTAACAGAATTCAGTGGTACAACACTGATTTGAAACACGCAAATAAGAAAGAGTCCAAATTAGCTATGTTAAGTTTTCATATAAAATACATATGGTGTCCAAACTACCCCGGCAGGGTTCATCACTTTGCTTTAAAAAAAAAAAATACTATCTCCTTCCCAATTTTAATATTTTTATATTGTGTGCCATTTTGTACCTTAGAAGAGAGTGCCAGTTAATTTTCAAAAATATTTATCATTCTTTCTGTTGTCACTCTTTCTTTCCCCCAGTAAAACTTCATTACGGTTATTAAACAAAGGAAAACTTGTATTTGCCCCTCTGCTGCAGCACTGTATTCTGGCAAAATGTGAAATGCATCTGTTTGCTACTAGTAGTATTGTGATATTCAAGGGGAGTGAGAACTGCAAATTTAGTATTTAAATCATGTAACAAAAGCAGAAGAAACCTATGTAATTACATGACTTCTTATTACTATATTGTCTCATCCTCGTCTACAAATCTATTTTGTTTTGTATCATTGAAACACAAAAGTCTAAGCACTAGGTTCAAGCTTTAATTGTTCTCAGTAAAGAAACTTGTATCAAAAGAAAATAAACATAAGAGGCAAAATGGCACCAGGATGATGTGTCTTACGGCCTCAACAAAGCAAATCTCTTAAGCCCTAATGAATTCTTGATCCTTTTCTACAAAATGCATTTATTATTGTTAGCCTGTGTTAGGAGTGGCACTTTCCTATTACGATAAACTTTCCCAGTGGTGGTACTGGCTTTGTAATTCTAATTCTGCCTTGAAGGACTGTTGCTTTTCTGTTGGAAGATTTTGTTTTTTAACCTCTACAAATACGACCAAATGCTGACCAAAGATTTTCACTTAAAAATTACAGTTTAAGCGAAATTATGTATTACAGTTCATCTATATAGATATATGCCTACTTTGAGATGGAACAAACTGTATCTAAGAACAACATCTACTCTCCTGATCACATATCACAGGGAGGATGAAAACTTGTAGAGCTTCAGCAGGGACACTGGCACTGCTTTGCACCTCTCATATTTCGGCCATTTCAAAGCTGCCCTTATGATTATCTTTACAGATTATACTTTCCTTCAAACATATCTATAGCAGTAAAAATAACCTTCAAAGCTAAGACAAAGCAAAACAAATTGAGAACATCTAAATAACTTTCCCTAATACAAACATTATACAGCCAAAAACTGCTAAGGAGGTAATATTAGTTTACCCTGGGGCTTACTGCCTATTTTATCCAAAAGTGTTTTCCTTCACTGATGCTCAAATTTGTTGGATACAGAAAGACATGTTAATGTCATTAACAGCAGAATGCTGTAGAAATGTTTGAAGTCCATCAGGAGATTTATGGTGGATAGAAGCAGTTGTACGGCAACTGTCTTGCCAAGAACATGCCCTATTGCAGCTTGAGTTGGACAAAATATATCTAAAACAAGCTACCTACAGTCTTTTAAATATGCACTGATTTGAGCTAATAAATCTACACATCTGCAAGAAAACTCCCCAGGGAAAAAAAATTCATCTTATTTGCTAGCTTAAAACTTCCAAGTATTTTGTTCACTTCTGAATAACACATTCACAGTGCTACAGTTGGTGATTTTAGACATTGTTAAGGACAATCAGATCCTCCTTGGTCTCACACTCCAAAACATAATGGTAATAGTGGCACTACTGCTACTGCTAAGTAACTTTTTTCAAGCTCAGTGCCTTCCCTGCCAGTCCTGCACAGGCAGACATCTCAGCACCTGCAGTTCCTCAGGGATGCCAGAGAAGTCTTGCAACCAGCAGACAGGATTTGTTTCAAAGTACACTTACAAAAAATAAAAATAAAAAAGCCCAGCCTCTGGGTAATTTCTGTTTTGTTCACTAATTTATTTCACACAGGAGAGCACAAAAACATAGTTTCCAACAGAGAAGGATAAACACAGTTTCAGGAGAGGAATGCAAAACATAAAATCATAGTTATGACAGTAAATCCTTAAAGAAGATAACACTGATTTTTCTCTCTGAAACAGAAAAGGGAAAAATATATCTACCTCTCACACACACACAAAAAGCAACCGAAGAAGAGTTACGCAGACAAGACACTTTAAAAAGAAAATTATTTTATAATTCAAAGGACAATTACTTTTAAGAGTTTTCACATACACAAGCATCCAGTTCGTCAAGGATAAGAGCACTATTATAGTCAATCCAGCTACCACTACTCCCTGTGCTAGCACCAGCCCTCTCAAATTTTCCCTTTCTCACATGCTTACTGGTGTATGGCCTGGTTAAGATTATACCATTTGACCAGCCAAATATAAGGAAAATTTCCATGTTTGCTAACTAAAAACTGCAGGCTAGAATCCCTCAGATGGTATAAATGACAATATAACCCCTGAAATCAAGAGAGAATCATTAACGTAATCCCACATAGGACCTGGCTTTGCTTCCTCACACTTCAACTGATTTTTAAATTTTATTTTTTTAATGAGACTTTTCAGAGTAACCTAAAACTTTTATTATGCAAAATACCACCAATTTTCCTTGGATTTACCTGCTGCAAGAGCTAGCTCTTGCAGAATTAAATATACAGCCGAATCACAAGGGACCATGCCAATTTCTCTCCAATTTGAGGAGAAGCCTATTTTGTGAATTAGAGGAATCTCCTTCAGGTACAAATGCTCTCCACTGCTTGCAAAAAGCTTCTCATAGAAAGTAAGGAGATGTTCCTTATACTACAAAAATGTTTTACATTTTTTCTATGGTATTTCAATGAGATTTAGTTAAATTATGAAGTGCTAAAAATAATTTTGCTTCTTGGGAAAACATCAGCATCGTGGCTAAATGAGCAACATAAAAATCACACTTCCTACTATTCATACTTGTTTTGTGACCTACATAACCTCTAACTTTTATGTTTGGTAACAAAATACATAGATGATAAAGAATTAGGAATTAATGACTTTGGAAGTCAACTTCCATCACCATCTCAGTGGAATTCAGCATGTAAAATCCTCAGGTCTTCTGAAAATCTTAGTCATTACACTTTAGACCAGTCATCTCCATACTCAAAACCTGAAAATCCACAGAGGTGTCCTCTGTAGATCAGCTATCAAAATATTAAACAGGAAAAAATTTGCTGTACACTTCAGAGTAACAGACCAAATAAAATGCAGACAGAGCAGCTGTTTCCACACCTGCAGCTGCACTTGCTTCTGTCAAACTGAGAACGATTCCTGTAATCAAGACATCTACGGATATATGGATCTAATTTGTCTTTTAAAATAAATTCAGTATTAGAAGCCTAGCTTCAATAACACAATCTCTTTCAATTTTTATAAATCATTTAGAAAAGACAGTACCTGAGAAAATTAGGGATCATTGTTAGGGATCTGGAGGGACTTATATAATTGCCAGAGTTATTGACATGAAAGGTGATATGAAATCATGGGGTAAAAGATAGGAACAAAATACTACAAATCTTTGATTTTTCAAATATTAAGTATGCATACAAGAACAATGTAATTATTACCACGCAGTTTAAATTTATTCACTATTAGCTCTCCTTCTGTCACCGAAAAAGTCAGCAAGATTCTGTGGAGTTGCAGAAATACAATTACCAAGATCAATTCAATGCACTGTGCCATTAACACATTATTATAAAGAGGCCGCAATATGAAAACATCTCATAGACAGGACTGTATTTTGCAATTCATAGTGCAATTAGATCTAAGTCTGATTCAATGAATCCCATCCTAAGTGGAATGCAAATTCTGGATGTCTTTGTCCTCAGATATAAAGGTCAGTCGTGTAAGTCAAAATTAACTTCACTGGGCAATTAACAGGAGAAAGCTCTCTACTAACATGTAAAGGCTTTTCTAGCAAACACAGTTGATGCTAATAGCAACTATAGTTAAAAAAAACCAAAACAACAAAACCAACACACAAACCCTGAAACACTAATACTTAATGTTTTTAGTCGAAGTATTTCTTGACATCTTTTTTTTCTCTTCTTGCTCGATTTTCTTCAGAATTATACCGACAATGCAAATCTGTAAAGCTGCATCAAAATTTTCTGTGTCAGGGCTTAAGACTAAGAATCCTGAATTCTTGTGTTATGTATTCTAATATTGAGATACATGTGCCTGAAAAATAAACAGGCATATTAATGAACTTTTTACACATAGTCTTTAATTCCTGCAGAAGTACTTATGATATTAATTTTGAGTCTAAGTATTTCAGTAATGTATTTGAGCATTTTCTTTCTATCTTTATAGACAGTCCTGATTCATAGCAGCAGCACCAAATGCCACACACACACTGAATTTATCAGAAGCTGTAGCTACGTTCAGCCATGTTTCATCCTCAAGTCCAACAGTTCTGGTTGCATCAAGAGGCCCATGTGTGCCCTGCTTAACACTTTGTAGAGCCTGAATAATTTGTAGTTAATCCAAAGTCAGTCCTCAAGCACTAACAATATAACATCCTCAAATAAGATCAGATAATATTCATATGAGACAACCCTTAGCCATGTATGCATTAAATGTATGAATGAAACTGAATTTTCTTCTTTTTTTTTGGCCGGTGAATGTCCCGTGCTAGATGGCACAGAGCGAGCTGGTTTGCTGGCTCATTCTCAAAACACCCAGCTGATACTTCTAAGCACAGATCGACTATTATGAATCATGACCACCCCGGATTTTATAGCACAACACAGTTAAACTACCACAAAACAGTGAATGCCCGATGTTGCTCAATTTTTGTATTTTGTCTTTTACAGCAAAACACAAAACCAGTATGTTAAATAAATCAAACCCTGAGAAAGAATTTTCTGAGACAACGAAATTAGGCATTTAAATGTTTCTTTTGGATTCATATGAAATTCATTCAGTAATAGTAGGATGAGGTAGAATATATGTTGTGACTTCTCTACCTTAGATTCGAACAAAACACTCTCTCTAGTACTTTTTCAACTCAAAAGACCATATGCACTAATGGTCCTCTGGTTAAATGGAGCCTTTTGCTCCCCTTTGTAACTTATTCTTCTCAAGCATCTGAAGCTAGAATATAACCCGACCCAAAAAATGAACTTCCATCGGAGTTACATCTCCTGGCTGAAAACCCTTTTTCTGGAAATACAAGATGTCTCTTAATTTCAGTGAGAAAAAGAAGGCTGAAAATGGACAGTTTAAACAGGGAATTGAATGTCATATGGGCTGAACACTTTTCAGCTTTATCCGGTAGGAATGTTGTTTTCAGCAAATATAATGATATTCTTAAGCAGCTTCGGTGACTCAGTGGTAAGTCTCTGTATTGCCGTGTGGGAAGTTTGAATTTGAATTCTTCTTCCCCCTGGGCTGCCACTTTTGGATTCTTGTGCTGAAATAAAGCCCCAGGTTTTGCAGGGGAGGAATTTATTGTGTAGCCCCAGGATGCCATGCTTGCTGGGGGAGGCTGTGTGGGCCCCGGGCTTGCCTGGAAGGGGGGTTGTGCTGAATAATACCCTGGCAGAATGGTGAGTACCTTCGGGGCCTTCAGGAGGGGCTCAGTGCAAGGAAAAAAGGCAGAGTTTTGTTTCAAATTCAGCTTTTTTCTTTTTTTTTTTTTTTTTAAATACATGTTTACCAATTGCCAACTACAAATGGGGGCATAGAGTCCGACCAGCCTACCCTCTCTTAAGCTGATGATATTTTATTCTCCAAGAAAAGCTTTTATTGAGCGTCTTCCTGGGCTGAGGTTATTCAGCGTCTCCGGAGGTGCTAGAGCCAAGGATTAGCATCTGAAACAGCTTCACTGCCCAGACTTGGCTTCCTCCTGAGTCTTGCAGTCCCTCTCCTGCACCTTACATCTCTCAGAAACCTCAGCAGGGTGGGGGCTCAGTATTTTAGCGTTCATTAAATGTGTCCTGAACGGAACATTCTTGTGCTTTTGCAAAGATGGCAGACACCGTACTGGACCGTATAAGTAGGACCATGGCCTCCACAAAACAAGGGCTAACCACCGACCTTTCTTGAGTGTCAGCTGGATTAGTGTACTTTAATGTCAATACCTTTGGTCCACATCTTCAAGGACAGACAAAAGCAAAGACAAATGAAACGCAAACTGAATAAATGGGTGTTGAGAAAAAAGTAATTTTTCTCCTCACACATGACAAGCAAAGCAAGAAGTAATGACCACAAACTACAAACCCAAAGATTTGTGCTGCACCTCGGGAGAAGCTTTGGAGTTGTCCTAAGCAGAAACAAGCCTTTGCTGACTACACTGCTGCTTTGGCTGAAGGCATTCAGACAGGTGCCTTATGCAATCTCTCCCCTAAAATATACCCTTTGGGTTTTAAGTTTATTTGGAAGATAAGTCTAAATTAACCAAATTGCTCGGTTGATACTATAATCTTGGGCATTACAAAATGACGAGTATTGCAGTGTTACACAAGGCTTTGAGGACACAACCATCAAGACCCTACAGAAAATTGCTCCAGAGTCTGCTTTCAGTATACCCCACATAGGTCTGAAATGACTGCCTGTGAGCCCGATGCAGTGGGAGGGACAGACTGGAGAGAAGGTACTACAAACCTCGACCTCTGGGCAAGGCCAGGATCTAGCCACAGCCACTAAGCTCAAGGCAGCAGAAAGGCTTTAACAGATGTCTTGACAATCACAAGACAGCCGAAGAAGGTGAGGCAGGCCCTGTAAAATAGATGCATGCGAAGGCACCTGTGAGAGCTGCAACTCTTACCCACCTGATCCTGGGACTGCTGTGTATGTAACTGATGGAAATATTTCAGAAAGTACTAGAAATAATAGTAATCAAGACTTACTGTTTAACTTTAAACTCAGCATCGTATTAGATGTCCCCATGTCCAGTGAGGCTGCTCATTTTCCCTTTGGGCAGGAGAAAGGGAGCAGTGCAAGAGGTACATAACTAAAGCACTTCAGCTGCACAGCCCAATGTTCAGGGCTTAAGTAGCTCAAAAAAATGCCTCCACAGAAGCTTACATATGAGCGTTCAAACAGCCCTATTCCTCTGGAGACCATGCACACACTAAAGCAAAGCCTGCCCATAAGTGGATAAAGCCAGATTTGTTCAGTAGCTTGTAGGATTGAGCCATTAAAGCATAATCCACAAATATCAGTCTAGGAAGTAAGGCTAATTCAGTCTTATACATAGTATGCACTACCATTTCTAAATCAACAATTTGTAAAATGTCTTTAATTTGCAGCTTACGCTGTAATTTCTAAGCTATTCCACACATGACAACAGAAAAGTCAGGATATTTGTTGGAAGCACTTCATGTTTATCAGAGAGTCCTTCTAAGCTGCACGCAAAGACACTGCTCTTCTTACTCATAGTCTCCTCCTAGACTTCTTCCTACCTTTAGCCGGGTAGTACATTAGGGGCAAATCTATATAAGAAGCTGCTTCTCCAGAGAGCAATGAAATGGGATGATCCTGTGGATGAGCAAGTTGGGCTGAAGAGACAGGGGCCCATTTTCTGCTTGACATTAGCCTAGCCTATAGATGATACAGCAAAAGTTTTACATCGATTTTAAAGGGGAGCAGAATTTCCTTTTCGTTTTGCAGTCAGAAAAAAACTCCAGAAATTACTTATTCTCAGAGTGCTACAGCAAGGCAGAAGTGGGTACTGTGGGAGGGGAGGGGAGGAAAGGTATTAAAATAATTCTGCATATATTTTCTTAAAGAGGTTGGGAAAAAATGTTAGAAAGAAAACAGATGAAAACCAACTGAAGGAAGGATTAGTTTAGCATAGATGCTTCTGTGCGATATCTGTAATTTCATACCCTACATAGTCAGTGACAAAGGTATGCTCATTACCTCATACTGAAAAACTGTGACTGCATGTTTAATGGCCTCTCTTCCTGATTAGGCTGAGGTCACAGTACTGAAAGCTGGACCTCCCACTGACTGCAAACACTTCTGACCAGTAACTCAGCATCTAGAATAAAACCAGCTCATTGTTAGGCTTGCAGTTGATGAGGGCCTTTTCTCCTATAACCACCTCAAGAACAAAGAAAAATTAACAAGCTTGAAAAATAGAACAGAATAGAAAGTACACTGTATATTATGTAATATGGGAAGCAAACTAGGTAAACCATTTGGTTCAATTAAGACAAGCCAATATGGGAGCAACTTCATTATCCAATTTGGATCCCAAGCCACAGTTTTATTTGCTGATATTCTCAAGCTCTTAGCTCCTGGGAACACTAAATTAATCTCTCAGGTCCATATTCAATAAAAGCTCCATCCTGTTTTGGCAAGACTGAGGTTTCATTTTTATTTAGTTTATTTGATGCGGGTTTTGGTAGAGCAGAAGCCAAGAAGGGTATTTAAATGAATACCTTAAAGTTCTTTCCCTATGGCCCAAGACCCCATTTCTGCCCAGCCCGGGGCCATCAGTCCCTGCCCCAGTGATGCTGTAGGATGCTGGTCTCCAGCCCTGCCCAGCCTGGGGGCTGACATCCCAGCCTGACCTTGGCCAATCCCCATGAAGGTACCCAATGCCCCCGGGCAGGGGCTTGCCCCCCGGCTGCCCCACTGAGCCCCTGGCCCTTGCTGCACCCTGATCCTTGCAGACTATCATTTCTAAAGCACGCAGAGCTAGGAAGATCAGAACCAAAGCTGTTTGGCTTCCCTTCCACCCTCTGTATCACATTCAAAACATAATTTTCTCTATTTCACTACTACAAAAAAAAGGAAAACATGGAATGTAACTCCATATTTAAGGAAGAACTGTGATGGACAAAGAAATACAAAGTACAGAGAAATGTCCATAAAGCATAGAGCCCAACTCATTTCTGCACCCCAAAGCTGTTCACTTCATGTGAACTAAAGATTTGCCTCTGTTGTGGTTTAATCCCAGCCAGCAACTAAGCACCATGCAGCCACTCACTCACTTCCCCTGTGCAGTGGGATGGGGGATAAAATTGGGAAAAGAAGTAAAACTCGTGGGTTGAGATAAGAATGGTTTAATAGAACAGAGAAGAAACTAATAATGATAATGATAACACTAATAAAATGACAACAGCAATAATAAAAGGATTGGAATGTACAAATGATGCACAGGGCAATTGCTCACCACCCGCCAACCGACACCCAGCTAGTCCCCGAGCGGCAATCCCCCCGCCCCCACTCCCCCCAGTTTATATACTAGACATGACGTCACATGGTATGGAATACCCCGTTGGCCAGTTTGGGTCAGCTGCCCTGGCTGTGCCCGCTCCCAACTTCTAGTGCCCCTCCAGCCTTCTCGCTGGCTGGGCATCAGAAGCTGAAAAATCCTTGACTTACTTAGTCTAAACATTACTTAGCAACAACCGAAAGCATCAGTTATCAACATTCTTCTCATACCTATCTCAAAAACACAGCACTGTACCAGCTACTAGAAAGACAATTAGCTCCATCCCAGCTGAAACCAGGATAGCCTCTGTACGAAAGAAACCACTTTCTTTCATGTGGTTCCTACTCGCCCGCTCCTGCTCCCATGTGTCTCTCTTCCCATTTGCAATGCCCCATCTGGCTCCCTGCTTGGAGCATAGCAGCTGCTCCAGTGCCAGGATCAGGCAACCCAGCAAAGCTGAGTACTGGGACCTAGCAGCACCCACCAAACACCCCACAAAATCAGCAGGTGGGTGCGACAAACCCATGTGAAATCCCTGCTGGAATTGTGGGAAGAGACCTCTGTTGCGGGGAGGACAGGAGCTAGCCAGAGATTTTCTTGGCAAATTTTGTTCCTCTCCAATTTTTTTTTTCTTTTTTCTTTTTTTTTTTTCCCCAAAGAGAACAGAGAGAATGGCAGATGGAGGTTAAAATTAAAAGAACAGGTTTGTCACAAAAAGCTTGCAGTTTTATATGACACACTACAAACCAATTATTCACAGGTGAAAACATGGAATGACAATGACCAGTTTTATTTAAATAAGAGATGATAAGAAAAAGCAAGAGCAGCAAGCCTGTTTATTCTTTTTTTTTTTTAATCAGAAGATGTGTTTCATATGTACCAGCTGAGATTACAACAAAGCTTTAGTGATGACTTCAGTATCACCACTGACCTATGAGAAACATATCCCAGAAAGTAGGCTTTTGTTATTAAATGGAGTATTAACTTTCACTGATTACAACTAGGGAGTCGAGAAGCCGTACAAAATAGTAATTTAGAAGAAATCCTGGGGTTTCTTAATGCTCAACAGAAAAACACCGGACCTAAGTGACAACAAAATAACCATCAGCTGCCATGTGCCAAGATCAGCTAGGACAGTTGAAAACTGGAGCCCATCTACAAGAAATGAATGAAGCTGGCCAACTAGCTGGACAGAGCTTTATTTACAGAAAATACAAAATCACTTATTAAAAAAGGCAAGTCCTGCATGGCCTGACTGTTGAATCTGCAACAGCCCTCTTATCTCAGGAGCTCAGTCGGCACTGCATTATTCACACCTTTACTCCGCACTCCATGAGGATTGCTCCAGAGATCCAGCCAACACTTAAGGCAACTGCGTGGCAGAGGGGACATAGCGGAGAATGGGCAGCTGAGATAGAGACCAATGGCACGGGACTGTGAACGGGCATATTCTCTGATTTCCCCTAAATCTCATCACCTCCCTCCAGGGCCTCTGATGAAATCTTCCTGCCTAAAAAAACCACCAAGGCTACAGCAGTGCCAGCATGGAGGCACATCATCAAGAGGAAGATGCAGAAGGGGTGTAGATGCACCACTGTGCATCATGATGCAGAGGGAATAAAACCCAGCAGCTCCTGTGAAATGTTCATACACCTTTGCAGTTAGTGCCTGTAAGGGGTTTCCACAGTAAGGTTTTGGTAGAAGGTGGGGCTACAGGTGTGGCTTCTGTGAGAAGCTGCTAGAAGCTTCCCCTATGTCCCACGGAGCCAATGCCAGCCGGCTCCGAGACGGACCTGCTGCTGGCCAAGGCCAAGCCCATCAGCGACAGCGGTAGCACCTCTGGGATAACAGATTTAAGAAGGGGGGGAAAAAAGCTGCAAAACAGCAGCCAGAGAAAGGAGTGAGAATATGCGAGAAACAACCCTGCAGATGAAGGAGAGGGAGGAGGTGCTCCAGGCACCGGAGCAGAGATTCCCCTGCAGCCCGTGGTGAAGACCATGGTGAGGCAGGCTGTCCCCCTGCAGCCCATGGAGGTCCACGGTGGAGCAGATCTCCATCTGCAGCCCGTGGAGGACCCCACGCTGGAGCAGATGGATGCCCGAAGGAGGCTGTGACCCCGTGGGAAGCCCATGCTGGAGCAGGCTCCTGGCAGGACCTGTGGCCCCGTGGAGAGAGGAGCCCACGCTGGAGCAGGTTTTCTGGCAGGACTTGTGACCCCGTGGGGGACCCATGCTGGAGCAATCTGTTGCTGAAAGACTGCATGCCGTAGAAGGGACCCACGATGGAGCAATTCAAGAACTGCAGCCCGTGGGAAGGACTCATGTTGGAGAAGTTTGTGGAGGACTGTCTCCCACGGGATGGACTCCACACTGGAGCAGGGGAAGAGCGAGGAGTCCTCCCCTGGAGGAGGAAGCAGCAGAGACAACGTGTGATGAACTGACTGCAACCCCCATTCCCCGTCCCCCTGTGCTGCTGCAGGGAGGAGGTAGAGAATTCAGGAGTGAAGCTGTGCCTGGGAAGAAGGGAGGGGTAGGAGGGAAGGTATTTTAAGGTTTGGTTTTATTTCTCATTACCTACTCTGGTCGATTGGTAATAAATGAAACCAATTTCCCCAAGTTGAATCTGTTTTGCCTGTGACAATAATTGGAGAATTATCTCTCCCTGTCCTTATCTCAACCCATGAGCTTTTCACTTTATTTTCTCTCCCCTGTCCAGCTGAGGATGGAGAATGATAGAGCAGCTTTGGTGGGCACCTGGTCTCCCACCAGGGTCAACCCACCACAGTGCCATATAACATACATAGAGAAGAGCCGGGTCTATTCATAGCAATTTCTTGCTGTGCCATGTCTAATTTGGAGTGTCCTTTGCCTTGGCTCACAATCCAAGCCCCGTGTCTGTAAAGCACTTTGAATATTTAGAGCTCTCTGTAATTAGTTAATAGCAATGAGATAGATCTTTTTGAGGAGCAGGCTGCTGTGACTGAGCAGTTTTTAAACAGAGAAATACATGCAAAGAATTTGCTTGCAGCTATTCAACACTGTATTCAAACACATCAAGTTTGGGAAATGCTGTTTAAACAGTAGAAGTGAATCACTTTTAACCAGCTGTTGATGAATCGATATAAAATCAACTTTATATTAATAATATTAAAAAATAATGACCACTAGACTGATGGGCCATGAATAGGTGATTACCGAGGATTGCAAGAATATGTTTCAGTGATGAACAGTAGATTAATAGAGGAAAAAAGTTAATAAGCACAAAGAAAGATAAAATTGCTTATGAAGATAAATGATGGCTTAATTTTCAATGGAAAATACAATGTTGCAAGAAATACAGGATACTTAGGGTGAATGTTACAAATATACATGATAATTGGCCTCTACTCTCAAAGAGATATCCAGACCTGACTGCTGTATCCCTTGCTTATACAGCCACAGTGAAAAGCTCACAAGGTCAGCCCCTATCTAAACCACGCTATTTCTATGCAGCTAGGAGGCACAGCAAAACTTTCTTCTGTCACCTTGGAGACTTCCCTGTCCCTCTCTTAACCTGCAACATCTCAGTCATGCTGTCCTCTGCATTACACCTGGGTGGAGCAAATAGACAGAACAACCACACCATCTCTGCAGCTTTCTGTCAGCATGGTGTTCCTCCCTGGCATGTTCAGCTGCTGTAAACCACCATGTAAGCCTGGTAAAAAAAAGTCTCCATATTAGCTGAGAACCCAGCTTTCTTCCTCCCCTTCAGATAGCCTTTACAAAATGCCTGATCTTCCAAGTGTGCCAAACACCATCAAAACAGTACCATCAAATGGGAGCACTCAGCCCTGGGAAAACGATGTCGTGACATCTGCGTTTACATGCCTAACCCTCCCCAAAGACCTAGGTACTTGGCTTTAGACACTGACAATTGAAAAATGACTTCAAATAAACAACTAGCTTGGGGGGAAAAATACCTATGGATTTTGTTGCCAGTTTTAGAAGAGTGAGCTGACTGTAAAGGCATTGCCTCAGAACAAAATAATTGCTAGGGAGAAAGTGGGAGGATAAATGTGAGACTCCAGCAACGTGGATGACAAACAAGGTGTCAGGGCAGGCTTTTAAGACTTCAACTATGAAATTAAATAGGGTACCTTAACCAAGTGGAAAAAAGGATGGAAGTAAGCCAGTGGAATACTGAGAATAAGGGTTTGGTGAGATGATCTGGGTAAGGGAGCTGTGGCTGCCGAACGGGTGGTTACCTTGGTCAAGCAGAGGTCTGGGCATTGCATGGCTGAGGCGCTGGCACTTCAAATCAGAAGCTGATACTGTCAGGTAAGCACTGAATTTCTGCACTTCTTTCTTATAGCTATATTGTGCCCTTAGCCTGTTTAATTACTAAATGCGAAATCAAAAAGATTGAAGTGTATGAAACGTTTACACACGCACACATACACATCTGTAATTTGTCCTATGGTTAGAAAACGTCTCAGAGCTTCAAAACCAAATCTTCACAAAGCTCTTTAAAATTCACAAAGCGTAACCTCCCTTCATCACATCAAGTGCCTCAGGACACAAAGTAACACAGGAAAAACAGCTTCAGGTAAATATTTTCCAAGTATGAAACGTGCCAGAACCAGGTAAATGTCTTAATCTCCAGTGGTGGAAATACACCAAGTGAAACACTTTGATATTAGAACGACTAATATTTTTAGAACAGAACAAGTTCCCCAGTAGTATATTAACGCAAAATTATGCGCTTTGAAATGGGAAGTGATTAAAAATATACAAAATAAAACCAAAGCATAGGAAAGCTTTTTTGATGGTAAAATCAAATTAGGAGTAATTCTTATTGCACTTGGAGGGAAAACCGTATTAACATCCATTAAAATCTATAGTAAACTGATTACCAATGATTGCTATAGTTTAAATATGCACTTTGCCGACTTCTGAAAAGTACAGATCAAAAATTAATCCAAAACGCCTTCAGAGAGCCTGGGCACAATGCCTTTGTGATGGATGGATAGAGAGTTCTACACCTGCAGCCCGCTGATGCAGTCGCTGCTTGATAGCAGCCATGGTGGAGGAGTAAGTTGCCCGTCCATGCAGACCCAGACTGCCTAAAGCAACCTGGCCGCGATGCAGTATAGAGGAGGCCCATGGGTCTGTATCACGCCCTTCACTGCAATAACTGAGCACTTGCAGAATTTCCTTAAATATAAGGAAAAGTATGTGTCTGGCAGAGACACACATAGGCAGTATGGAGCACAAACCCTTTGCCGGCTGCGGCATTCTGGGCTACAGAAAGCAAGGAGGTTGTGGCACTGGATTGCCCCAGGAACACCACTGGGCACGCGTGCCCGAAGGCTTCCCAGCTTCACCCAACCTCCGCTGGAAGGGAGCACCACAACGCAGCCCCATCATATTACCCAAGGTAGCAAATACATCCTGTAGTATGTGACTTGACTTGTGGTATGTTAAACATCAGAGATAAGAAACTTTGGAGATCTGCAAATACAGTACAAACCCTGCTACTACTCCTTATTGATTAAACTGTGTCTCAGTAAGAAGAGAAATGGCTTAAACAAACCAGGCATCTCTGGGTGCATGGGAGATCTGCAAAGATGAGCTGTGCAGTCTACATATTCTTTATCACGTAAGTCTTGCACTGACCCATATTCTTTATCAAAAGAATAACCTTCTGTTAAAGCTACCAGAGCCTCGCCCACAAAAAGCCCACTAGCTACGAGATGAATCCTTTAGTATAGAAATTTTCATTTGACCTCACTGTTACTTGTGTGCAGAACTAATGTGGAACAATTTCCCAAGACACACTTAAAGGCAAAAATATATTTTACCATTCAGTTGTAGACGGACTTCACATAAAATGCCACCTTGTATACTTTCATCACATTTAACCAGTTGCACCACACTGTTTAAATGCAGGTTATGGATCAATACAGCCAAACAATATGAGACTGAAAATTTCAATGTCACAATTAATATTTAATCAATATGCAGTGCCTTGTTCTTCAGCAGCCACTTAAAATGCAGGGAACAGGTCTTAAACTGCTGAAAGAATAATTACCGCTCAACTGGGTCCTGAACACAATGCCACTCTACTGTATTTTTCTGACAAATATATATATAGACACTTTCACAGATTCAGTGACATTTTCTTTTCTTTTCTAAATGCTCTGTGTGGGCAAGTAAAGAAAAAAGGTTGCAGTACAATTTATGATACCATTTAATATCAATACTACAATACAAATGAAGGAATTTTAAAAGAAAGTTGCAATGTTTCTTCCAATAAGTTCCCCTTTTGTGTTATCTGTAAGTCATATTTTTGATACTCACAAGGCAAATGAATGGTTTCCTTTTCTGAAAGAAAAGGGGGAACTCAAAGCACTGTCAACTAAAAGATGAAGAAACAACAACAATGCATTTTAAAATTAAGAGATTAAATAATTAAAGACTAAAATTAAAAGAGTCCCCACTACAACAAGGAAAAGTCCAAGACAGAGATGGTAGGTAAGTAAAGATCCAAACACATGTACATGCTTTACCATATGCCTAAGAATACAAGAGACAAGCTAATGGTTTATAAATGTAATTAAAAAAATCACTGTTCCAGTAGCAATCCATGCAGCAGCCATGCCTTGGGTACTGCTGAAGTTCCAGCCATTATGTAAAGGTATGACAAGGAAAGGTAAAAAGAAGGGGAAGAGAGATGATGGTCAAAAATAAGCTTTTTATGACTGATCAGGCAGTTGCAGGCTAGAATTCCCCAGAGAGGTTTGAAGCTGCGTTCTGTATGAACATGACTACCAACTGTGATGTAGGCAAATCCTTTATTCTAGATCCTTGCCTGACTCCTCCTCACTGGGATGGGAGTTGGGCCATCAGTAGGAAATTGTAGGCTGAGTCCTTAAATCATGACAGCAGTTCGCTACATTTTGAGAGCATTTCCATACTTACTGCAGCAGGCCATATATGGACAATACAGTATTTAAATGGGCATGTTCTCTCCGTACAAGCGTATTCAGATACAATACCAAGATGAAGTGCAGATGCCCAGTTATACAATCTCACCTGTGGGCTAGTTTTGTCTGTGCAACATTTCACAAGATGCAAACCTGTAATTTTAGATTCAGTGAAGACTCTCCGTTTTATGTTAGATAACACAGCTTTAAACTGACTTAGCACTAGAGCCCTAAGAGCAAGCATGTTATTGATATTGGACATTCCCATTTAAATTTGATTTAAAATCTGTGGGTTCCGCACACTGATGAAACTGTTAGGTAGTTATTTACTACTACTTGTAATTGGTGCTGACCCAGGAACAAGCATTAATGTAAGAAGCAAAGGGTTGAGAAACATAGATGCCAACTAACAAATTAGAAGAATGGCAGTAACTACATTTTTTTATTCTAGTATTTCAACCACTGCTAATCTTTAGAGAATCCACTTTCAATCATGTCTCACCAACTTGTCCTGGGCAACTTTGAAGCTAAGAATGTGATCATTTCTACTATCCATCAGCTAAAAAACACTGAGGAAAATTACCTGGGTCACATGAATTGGGCAACTGATTAGCATACACATGCAGACATAGACTTAAATGTATTTTCAACAGACTGCAAAGCTACTCATTTCTCTGACTTTGTGAGGTTTTGCACATACTGAATCTATGAAATAAGAAGCCTAGTTAGCTAATTTATGAATGCATATACCTGAAAGGCAAGAACAGACATACTATATTTATTGGTATACTAATGCCTAAAGGTTGATTTGTTCAGCACTGATTAGAGAAAACCGTATGTATTCTGTGGGAGACAAACCCCCCCATTTTCATTTAAGTACTTGGAATTTACCCTGTTCTTAGACTTAAGTTGCCAAATAACTGACTTTAACAGGATGCTGCAACAAAAACATTTAGCAGAGGAGCAGAAGAGATACTGAATGCAAGAGATGCAGTGCACTTCGCAAACGTCTTCTCTGGGGAAAATGACATCATGTCTTGACTGCTTTGTCAGACATTCTCATATGCTCGACAATTCAGACAAAATGGATTATATGTTGTCATTTTCCATTCAGAAGTTGCTGCTACTTTGCTGGATGACTGTGTGCTACCCATTAATGCTCTCCATCATCCAGTTCTCCATCTGAGAACTGCCTCAAAGTTCTCAGCTGGCAAGCTAATGATGCCTACCAAAATTATACCAAGATGGGAGTGTCAGATACAACTTATACTTGCACTGACTGTATAACGACCTGATTGCTGATCCACTTGCCTGACCACAAAGCTAATACTTGGGCTGTTGATGCAAGCCAGCATTGCACTTGGGGACAGGATCCAGACCTTGTGGACTATTCTCTCTGTTTCCTTTGGAGTCCAACCACAGTCAGATCAACAGACCAGAAGACTTCTAAGCTTCAACAAAGCAAAGCCTTTAAGTAATTTTCCCCCAGCAAATAAAATTGCATGAACACTGGAAATAAATTAGATAATCTCTTGTGGAAAACCCAGACACAAATTCTGGCCAGCGTAGGAAGGAAAGGAAGAGGACAAACACACAGTCTTTCTAAGGGGTCTCTCCTCACTTCAGAGTGGAGAGAGACAGTGTTCATACAATTGGCTTGTACGTTGCACTTACCTCATACAAAAGTATGAACATTTAGAGTCATTCTGTTCTGGTAACTTCATCTTTTCCTCCATCTCTGTAATCAGTCTGAAGCTCACGTATGCTTTGGGCTACACACCTGCTACAGTATACACCCGACAGGCAGATGTCAGAGCCAGAAAGGAAGGCTGCCCATGCTGCATTTCTTTAGAGTAGGTCTCTTCTTTTTCTAATTTCTAATAATTCCTACTAAGTCACAGGCTCTGTAGCTCATTGTGCAAATGATTTGTATAAACTACAGTTTGAAAACACATGTATAAAATGAAGAAATCAATGGTGGAAGCTTTTAAAACAAAGAAACAGATTCCCACATGCATCCTGAATCTGAAGATTAACTGAATTAATACAAGAAGGCTCTAAGATAAGATTTGTGCTATGAGTTCATCAACTACTACATACTGTGATAGCCCAGGTGGCTATCTGTTAGGATGAAATACGATTATTCAATAGGTCTGAATGAGTTGGAACAAGCAGTAATAGTTAGAAAGTAACACAAGAGTCACGCTCAGTTGTCACTGATCTTACTCAGAAGTGACAATAAACTTGCTCTCCTTTCATACCCCACCCGCATGATTCCTAGTATTACTTCTACAGAGCTACAATGCTGAGAAAGCATCAGCTTCTTTATCTCATCCACACAAGAAGTCCAACATTGAGACGTTTGCATCTCCTCTTGCTTTTTTCGATTTCTTGATGGAGGGACGCAATTCACTGCTGTGGGGAAAAAAAACCCAAACCCAAAAAAACACACCAAGCAGAACACCAACCAAAAAAACCCCAAACCCAAAACCCACAGAAAACCAAACCAGACAACCGCAAAATTAACCTGTAATGAAACCTATGCACCTTTGCCCCCTTGTAGAAACTCTTCTATCTTCACGGGGCAATTGAAATACAATTTAGATGCCTCCAAAAGAACAGCAAGCCTGTCAGCTCTAATGTATTATGCAAGAAGCCAGACTTCACCTAATGCAGTAACAGCATCCTGAACAGTACCAAAGCTCTGTCTCCATCTACTATCTCACTCTTCAGCTTTCCCACTTAAAATAGGCCTCTCTTTTTTTTTTTTTCAAAGATGTTTGATATGACTGTGTAAGCAGAGTATTAAAAGAAACCCATGATCGTTTCATATTTATATAGACTACAAATTAATACAGAGCAAGGGCATTTCTGGGAACCCCACTGCATAATCTGTAGGGTATATCACTTCAAGCATTTTAAGATCTAAAAAGCTAAATAAAGGTCAGCCTCAGAAGTCTGTATTACTTTGAATATTAAAACTCAACTTCTCTCACTCCTTAAAGCTTCCTCAAACAAAGTTTAAGAAAGGAAGGCAGAAGCACTAAACAAACATTTAATCCTTTGAAGAAGAGAGTAAAAATAGGTCTTTTTAATTCTACTTAAATAATTGGTGTAGTTGGTATAGGGATAGATGTGAACACGTAAATCTTCACAGGAGGTTTATGAACAAGAAGGAGCCACAGTACATATGCGCTAGCATGACAGGAGAGCAACCACATAGATATTTAGGACTTAAAACCCCCAGACAATTAGAGACTACATCAGACAAAAGTCACTAGCCAATAGCTTCCAATTTGTATGACCAACTTCAGATTCCTCAAAGAATTAAAAACCCAGATGAGACGGACTTGTTTGGCTCTTCAAACCAAGCAACCTCAGTACATCAAACCCAGTGGTGACGTGCCTTTCTCCAGAGTCACCAGCCCTTGGTTAGTCATGACATGAGACATCCCAAGGCCCAGACCAGTCACCAGCATCTGCAAGAGCAGGGAGCCCACCCCCTACTCAGGCGCCACCACACAGCACAGGAGGATGACCTTCCAGCTATAATACAGACTGGGTCCTTCACATAGCAGATAGAGATAAAGATAGAGATACCAGTTGTATTTTTATCCATTAATTTCTGTGATGAGAGGTTACAAGCACACTACAAAATTATCCCACCTACCAACATTTTAAAATGGAGAACATGTTTGAAGTCAGCTAAATAAGTTGGTTTCAAGGAGGATTTTGGAAAATGGCTGGGGAAAACTACACTCACCCTGCCAAAATGTGGAAGGGATACTTCCCAACCAGAAAGATTTGGCAGGTATGAAGCATTTACATATCTCATAGCAAAACGCAGAATGTTACTCTTAAAATATTTTAAGAAGAAATAAAATATTTATTTAAATACCCTTTCATGAACATGTGTTATAGTCCAGATTACACAACACGGCTTCAATTAAAAACAAAGCCTAGTGTAAAAAAAAAAAACCCAACCACGTTCATGGTGTTTTGAAATGAGAAATAGATGACTAAGAGCATTTTCTTCATTAAGTAACAAACTGCTTCTCAGAGATGGATATTTTAAGATAGAGCACAAGTGGCCAGTCCTCAGCTGGTATAAATTATCACCGTTGCAGAGAGCTCTATTTTTACCAGCTGAAGTTTTGCCCCCAAGCATCTGTCAGTAAAGCGGGCCAGAGAACCACAGACATGTATATGGAATGGCATTGATTCTAAATAATGCCAAGAGACTTAAAACATGTTGGGCAATTACAGGGACAGGGGGATATGCAAAGGATGAGGAAAGTCACAGTAAGTAGAGAAACAAGCAGGAAAGCAGAACAGCAACACTGATAAATCTCTAGGTACGGCAATACTGCACTGAAATTTGTGTTGCAACCCTCCCTACCAAACCCTGTGCTGCAGATCCGGTGTATTAGTTGTGCTTAAGCATCTAGGCTGAGTCAGCACCTCTGGTTACTCCCTATAGCAGTCAGTGACAGCTGGTGATTGCACTGCTGAAATCAAAACAATGGTTATTCTGAACAGTGGGATAAAACATTTACAGACAAAGATTTTAAGATAGTAATTTCCATGTGCGTCTTGCCTCAACAAGTCTAGCCAGCCTATCTGAAACTGCCTCCTTGACATCTGGATAGCGCATCCCCCTGCTCTGTACGCTGTGCTTGACTGGCTTCTGCCTGCGTGGCACCAGGCGTTACACGATCTGGCTGAAGGCTGGAAATCAGTCCATCCCTCTTAATAACTGGGGCACTCTCCCATAGATCTGGACTTGCTTACTGGGGGTTGGCCATCCTGAGCCATTGTTTCATTTTCTGCTTGTTTTTCCCATAACCTTTGTTGGTGTAACCCAATAGAGTCACATGCTGAACAAGCCACGAAGCCCGTACTTGATATGGTGCTAACAGACTGTACCAGAGCAGCTTCAAAATCATCACACGCATAGGAAAGAGTACTTGAAAGATCAGCCAGCTACAGTTTTAAGCAAAATACCTTCTCCAGCATTACATGTAATGTTTCAATAAGTTCAGAAAACAAGAAGAGAGGAAAAAAAGTTTCCTAGTATCACACACGTAAGCAGTATCATTTTGCATCCTGAAAGCTTACCTTTTCCTACACTGATGGCAGATACGCTGCTGACAATAACCATCACGTTGCTTCACTTGCAGGAAAACAAGAGGCTAGAGCTGTCACGTGATATTTGCAGACATGAACCACGCCAACCTAGCTCGGCACCGCTGCCTTCTAAAACTATAAACTTTCATTGCTTGGAATATGTTGCTTGTTAGATACAAAAACCATTAAAATGAGTAGCCCAACTACTGGTAAAGAAGAACTTCTAATTACATGGCATAATCAGTAATTACCGTTTATCTAGAGATGAAGCCTTGATTCACAGGTGATAAATGATGTGATACATAATGTATGGAAGTAGTTAGTCACCTCCCTGAGACACGATGGATATGCCACCACTAAGCATCTTTACGTTAAGTCTGGGTACCTTTCTAAATGGCCACATGCTCAAAAAGCAGCAACAGATGTAAAATCTGCGGAGGGAGGTGATTTGGACTTAATTCAGAGCAGATAATTCTGTCAAGAAAACCTTATGAAAACAATGAAAACTAACATTTTTAACTAGATTATTAAATTTAAACTGTGCTGGATTCCCTGCCACCACTTTTAACAACAAGCTTTATCCTTCATTTATGCTAATCTCTTCAAGACTTCCAGAAACCAAAACCAGAGAAATGCACAATTTTCAGCATTTCAAAACTTACTTCACAATACCCTGCTTTAATGCCCTTTTTTATTTTTATTTTAACTGCCCATGAAAGCCCATTTTAGCCTACTCTAATAAGTACTGTAGGGTATTTACTCTGGACATCACAGCACTGGCGGTACTTCCGTTTCATTGTAAAAGGCCAAGATAACAAATACAGATTTATTATTAAATGTCCCACCTTTCACACTATGCAAATTCACCCAGCCTGCAGCCTACTTTTGGCAGTCCTCTATCCCAAGGGCCCTTTAGGAAGAGGCTATCAGCCAGATTAATTATTTTAACAATAGCAGCCTTTTCCTACTGCCATTTTTTCTGTCACCATTATATGACATAAAGCAGGGGGGAGGCAGAATGAATTTATCCAGCCTGTAATATATCTCAGTCCAAAGCTTCCCAGAAGCAATAGATCGAATGTGCAAGTACCAAGCCGTCAGCCTCATGTGACTAGTTGCAGGAGACGAGAGAGAGCATCGCGTGCCCCTGCTTCTGGAAGGGCCCACATGGTCCATCTGGCTGGCAAGGTTGACCACCACAAGACGACAGATAGGGACACCTGTTAAAAACCCAGAACTGTGAAAAACCCAGAACTAAAATAACTTTCTCCTGCCTGTCTTCATTCCTTACAATACATCAGCTTTCAAACGGAAAATGCAGCAAGTCATAAATCCTTTGATGTTCAATAATTCACGTATGGTGCATTTACTGGTCCTACTCTCTCGACACGTACTTGCAAGGATCATAATTGTAGCGGCACGTGATCTCTGTGCAGCGCACAACAAAGGGACACACGCTGACCTTCCCACGCGTCTCACATGGGAACCCTGACCCTCCAGGAGCGAGCAATGTGCTGTACAGCACTGCCTGCTCCGGGTCCTCCCCCAGGGCAGGACAGCCTAGGGCCAGCGAATCCACCCAGAAACTGGACCAGCATTGTGTAGCACCTGCACACCCGGGGAGCTGCTGTGCTGCTGCCGTTGTGTCGCAGGGCGTGAAAAGGAATCCTTAGGGATCACCATCACCTGCTATAGACACAGATGTAAGCTGGATGTGTTTACTGGGGGAAAAAAGTAAATACAGACAGTGTTTATAAAAAGGTAGAAATTAGTGATTTTCTTATTCTGAGGTAACACCTGAAGTCAGCAGCCCGTAGTAGGCAGGATAAGACAAAACCAAGGATTCCCTAACTCCTCATTTTATTTTTTTTCACAACTCAGAGCCACAGATCTGCATGGAAGGAGAAGGAATCATACCTCTTCCAACCTGAGTTACCCTGGGTATCATGACCTGCCCTCCTGCTGGGGTGATGAGCCTCAGAGCTCCTTATTCCAAATTCGGTCTTTTTGCAGATGCTGGTCCCAAAGATGCAAAACAATGCAGGCACTGGAGAACAGTTCATGTGAATGGGCTGTACTGTATGTTTTATTTAACAGAGAACATAAAGCAGTTGGCACTCTGCAGCCTCCTCTATAATGTTTACAAAATGATAAGCCTAAAGAAACGCCAACAGGAACTTAGCACAAGCTAAATAAATCACCTTCAAAGTGGCACTCTGACACAATGGTGTCAAAACACATTTCCTTTCCCACTGGCACAATCCTATTATTTCATACTGGCAAGCAGAGGAGAGAAAAGCAGTTTTAAACCCACGAGGAAATGGCAAATTTACAGGGAGACAAGAGTAGCTGGTGAGCTCACAGAACTATTTGGGGTGAAGTTGCACTTTTTCAGGGATGAACTTCTGAAGGCAAGGGCTGTTTGACAAAGAAAAGACTATGGGATTATCCCAGAGGGTCTCACCTATGTCAGCGTAAATCCGTGAAAAGACAATGTCATCTCAATGACTCCAATGGGCACCAGATCATAATCCCTCCCACGAAATGAAAAAATCTGATGCCCCTATGATCTGCTGCTCCTCAATACCAAGAGACAAGCAAATGAGACTGGGTAAAACAAATTATTTTCCCACTACTCCAAGACTGGCCAGTGTAAGGGTACATGGGTATCAATGCTTAGATAAGAAAGCCTGAAATGGCAACAGGCACTGAAGTGAGAAGGAAGTGGTTACGCAGAACCTGTGCTACTGTGCAATACTCTTATTTTCTTACAGAAAGTCCAGTGTAGTTTTGTACATCCCTTACCACATGTTGGCAATTTTTATGCTTTTATGATTACTTATCAGCCACGTGTTTTGCAGCACTTGCATCTCTCTAAATTGAGATATGATGCTAGTTTTATTTAAGTGTACTACAAGAGACAGGGCATATATCAAACATGCAGATGACAATCATACATGGCTCCCCCAAGCTGAAAGAGAAAAGAAATTTAAGAGGTAAGAGTGACCACAAATTTAGCCTGCCATCTTACGCAGAATTTTTATGTTCATCAGGTACCAGTTTATTAATTTGGCAAAGACTGCCTATTAAGATGCAAAAGGTTAAGTCAAAAGGTTAAGTGTCTTTTGTACACAAACTGACACATGTCCTCACAGGCAAACGGGAACATCTGATTAGGAGAGGGACCTGACTAAGCTCTGGCAGCCAGGGGAGCTTACCCATCCAATGACACAACCCAGTTTCCAACTCCATGTTTTATTTATTTCACTACCATGTTTCCTCAAAAGAGGCAATGCTTATGGAGTGAAAGACAAACACTTATAGGAAAAAAGATGTCAAATGTCTCTTTCGCAAAGAAAATTCAAGGGCAACCTCCCCCTGCGTTTCACATCCATGGGAATCACTTGGCAGCTCTCCTCCCATTTCTGCCTATGGTGTGACTGGTTCGGATGTCGGCTGGACACAACAGCATGTCCACAGAATTCAGTGCCAGTTGGGATGGAGAAGTGGGTGGGTCAACCTATAATACTATCGCAGAGAAACTCAGGAATCAAAGGGATTTAAGAAGTCTTTGAATAGGATTTTAGGACAAAGCTTATGAAACCAGGGGGTCCAGGACCTAGTAAATCTCTCCCAGCTCTACCTTCCTGTGCAAGCACAGGTCAAGCACAATGAATCCTGAAGCAGCCATAAATGGAAAGTCCAGTGACTACAAGTTGAGTATGTCTAATACTGCCAGCAAGAAGAAATGGGCTCTCTCAGTGAGATTAACATCACTCGTTACAGAAGACCAGCACAGGATGCCTTAACTTAAAGCATGAGGGGAAAAGCTTAAGATATCCCTGGCTATCTGTACATTAGCAAGCAGTGAGGATGCTTGGAGCAGATCTGTAGTGCAGAGACCTTGCTGCTGCTGAAAACCTGACGTTCAATTCTTATCATCTCAGGGATGAGGAGGGAGTCTGCTTTAGCACTGTAGATGAACACTCACTAATGGTGGAAGCACATTAGGTATGCACCTGGAGCACAATTCCTAATTTAGTTTCATCCCATTCGCATATGCCAAGCCTGCTCTGCAACGCGAAACGGGAGATCTGCTTCAAAGCACACTCCTAAAGCACTAGCATGCACAAATCTTCTGTTGGCATGAAAGGAGCTAGCGAAGCATACCTGTGCGGCACAGGCTGCTGGCTGCAGAAATAATGCAGTCGGACATACAATAGGAGCACTCTGGAGAACAACAGACTGAGCAGTGAACCAAGGCACTGATAAAAAGCTGAGCAGTATTCAACACTGAGAAGGTGTCTTAGCCAAGAACCAGTGACACCTGACACCTGGAGTTACAACAAGTTCCCTTACCCAGACATAGAAGAAATGTGTGCCAGCTATAAAAAATAGCCTGTTGCAAGTGTTAATGTTTAAGGGTGACTGTCGTAGCGGGAACTGATGTGTGCATACAGGCATAGCCACCTTGGTTTACAGATATGAACAAACAAATGCATGAATGCACAGGCAAAGTAAAAGACCCCCCTGAACCAGTGACAGTAGTAGTTATGCATTCAGCTATGTTTTACTTGCACTTTACAAAAAGAGCTGAATATAGAGTAAACAGCAAATACAAACCATAATCTGGCAGCTCATGCAGTAGCAGGTTATTTTATGTAACATGTCAAAAACATGACAAAATTACATATTTCTGTTTTCTTTACTTTCTAAGACCACTTACCTCCCCGTGTCTCAAATTAATTCATAACAACGTTTTGCCTTGGGCTACAGGACCAGGAGGGAGAAGAGTCTCCCTCGAGCACCTACCAAAGTCCTCCAGTCCTTGGCTTGGAGACACACATGCAGCTCTGGCCCTTCCTGGCTCCTTGTGTGATGGGCAGCACAGTGCTTCTGGAGAATGGGACAGCTTCAACACATAGCTCTTCCCTAAAGCATAACCTAGCTCCTAAAAGCCTAACGGGCTTTTGACACCTGTCTGCAATCTTGACAAACAGCAAACCATTAACATGCCACAATTCTGGATGGTTAGGAGACTTGCATTTTTATTAAGATATGTAAAAGATTGGTGAAAGGGCACTACAGCATTCCTAAAATGACACAGCACAAATAACTATCCGAAGTGCTGCTTATGTTGAAGAATGTCTCTCAAATCTCAATAGACTCAATAACTACCCAGAGATACAGTTGTCACACTGCTAGGAAGATTATTCAAGACTAGAGTGAACTCACAAATATCCCCATAATTTAAGGAGGAAAAAAACAGGTACCTGATTTATGTGTCTGGAACAGAGCAACACCGAGTCCCCTGTATTACGAAAGTTATTGCACAACTTCAGGCCAATTACTAAGACAAAACTCCAATAATACATTTGTACTGTATGACCATCGAAGGTCAAGGTATGCAGGAACTGTTTTATCACTTTATCTTTGTAGTTCACTGGCAGAAATTCGAGGCAATTCCAAGTGGGGATGGTGAGGGGGTGGAAAGGGAGGATGAGAGGGTCAATGGCACCACCAGCTCTTCACACTCCTAAGAGAAAGGTAAGTCTGGGAGCTGGAAGCCCCAGTGCGGACATTTCTGGCGTCCCAGCCAAAGCCTGGCTGACACAGGAACACTGTGCACAGCAGGCCCTAACATGTCCATTCACTGCTAATAATGATTGTGTCCTTAATACACAATATTAATTTTCCTCTTCTGTTAGCTAAAACTTCTAACTCTTTGATATCTCCGTTGTCATTGAGGGTTCCTAAGAGTTCATGGAGCTGAACTGGCTGATTTCCTAAGAAAGCTGTACACAGACGTGGGTACCTTACTTGTCTCTAGAGGCATCTCAGCTCAGTAATTAGGCTGCCACCTTTCACTTCCTTCTGGTTCCAAACAATGCATGTGCAGGCTTGCTCTGAAGCACACCAGACATTTAACCACACACAAAGGGATTTCTTCCTTCCCAAAGAAAAAGAAGTCAGCTTTGTGAATTTCCTTGAAAAAACCCACCAGCGTAATTACCAACCGTTAGTAGCACATCCTCCCCCCACCAAAGGTTGAACACTAACATAACTTAAAAGTGTTTGCTGAGCCTTTTTTGCTTGGTAAAAATATCTGACAAGAGTGGGAAAAAAACCCTCAACAACATAAGCAGCATGGAGTCCTTTTGCTGCATAATACATTTCTTATTTTGGTAATAATGAACAGAAAGTTGGGCGCTTTCTAAAGCAGTTTGTTCCAGATTGCTAGCTCCCACTGTACAAAAATAATGACCCCTTCCCCACCCCATCTAAACAGTAGCACGCAATCCCGGCAGCACAATATCCCATTGTAGCGCTCTGAATGCCGTATTGGCAGAGGAACTGGTGCGAAGGAGGGAGCACAATCGCCTCTTTGCCCTCCTACTGCTGCCAGTGCCAGTTCAGGGCAACATGACTCACAGCCGCTGCCAATGTGTTGATCTGAGGGAACGAAGGAGGAGGCCACGCTAAGATAAATGCATGGACGAATGCCATGCTCCTGCCTCGCCTCCTTTTAGCTACTAGAGGAACCTGGGAGAGGAAGTCTCTTCTGATGGAGATAAACCGCAGACACACACGGCTGAGCAGGACAGTCGGCTTCAGCAGCATTGCATTCTCTGTTTAGAGGCACATCTGGGCTCAGCTGCTTTAAAGAATAACAGATCTCCTTCTTATGATCCTGGAGTATAAAACAGAATCTTGTTTTGCACACAGAGAAAAAGCTCATGATTTTTAACCTGTATTTCAGCTCTCCCTGCTTTTTTGCCCTCTATCACACTTTCCTGTCCTCTGCCCTCCTGCATTTATGAGGCGAGTAGATGGACGGGTTTAAAAGTCTCCCACAATCCACACTGAGCAACTGTGATGCCACCCTGAAGGTTCACAAATAGGCTGAAGCCACCTTGTGAAAACAGAGTGCACACTGTACAGGAATGGAGAGACATAGGAACCCAAAGCAAAATTACATATATACCCAATTCCTCTGTTCCATTAGTAACACATCCTACCGCTGAGGATGCAATTAAAAAAGCAACCTCTGTGCTCAGGTAAAGCAAATGAACCGACAAACAGCATTCGTACTTCTAAATGCCTCAGCCACTTCCAAGGCTTCCCACCTAGGACAACATGCTCGGCAAGCCTCCATGATATGGAAGGCAGAATCCCATCACTAGGAGGGTCTCATTGCACAGCTTGCTGGGTGAAGGCAAGAGAAAACACTGAGGCCGACTGGTGCACAGGGTGCTACAGGCCTTGCAGGTGGCCTACCACATTCCTACATGGACTACAGCCCCGTGACTATTGCAGCTGCTCTTCCCCCAACTCCTACTTGCTGTCCTTGCATGTAAAGCCCAAGCTGGTATTTCACCATCCCTTTTTTGTTTCCCATGACTCTCCTGATGCCACAAGCTGGCGACGGCAAGGCTCTTAGCCGATCACTTCCTGCAAGACTTGGTTGACGGTTCTGCTTTGTTTATGGCTCTGTTCAGTTTAGCCACATAACTATGTCCATTTGCAGTGCAGAAATTAATTCCAAGAATAAAGTGACTTACATTCATTGAGGCTGTTTGTACAGAATTTGACAATGTTGTACTCCATCCAGATAGGACTCTGTGTCCATGTTTGCGGCAAGGCTGGATGGACTTATGACAATGATGAGATAAGTATGTAAACTGAGATGTACCCACCTCCGCCTCCACCACATGACCAGGAGCACACAGAAGGCTGGTGATGAGAAACCACTAGTTTCCTTAGGTACCACAGGAAAACCTTTCATGGCTCACCACAGAATTACAACCATATTTAAAAAAGGGGGTGATGGTGGAGGTTTCTGTTTGCCTGTGGGTTTGTTTATAAATTAGGATGATGTTATATTTTCCAGGACAATGGAGATCATCTGATACCCATGAAGGTACAAAGACACTTGCCATGATACAGATGGATGATGACTTGAATACACAAACTGTGTTGCAACATTAAACAGGTTTTGTACCTGACAAAGAGCACATTCCAATTTTTCTAGAATTCTTCTTAGAAACTACTGGGAGGTTTTCACTCCAAAAGAACTATGACAATTTATTCCTATAGTCTTGTATCAAATGGCACAATTCTGATTATTTAAGTTGGATTCAGGATAACACAGTACATAGTCTTAAAGTTGTCAATGTGTACACCACAACCACACTTCTGGATAGGCAAAGCAGTGGTTACATATAACCCAAGCAAGGCAATGACACAAAGAAGGAAACTAAAATGCTGGCGTGAACTTTATCTGCAGTCATGGAATCCAACGGCACAGGCTTTTGCTGGTACACCAATTGAAGAGCAATTTTAGGTACTTGGAAGCCCCAACTCAGGCACAGTGTGAAAGCTTTTTTTTTTTTTTTTTTAAAAAAAGTCACAAGCTTATAACTTACCATCTCTTTACATTTATTTTGGAATATTTGCCCATTAAACGCTAACCTATTGCCCACACAGCTGACCCTGAGGTACCTCATGGAAAATTTAATATTGTTCTTCAAGAATTAGGTCAAAATCTGATATTTTGACCTCTGTGCACTACTACTGAGCAGTATGAGCAAAAGTCAGTATAGCCTGAGGTTTTCATGATAGGGTCAGCACCTCTTTACTGTAAAATATTCCAACTGACCCCGAGGGGATTCAAGCTATTATTGGATATTCCTTCTCTCAGACAAACTGTCTCCCCTCCCACTGATAGCAGTGTATAATATTTCCATCAGCATAAAAACATTCCCCAATTTAAAAAGAAGATGTCCTTGTCACTCACAATCAGCAAGTGTCATCACCGAGATGTATCTTGTCCTCTGACAAACACAGCAACTGTTTCTGTATTGAAGTGGCAAGTAAAACCTGTATCTGGTGCTGACTTTAGTTAGAAAAGTTTTTGGGTTTTGTAAAAAAAAAAAAAAATAAAATTTAAAAAAAAAAATCTAATTTTCAAAATCACCCAAGTAACACTAAAGCTGTGTCCTGCTGACTGTCAATAGCAACTAAATTGTTAGGAGATGACACAAAGATAAAATTGTTGAAGAAGCAGAAAAGAACAGAAAGATTTCACAGATTGAATGTGGCTATTTGCAATTTTTCTTAACACATGTAAAAAAGCAATAGTGACTGCACAGTACTATGCACAGCACATTCTCAAAAAAAATCTAGAGGGAATACGCACATTGCTTTTGCTACATGAAATGAAAACCAGTTGTGCTGACCTGAGCTCTGGACCTGGTTATATTTCAACTAATAGGTACTGCTAGACTGAAGGAGAGCTGACAGCTTTCCTTTCCCAGAACCTCTGGGACCACCAAATTCATATATTCAGGTTAAATATGTCTTGCAAGGCTACACTGAAAAATGTGGTTTTCTCTGCTCATTTTTCCATCTGCCAGAGAGCAGGAGATAGATAGCAAACTGGATTGTAAAGCTGCACCACCGATAACCAACTCACTTTACTCATTCCTCCCCAGAAGAGTAATATTGTTTAGTTTTCCAAAATCTTGATTTATTCCTTCCAGCAATCTAGATGGGAATTAATTGGGAGAAAATACAAGAGCTGTCCAAACAGAAGCCTGACACAAGAGCTACTACCTGAAAAGTGAAGCTAGACTGAGAGCTGGAAAAGGTCACATCTTTTTTTTTTCCACAGGCAATTAACCATCAGAATGACTTATTCAGGGATTCAATCCATTCTTCAAGTAGAACGACCAAATAACTTTCTCAATTTAATATTAATAGGCAATTTTGCTATAGAGTTAATGCAGCTTGAAAGCAATTTCCAAATACCTTTCCCACCTCAACTGTGGATTTGGCTCAGAAATCATGGGATGGATTTCCACATCTCCTCCTGGGCAAGATACCTGAGCAACCAGGCTCCTTGTCTGTACAGACGCACCACCGAGGCATTCGCAAGAGCTGAACACCTTGTCATGCCACAAAACCTGGGCTGACCCGGTGAACCAGAACCGATGTGTTCAATAGCACCCTGGAGAAAGAGAGCTCTCCTGGAGCAGTTAAAGTAGACATTACAACTGAATGGCATGAACCTCCTAGGTTATAAAGCTCAATAATGTATTTTAGAGGGTAGAAATTGTCAATATCTTTTCTTTTTCCTCTATACTTCTGTTTACAAAACTACTGGGAAATAGTTTTTTTTTTTACGTCCTCTTCTCACAAAACCTATGGCGTATAACGAAGTGATATGACTAAACCATTAGAAGAACCATGAAGTAATATATAGTCATAAATAGCACTGAGTCACAAAGTGCTAGTATTTCTCAAATATCCCTTCCAGCAACATGCAATATAAAAAATTAAAAAACAAACAAAGAAACACCCCCCCCCCCCCCCCCCCCCCCAAATGAACAAAAAAACCACCAAACCCAAATCTTCAATGCCACTGCTAGCAGCTGCAGGTCAGCTCACCAATCTGAATTCAGTGTATTGAATTCAGTGTCGCTTCTAGTAGTTTGGAGACAGCTACCAGAAAAGGCAGAAGGACTAGAGGAGAAAAGGAGCGAACAGCTAAATGAGGCACATACTTGGTGCTCGCGACAATAACATCACCAGCTCCAACCACTTCACGTGGCTGACGACTTTGTGCTATTGCATGAAGACAACTTACTGCTTGGAAGCATGACAAATAAAAATAAAAAACGATACTATGAATAAAGGCAATTTAAATATACATTTATTTTAAAAATAAAAGAAAGCCTCAATTGCTCTGTTTTTCAGAAAACATCTTACTGAAATAGTACCATAAGCTTCACAAAAATTACATGAAGACAAAAACGGCTCTTCTTTCTCTTGCTATCAGTGAAACAGAGAAAAAATGGCTAGGGAAAAAAAAAATCATTTAACAAGTGTTCAGCTCCAATAGAAAGCACCACTGCTTTTAAGTTTTGAAAGAAAGCCAACCAGTTCACTTAGTATTTTCTAGTAAGAGGCATTTACCCACATCAGCTATACCAGCCTTTTGTTTAGTACAGAATTATTGCCTGTATGTCTTGAAAATTGAGCCTGTCATACCAATATTTTTTTTAAACAAAAGCCCACACCTACTTAATAAATGCAACCATCTCAGAGATGATCATAACCTTGCAAAGGGCAATCAGACACAGGAATGTGGTCATTTTACAAAGCACTGAATCAAATGCACACACATCTAGCTTCTCCCCCCTTCCCTCCACCAACAGCACCTTAACATCACTGAAATACATATGGAGCAAAACTCAATCAGCTCAAATACAGGTATCAACATTTCATTCAGACGCCAGCAATTTCATATGGCACAGCAGTTTCACAGATAGAAGTAAAGAATATATATAGCATATCTTCAGCTAGCCACAGGGGGCCCTCCAAAGCTGTGGCTTAGTTTTACACCTGATCTCGAAACAGGAAAGATTATTTGAACACGAAGGTACAAAGACACTTGCCATGATACAGATGGATGATGACTTGAATACAGCTAGTCATATTAAGCATGTGACAATACATATAAACACACACATGTATTTGCATATTCATTTTTTTCATATGGAGATAAAATATTGTCTGGTATAGGAAGAGAATATAAAGACAAGACTGCAACTGAGTTCACTTATTAATGTTTTGGAGATGATTATCAAAGTACAAGCAAATACTTCTTGTTCAGAGAGGCCGATAAAAATCAGTGGAGAGCACTGATGGCACCTATCAATTATGCAGCCATTACCAGGCATGTTTTACTTTACTTTTATTAACTTTACCTTTGTAGGAGCTTTGGTATAGCACATTTTACAGAATGGTGAAAAGAATTTTCTACACCAAAATAACAAAAAGGAGAAACAACCAAAAAGAACCCCAGCACCAGCTAATGAGTTGTGCTCTATGCTGAATACAACTGGAGTTTTCTGTTTGCTTCTGCTTCTTCACACAGATACATTATTCCTTAGGTTTATTAACCAGAGGGAAGAAGACACTTTCTTCTACTGCTATTTTATATTTAATCATCTATTTTCAAGCACTCCTTGAAGTTCTCAGGTACCTCAAGGTAATGGAGTTTAGGCCCTGTAATGTCTTAACTACATGACACTAAGTGTTTTTGACAAGCTCTGTTATAATTACGTTTATATGTTTTGTTCTAATGCTTGTGTTTGCTGAAGTCTTTGATGGGAGATTGAATTACCTTCGCCCTAAAATCCTGTAATAAATAAAAGAAAACAGAAATGTAGTGTCAATTTGTGTCCAAATCTGCTTACAAAAGAGAATTAGCTCAGGCCTTTGCCCAGCCAAGCGCTTAATCATGTGCATAATTTTTATTACGTCAGTATTCCCACTGATGTCAATGAACAATTGAAGCTATGATCGTCAAGTTATATACATGCCTGAATGCTTTCCTGGATCGGGGCCTAAGAGAATTCACAACACATTGCAGTGACTCAGGACAGACAGTCCAGGGAAAGTCTCTGGGGATGGATGTCAGGAGAAAGCTTAGCACACAGCCTGACGCTCCCTTACAAATAATAAGAAGTCCTGCATAACAAAACAGATGACAAACTTGAAGTACATTTGTAGCATAAAAACCAGCGTTATACTGGCCTGAGTCAATGAAGTACCATCCAAAATTCAGGCAATTAATAGATGATTAGAGTAGTGCCAGTTAATTAAATAAAACCGTGACAAATACAGAACTTGTGTTCTTTATTGCATTTCTGCATAGCCAAATGCTACCTTATCATGTTTTATATAGTCCAGGGGAACACACTGGTATCTCTAATTCCCAAAGTAACTTGTGCCTTTCTGGTACGGCCTCACTGCTTAGAGAAAAGCTCACTTGGATGAGCAGCAAATGAAGATGTCTGGGGCATCTCAAGGTAACAGGCTAATTTGTGTGAAGGACTTTCAGGTCACTGGGCACTTGCCTACAGAAAAAAAGTGGCTCCTGTTGACTCTCCTGAAGTCTCCATGTGCTAGTCAGAAACTAACCTTTGTAAAAAACACCATTGAGATTGCATCCTGAATCTGGAGATGAGGAAACCAAAATGACTTGGGAGAGTTTTCATGAAAAGCTTTCACACTGATAAAGTTTTAGTTTTATGTAGCAGAGACCAGACTGAGAGCTTCTGGAAAGGAAAGACATTTTTATCTGTGTTATGGAGTTGAAAGCAGGCTTAGGCAGCCAGAGAAAAGGATTTAATTATCGCTTCGTCAACCACATCCTGTCTACAGCAAGTGCTGCCTACTTTGATGACTGCAGTTGCTGCCACTTGTTCTCTCCTAGCAAACAGGAGGGGAAGATAAGGTGTGTTTGGATTCTTTTTGCTGGAGAGGATATTGTTTTTCTTCTGCTTGTTTTATAAACTCCAGCTCTGCTACATCTCTTGGCCATTATTCAGCGAAGTGAAAACACAAATAAATATTTCCTGCTTCTGCATAAATCAGTGATTGCAATGTCATAATAATTTGTATTGTTCTTCACCAAATTCCCTTTAACTTGCAGTCTATAGTATGTGAGTGCATACACACTGTATTTATACATTAGATATACTATTTACATACACATATATAGAATTTGCAATATTGTGCATGTAGCCTCTAGATATTTCTCAGAATTAATGCTCTCTGACATCCTTTTTAAAAAAAACCCAAATTTTAACAGTAAGTCATTATTACTAGTACAAAGAAAAAAATTACAACTTTAATTTCAGAGACATGCTTAAACTCATCTTGGTACCACTAATTTTTTTATTCTGACCAGTACCTAAACTTGTATCTACATGAGAAATTGGTGGGTTTTCTCCAGTTTTCAATATCTTGTTCTACATTTAGCTTCTGCAGAACAAACACATGAAAGTTTTGTGTAACTGTTTGCAAATGCCAATCCTTGCTTTGAAGATAAAGCATGAAAAATCTTCTGCTTGGTACCCAGCTTCATCTGTCTTGTACCATTATTCTTCGCTTGATGACAGTAGCAGCTTCAGACCTTCGCGAGACCAGCAGACTGTAAGAAACCCTTCCCAAGCTTCATGCTTAATAAAATAAACCCAAAGCATCACAACACGCAGCACAGTCCCTGCAGAACAAATGCTTTAGTCTTTTCATGCCAGTGGTTTCTGGTTCATACATAGTAAAACTACATTAAAAAAAAAAAGTATATATGGTGGGTCACCAAAACATCAGGCACAGACAGACATCTTGACAGTTGAAACTTTTATTGATATTCAACGAGGATGAGCACAGGATTTTATTTTTTTTTCCCTCTTTCCATAGAAATGTTTCACACAAAGGACAAATTTAACAAAGGTAACTATATTAAGAACTGAACCTATATTAAGTCATGATCCTTCACCAAGCAATTGCAATATATAGAGATACATTTGGTTCAGGAGATCCCTTTTTATTACTCTTCTGCTTGGTTTTAAACTTTCTTCATACACTTCATGAATAACAGTTAAGAAATATTAAGTACTCCCTGGTGATGTTGAGCGGTAAGGAGCATAGAAATCTTTCACAAGAGCCTGTTTTTACACTTTTTTTCACCCTGGTGTGAAAACTTCTGGTGAATTTTTGATTCTATGGCTGTTTCAGCCCTCTTTTGAAACAGACTGCTTACCTTTGAGGTTCAACTTTAATAACTTTTAAGTGATTAATTGTCAGCTAGCCACAGATCAAGCATCTCTATTCAAGTTCCAACTTCTTTTACAAAGCCCGACGGAAGAAACCTCTCTGTGCTGCCTGTCCAACATTATTCCCGAGAGGACCACGAAACAGCTCTTCTTCTGAGACTTAATCCTACATCAACTAATGACAAAGAAAAGGCTTACAGAGATCAGAGGGTTTGAAGTTAGTCTGTAATAGCAACCAAAAGTCACTTTCTCGCTCTTCCATGAGCACCATCAGAGTGCAGAATGTAAACCTGTATGTCAAAGCAAAACCAGCAGAGGAACAGCAGTCAGCAAATAGTCCCAACTGCTTAAAAAGCTGTTTGTATTAATTTTTATGTGGAACTGACATAGCTGCAGACATTTTTCCCTTGTATGCCTTCATTAAAAAAGACACATTTTGAGCTGTTTTACAAAGACAGGATTCTTAAATCTCCTGAGGCCAAATGGAGGTACTTAGCTAAATGGTTAAATATGCAAAGTGCTGGAAAAACAGCAGTTCTCACTGATATTTTGTTCTGACTTCATAACATTAATCCTAGAGTAATAGATCTGTGATTTAAAGTGCCCATAATCTTTACATTCAGCTCAGTTTCAAAAATGTGAATTCCAGACAAGTAATTCTGATGCTTTTTAAACCGTATCTTAAGTTCCTAAAATGGCATTTTCTAATTTGAAGCATCTATCTTTAAAAACTGAGACCGTAACTGCATAAGTATAATTCACACATATATTTAAGGACACAACATTTCATAATGCTAAAATAAAATGTTTTATAATTATCTGCTATATATCAGATAAGATGCCTCACACATTTGCCCTTTGCACCAAAAAGCCAGAAAAAGACCCCAAAGACGTTTAAAGATGGTACACGAACACTTTTATAGTGGTATCAATCCTACAGAAAAAATCCCTGCCAAAGTCACAAGATGCATGACCTTAAATCTGTCAACTGTGGAAGAAAAAAAAAAATCATTTACATGTCTAAACTTCAACTTTGTAATATGTATACAAGCATTGCCATTGGTGCTGCCTGGGACATCCGAAGACTATTAAGTCTTACCATCCTTTTAATGATTTTTTTTTTTTTTTTTAATGCCAAAGAGCCTGTGTTAGACTACTGGAAGCCAAAAAGAGACATGATTCATCCTCCGCCATGCCTCCAAAATAATAGTAAATAAGGAATCCGATGTTTTCTTTCTCTCAATTTCATCAGAAAGTTGAAAGTTAAGCATTCTCTAAAACACAAAATAGGGCAAAGTAAATACAAATCTCAACTGTCCAGTTTTTGCCGCAACCTGATCAAAGGCCCACGTAACTGAAATTATTTAGATCGTGACAATTTAAAAGCCAGTGAAAGCTTGGTATTACTAATTGCTTGCACTGCAGCAAGTGTCTCTACTATTTGCAGGAAGCTTATGTAGCTGCTTTTAAATGTTAGGCAAGACTGTCAAACAAACTTGTTGCTGCATTTGCCATCTTTATGTTTGGTGGAACCACCTCGGTGGGATTTCTAGTGCATGCCAGCAGGGCTACTGCTCAGTCAGGAAAGGAAGAACACGTCTCCTTTGCCATTGCCACCAAACTTCATATAGTAAGACCCAGGCACCGCAACATAGTACTTTCTATTCCTTGAATTCAATGTTAAGGGACGTTTCAAGGGGCACTCTGACGAGACCACAGTATTTTAACAAGATTCCTGCATCACAGTACTGACTAAACTGTGCACTTGCTGACAACCTACAGACCTTGGCCAAAACTGTCAGAAATGAGTGGTGCCTGAGTTACTCCCACCTTTCACATTCTCATTCTGACATATCAAGCGTGCTTCACTATGCAAGGTAAAAGCACTGTCTAAAAATTTGCTTTTGATGTGTCCTACGAGGAAAGAAAATCCAACCACCATTAAAAACAGAGGCCCAGAAAAGCATTAACAGTTGTCCCCATCTCCACAGAGCTCGTTTTCGAGCATACAACCTGAAAGGAGAGGAGTTAAACATAAACCCAAATGTTTTTCAAGGACTTTTTGTGTTTTTCAATGCCCATTCAACTTCCAGACTCCTTTGCTGGTCAATGAGGCTGGTGAAGAGTGCACTTCTTCAAACCAAGCCATGTGGGTTCCTTCTGGTGCAGTCTGCAACGTACAGGATCACCTCATGTTGATGCCAGAAGTGAGGAGCGAACTACAGACTACCCAGAAGGTATAAAACGTCTAAAATACACTCAGCCCTTCTCATTTCTAAACAAAGACTTCCACTTTTTGTCTCTTCTCTCCAGACTCGAACATTTTACTTAGGAAATGACAGGACGGTACAAATAATTTGTTTCCAGTTCTTGAATCGTCTTGCCCTGAGGCTACTTATATTAATAGACTTCCCTGGGTTTAATTAGTATTTTCTCTAACCCCAGTTGATCATTAAAATTTCATTTAATCTGATCACTAAAGTACATATTTTAAGTCCAGTCCAGATGAAGGAATTGCAAGTGTACAATTACCACTGAGCGGATGAGCCACTAAATTTAACTAAGACCAGGGCATTTTTCACTCCTAAATTTAATTTCAGTATCTCAACTCCATTAGTGTGGATTGCAGAATCTTCCTCCTCATTTAACTGACAGCAACAATAAATTACAAGCTCTTATTTTGTATATCGGAGACCCTAATTCTCAATTCCTGTCACTCGGCAGTCACAGGTGGCTCTTCCCTACACAAAACTCAAGTCTCTGCCTATCTTTGAGCCTCACTGGTAGGTAACAGCAGACAGCTCGGTACAGACATAGCTTCATGCTAGCAATATGTTATTTTGTCAATAAAGCCACTTTACCAAAAGAAACAAACTTCTGCCAGTAAAAGAGCTGTTTTGCTTCTATGGTTGTGTTTGTAATAGGGCTTTTACTACCAAAGTTCTTCTAGCAAAACCTCCAGAAGTGCATCAGTCTTGAAGTAGTTGAACTTCTCATATGGCTTCTGATGAGCCGTGCTTTCAGTTGAGTTATTGGGCTGACAGCTATGGAGGCCCAAGGGGGAATTTCTACAGGCCCAGAGCTCTCAGCAAACAACTCCACAGCTCCTTTACCATGCCCACAGGGATGTATTAACTTCATTTTGGAGAACTGTTATATGAAGGCGTGAGCATGTCCACTTTCCCGTTTATATGAAGTGCAGCTGCTTGTGGAGACTCGCAGTGGAGTCATAAATCCTGCAATTCCCAGCAGGTGGGAATAATGGTATGGCAAGAAGCAATACTGTAGTTAAAGTCCTGATAACATGGCAAACACAGATTAAACCAATTCTTTTGGAGGAAATGACAGCATAAGCACATATATACATTCAACCAACAACAGCAAAAGCAAAGCCTAAATTTTCTGTGTATGTTAAAACCAAAATCAAGCGACAAAACCAACTGCATCGTCACCGTTTTATAACATAATCCTATACTTTACACAGACCTAGATAAAGCCCCAGAAATGTGCTTGCTACACAAAACTGAGAATATTTTTACAATACAACTGCACAAATCCCACAGAGTTGTAGACACACCTATATAAAATGTAAATTCACATGAGAGAGCTTTCCTCCTTCTAAGAGCTCATACTTACAAGGCTGTAAAGGAGTGCAGCATCAGAAATGCTTTGGGTAGACCCTTTCCATTGGACAAATTTGGCTATAATGACATAAACCAGCCACAGCTAATCCTGTCATTGGCTGCACCCAGAGAATTAGCCTGAACTCCATTGTCTTCTTCAGATGTGTAGCTCCATTAGACCAAATCCTCATTTCAACAGGAACCCTTCAAAGTTAACAGCACTGTGGCTACTCGCAGGAACTGGGCTTTGTATACTGCCTGTGTATGTACAATTATCTCGCAGGTGTAAATGCACACAAGCTCACACAAAGACCTTTTACCTCCTGAAGACAAGTAATTAAATCCATCACATTTAATAAAACCCACTTATAACAAGCTGTGGAGTGGAGGTCATAACTGGAGCTTCCTTCTTCCTGCAGCAGATTTCTGTACCAAACGCCACGTTTGGTACTTTTGCTACAAACATTGGCGATATCCCTACTCCCTATACAGTACAGTACCTTGTAGCTTTAACACTGAAGTGCTAGCTTCCCAATTTACCTATGGGCTGATTTATGAGCAGCTGCTATAGGACAAACTTTAAACTCTTAGACCTCTACCCCAATACGGAACCAAATAAAAAAAAACAACCTTAGCAACTGCTCTGTACGAGGCATTTATTGGAAAAGTTCAAGTGCTCATTCATGTTTGTTTCTTTGTATAAGGTCAATTCCACTAAAAAAAAACCCACCAAAAAAACCCTCTTTCATTTAACTGGCAGTTCTGTCTGCATGACCATTTATAACGTACTGTCCTGGTCTGTTTAAATCAACTATTTTTTTGGTTGTGCCTAAATACTACCTCTAGTACTGTGTTACAAAGCTACTTCTTGAAAAACAGGCTTTTCCTTGATTTCTTAATGAACTCTGATCTTGCCTAATACGATTAGCCTATGAGGACTCAACTCCATGTGACATGCAATCACTGACATAAAATTAAGACAGTACCATTTTCCAGTGGAAGATTTTCTAATCTTGAAGTGAAAAAGCTTCTTATAGATTAATGAAGGTTCTTCATTGCTGACGCTGCTTACAGTATCTTCTATTCAACTTCTGTTGTTAGAATTGTTCAATAGTTATTCTCATGTGGTAGTGGCCATCTATTTCTATGTTATTATCTGTTATCTCCACTTCAAAAGAAATCACAGTGCTGGATACAACGCCTGACACTGGATAACTTATAGAACCATTACTTCCTCTCCTTATGTCTCATTTCCTTACAATGCATGAAATACAGCCAACATCTCTGTGATAAAAGGAATTTACTCACTCTGCTGCTTGTGACTACTAAGAGACTGATTTTGCATGGTGCTGAGCGCTCCCTGTCTAGGTGTAGAATGACTTCAACTCCCACTTCTTGATTTAGTTTAGATGGAAACTTTATTCTGATGCTAGGTTAAATCTTGAATAATCACTGCTAGGTACTAAATCTTGTGTAACTCAGATGTTTACGAGGCCTGGTTTACATACATTTGTGCTAGCAGTCTTTAGGTTAAACTGAGAACACATAAAATTGAAATAATTGTTTGTATTTCCAAGAGTTTACTTTAATTGTGCTATATTTTAATAATCTGCTTACAGCCTGTCTGGTTTTGTTCATCTGGAAGAAAGCAGCTTCCATGAGTAAGATAATTCGATTCAAAAAAATACATTCCCTGTAGATGTCTCCAATATGTAAAATATTTTGGTCACTGATGTTTTTCAAAAAGGCTGTGCTTCTCTTTCTACACTGAAGCCATAACACTATCCCTTAGAGGAAAAGTTTACTTGATGTATTGAACAGCTTTGGATTTTATTCTTTTAAATATTTTGTTGCAGATCTGAATTGCTCTGGCCATTTTTGTTTGTACAAATCTTTCCCACCAGTCATGTTCTGGTTTTTGTTAAATATTTTTGACAAGCAGAATTCTCGTAGCTGGCATAGGGGCTCAGAAACAAAACGAAGCGGATTTGTAAGCATTCATGTTATCTAAAGTCAGTAGCTTAGCTGCTTATCCGAATTTCCATTATAAACTTTGGGTTCCCTGTAAACCTTAGGGAAGATCTTTTCATTAAACCACCAACCATTAAAATGAAAATTCAGTACAGAAAAAAAACCAGTGTTTTGAAATTAAATTTAAAAAAAAAAAAAAAAAAAAGAAGCTCTTACTCAACCTATTAGTACTTTAGGAACTAGATTTCCAGATACAATTAAAGGCAACTAAACTCCAAAGCTCCAGAACGACACTCCAACGACAACAGACTGTGGCAGAAGAAAAATCAAGGATGAAATCAGAGCTCTGTTGAAACTGCTGATGCTTTGCATGCCTTTTGCTTTTAAAACACACAAACAGTAACTGCACTAAGAGAAATTATGCAGCTTATGATTCAACAGCATGTATGTGAGAAGGGAATCAAGCAGCTGCATTTTCCATATTCTGTAACAGCTAATCAAAAGCAGAGCGCTGGTATCATTTCCAGAAGAAACTACTGTTTCATCCTCCCTCTCTGTAAATCAAATCTTCACATGTAGTCCTTCAGAGCCCACCCACTTCTTGACAACCTAATCAGGTTTTCAGATTTGAGCACCAGGCAATTTCTACTCTTGTCAAGGAATATAACCTTATGACATGCCCTCTACAGTCTACTCCATTGCTGTTATTTCCTGCACAATTAGCATTTGGTTGTGCATCCCTTCATGAGTAGAGAGCCCCTGTTTAATTAACAGCATCCTCAGTCAGAGATTACCCAGTGATACAAAAGGGAAATGCCTCCATGGACATTTGAAAAGAGAGAAGCATTTGCAGAAAGATCTCTCCCCATTTAATACCTTGCCTGTAACTCTATACCTGGGGCAGGGTATATTTAGCCACTGTTCCATTCAGAGTTTTTGAAACATCTCTTTCTAACTTGCTCCCAGGTACAGTCTCAGCATCTTGTCTTAAATATTACAGGTCAACTCAAATAGCTTATTAAAAATACACTGTCATTTTCCATAAATAAGGAAGGGCGTCTTGACTGACAAGGAAGGGTAGTGTTGACACAAATGCTCGAGTCAAGCTGCTTGAAGAAGGAACTTGTCCTATACCTGTACGGAGACCTCTGCAAAGGAAAGGAGGTTGAAGACAGAGGATCAAATAAGCTGAAGGCGGAGAGGAAAATGAACACAAAAGTGCTGCACACAGAACCTTTAAAGGCTGATGATTTCAAGAGTTTTCTGTTCTGTTGATAACTGATCTCCAGTCTGTTTCTCTCACTCAACTTCCGTTCCAAAAAATATATTTGAGCTCTGCCTCTTTTTAGCCTTCTTTTTTTTAAGCAGAAAAAACAGCATCCCAGCATGAATACCATTTCCCAATAAGGAACTAAGTAACAAGCAAAGCACAATTAGGAAAGACACGCTATCAGGACATTTTACATTCTTGATAAAGTGACATATAAACTTTATGCAAAGTTCATTTCATCCGTGCCATAGCATGAACCACTGCATCATTTACTTATCTTCAGCTGCTGCAAATCCTCAGAGCCGGAGGATGGAACTAGAACAGCATTAACTCCAGTGTTTCTGTGTCAGGCGTTGTCTTAGGAAGCTGCCTTTCTGCAGGTACTCTTTCCAAGATGTCTTTATTTGATGTTAAACAATTAAGAACGGAAAGTCAAGGAGTCATGCAAACAAGCAGCAGTAATTCAGTGGCAGCAGATGTGTATCTTTCTTCAATTATCAGACACATATATAGCAAGAAAGATTATTCAGAGTCACAGCTATGCCTTTTGCATAGCTTTAGAAACCTTCAGCTTTCCCGTTTCGTATTTCTTGGGCTTTGACAGTTAACAACAATCTCTCTTTCTCCAAGAAAATATATCTGGTGATTCAGAGGTGCACAATTAGACTGAAATATTCCAGGTTAGGGAATTAAAATAAAATAGCATGTGTTTCAAACGTGATAAGGTTGTCCGGATTTTCCTCCCAGATTTATGGAAACAGATGAAACGTTACATAAATTCCTCACTGATAATTGAGGTTAAAGTCTACTGCAGGTCATCAATTTAGAACATTTTATTATTCTGACCTAAAAGATTTACTTATCTGCTTACAAGCAGTCTCTTCCATAACTTACAGTTGTTGGAGAAAAGAATAAATTAGAGCTTATTTTTTAAAAATAAGATTCATAAAATTGAAGAAATGCAAATTTGGAAAGGACTTGAAAGGTCAGCAATGAAGTGTAATGGAGAAGAAATACTTCAGTAAAATAAATACGTATGCTGTTGTAAATACTGTTTCTACTTCTCAATGCTTCACTCCAATTTTAGATACCCACACTATCCCTGCTTCACTGTAAAAAAGCAAACAGATATTGAGGGCAGTGTCTGATTTAGTTACTGGAAAATTGCATTAGGCACAGATCCCAAAATAATAACTATTCTGCTCCTTGGCTTCTAAACAAAACATACACACTTGTGAATGCTCTCTACACCATGCCTGCTAGCCTGCAGTTTATTATAAGGCACAGCAAAAAGACTACGTTGATAGTACTGCAGATAACATATCTTGATCTTTCACTTTAAGTCACCTCTTTCATCACTGAAATAGTGTCAGTAAATAGTCATACAGCTACAGAAGTAAAAATGGTTCAGCCTTTAAATATATTAAGAAAAACACAAAAATATTTGGAATTAGATTGTAATACTTTGTAGGGAAAGATCGCACTAGTAGGAGGTCGCATGATTTGTTTATATACGTCTTCCTACCTAGCTGGTGCTTTAACTGCGTAACGTGCTAAAAAAGGTTAATGGACAGTTAGTGGTCATGCCTGCTGCGTAATTCAGACAACAGGATGACATGAGGTTTTTCATTAATAGAAACATGGGGGCCAGCTTTCTAGGATTAGACAAATTGGATTTTATTTCTCAAACATGAAGTGCACTGTCAAACGTAATTTCTTCTTCCAAGAAACATGTCATAGATAAAGGAACAGACTTGTAAATAGATTATAAACTGTATTTAAACTGGTTATAGGTTAATGCATGATCCTAACCAAAGACATGTAGTGGTGCGGGCTGCATATCATTGAACAGAGCTCCTGTTTTAGAGTGATTTCACACGTTATTTTCAAAAAGCAAGACCAACTACAAAGAAACTTTCTAAAAGAAATAGAGAAATGTACTAAAAATGCAACCAGACTAAGTATAAATACTTCAGCGGGTTGGGTGTAGGTAAATAGACTGACATTGACAGAAATCCATAATTAAAGGTGCTTCCATGTGGCACTTCAAAACACTTCAAAGTAGAAACTGTTTTGATTCTAGCTATGAGTAAGTAAATATAGTTGTAGAAAGAACAGAGAAACAAATACATCAACGCAACAAAATTGTACCAGCATTATTAATTGCTGCTTAGTGGACTTTTTCCCGGCTTAGCTGTTTCCCAATAAAAACTAAATAACTGCTAAGATTGCACAAGGTGTGCTTTGCCTCCGCATCTTCACCAGGCTTTGCCAGATGCTATTTGGAGAAGCCATCTCTCCCACTTCCCATCCTCTGCTCCCTACCCAGCCCGGCGGGCTCCCTAGTGCTCCGTGCCAACACGCATGCTCCCGTGGCTGCACAGCAAAAGCAGCCGGGGAAATGATCCAACAGCAGTGACCCTAAGGGGGAAAAGGCACATCTGGTTTTCAGCTCTGAGAGTTCCCTAGCGAAGGGTATCCCTTGGTGTGCAAATGCTTCCGATACCACAAGCGAGTCCTGGCATAAGGCGGAGAACGCGTGGCCAGAACGAGTGGGCTAAGGTAGTGCTTTCAGTGCTGTGGGGCTGGTGCCAGCTTACAATGTCCTGAATGTGAGTTTAGACCTCTGCCCTTCTTCATGGGTCTCCATAGCTAGCTGGTACTTGCAGGGACTGTAAAGCATTTCAAGAGAAGAAAAGTAATGTTTACCTAAAGGTTCATCCTGACAGTACAACCAGTCTTTCTGTTTTAAAGGAAACATGGGCTCCACCTTCCCCAATACAGCACTCGGAGCTCACTCTTGGGCCTCCCTGACACCCAATGTTTGCATCAGGCCCTGCTACCGCTGTTGTCACGTTTCACCTCCCCTGGCTGCGTTGGTCTTTGGTTGCCTCTCCAAGATAATTGCAGGCTGATGCAATTCATTCCTACCAGACAAGGCCTGTGGTCACCACCCATCTCTTCTGCTCAGGAGAAAAAGTCACTTGTAACAGAAGACAGGCACTTCAAAAAAATAAACAAAAACATTTCCCACATTTCTAAAGGAGTATATTTTAGACAGTACAGTTCATGTTTTGTAACAGGATTCCTACCAAATTTATATATTAAAAAAAAAAAAAAAAACACAGAAAAAGATTTTTCTAATTTGAAAAAAACCTCTGCTTTAATATAAAACTCTCTCTAGTCTAGCAAAAACATGATTTCCACTGGTATCAACTATTTCAAAGGAGCAAATAAACAGAAATACTTGCAACAGATTTAAATTAATGAGTGTAAATAGCTATCACTTCTAAAATACAGAATTTTTCCTCCAAGTCTCCCTTGTGGTGATGTTTGCTAAAAAAGCTCACCAGAATGTTTTTGTTCACTTCCTTCACTCCAGTCTCATGCTTAAGAAACAGAATTCATTCGTTTCTTAAAATGCAACTTTTAATTAAGCTCCTAATGTATATATACAAAGAAATCAGAACAGACACATCAAATTATGCTGAAAACCAAACAGAAACAGCTGAATTAACAAGACTGGCTCCGCCGTGTGTGTCCAGCCCAAGCCCCGCCCTCCCCCAC
>NW_010972886.1:14227222-14346868 GCF_000737465.1 Haliaeetus leucocephalus
AAAGTCCCACCCCCCCCCCCCCCCATCTTTCCTTTGGTGATTGCCTGTTCATTTCCTGGAGATATTTCTAAGTCCTCTACTTCCTAAAACCAGACAAAATCAATCCCCCCACCAACTGCAATCATACACTGATGTGAGAGCAAAGAACCAAAGGCAGCAAAGGAAGCCTTATGCTTGTTGCCTATGCTCACAGTCCCAGAAAGAAAAGCATTTCCTTCTTTATTTCACTTGGGCGTGGGCTCACTCTGCCATCAAGGAAACTAGAAAACTCGTGACATACCAATAAGCATCCTATAAATAGATTTTGGATTTACCCAAGAGCTCTGATTTGTGGCAATTGATATAAATAAGCTCTAGCTTTAAAGCCTGTGACAAACAACACTCTAAGCCTACTTGGTTGTAGAAACAACTGCCTCTGTGGCACAAGCGAACATGAAATCCACTCCCGTGCTCCCGCTGTCCAAAACTGGGCACATGGATTTCAATGAGAGCTTTGGCCATGTGCCCTTTGCTTTTTCTGTGCATGCTACTAAAACCACAGAACCTATATTAACACAAATACCGTGGTCCTTGACCCTTGGTGTTGCAATTCTCAAGCATAATCGCATAAAGGCACAGAAAAACATGCATTTCTTAGCTTTGCTATTTCCAGCCCCCTTATTTTCAGCAGGTAGAACAAGCATACAAAAGTCACCTGGCCAGCTGCAACTACATATTATGCAATTCAATTCTGTTGTCCCAGGAGCAATCAACAATGTGCACCCAAGGGGAGAAAGAAAAATATCCATCTGCATCTACAGCAGAGTCCACTATTTTTATGCAAATAATAGCATTCTCTCCTCATCTTTTTCCCTGGTTTATAAGCAGGTTAGAATTATAAGTCTCTCTCATATTTAACTGCAACTGAAATAACTTTGTATCAAACGGTTTTATATCACATTTGACATTAGCTCCAAAAGTGAAGGAAAATGCAATTTTTTCTTATACTCTAAATAATCCCATAAATAGTTTTGAATTTATCATCAGGATATAAACTGCATGACTAACAGGCGCAGTTACTACTCATGGGAAAACTTCTGACAACACTTTTACATTCTCATCACTCATCTTAATTCTGGGCTACTTAATATAGAAATCTCTGTAAACAACGCTTTGTCTCCCAGTTGTCCAGTTCTGGGATCACACCTTTCCTGGATGTGCAAAACAAATACTTGGTTATTACAGGTTTTCTTCCAGGAAGACTTCTGAAGCATATGTTAAGCGCTTTGATGAATCGGGCTCTGTAAGCAGACAGGATGGCAATACATTTCCTTTAAATGGGATGTGCGTGTTTTAGCCATCTAAACCCAGCTCAGACAATTCTGTGTCTATGCTTGTCGGTTCTCACTATGAAGCAAGTTCACAGTGGATGCTGTATGTAAGAGGAATCTCAAATAAGGGTGAACAAACTGATACAGGAATGCTAGAGAGGTGCTCATGTTAGTGCTCCCTGACTCTTGTGGAGTTGCACAAACTCTTCAGTTTGCTTTCTCAGTGCTGGAACAAAGGTAATTATTCAGATTATCTGTTCAGTTATTCCAAATATTCAAACTGTTTACAAATACAAAATTTCCTAAAGCCAGAGTTGAGGCATCCACAGTGCCAGCAGCAGGCACCAGATCTGGGGGCAGGGGAGAGGGAAGCTCACAAACCCATCTCCTACAAGCATAAGATCTCTTTTTGGTCCACACACAGAGACAGAGGCCTCTGGAGAACAACTCGTGGCTCCTCCATCAGGGTGGCACAGCCCACAACATGAGCACCACCACCTCCACCGCACCTTCTCTTCTCCGGGCAGCACTACCAGCTGTGGGAGTCTCTTTTATAAATGCCCTTTTTCCATATTGCCAAGAATAGCATCGTTGTAAAGAGCATAAAACTGTCTGAGGGTAACTGGGTTTTGCAAGATGGCAGGAAGCTAACAGAGATTGTATAACATTTGTTTACAGCTTGGTAAGTTTTACCTTGGCATTTTTAATTTGCCCAAAGAAGTTTTCAATTAAAGTAGAAAACATGGCAACCCCCTTTCAAATACATGGGTATTTAAATGCTCTTAATCAAGCTAGTATCTGATACCTAAAAAAAACCCCCAGTAATGCGTTTCTTTTAATTACATAATTTCCAAGTGTCATATGCAAAAAGTTAAATTTGCAGTATCAAGTGATTATGCTTCCAGAGCACAAATCACTTTAAATATAAACCAAAAGGAAAAGCCAAGCATCATCAAAACAGGACCAGACCTGAGCACAGCTTTCAAATTCTCCTTTTTTATTATGTAAGTAACAGTTAAATAAGCCCACTTCTCCTCCCACCATATGCAAGTCTCCTGACTCTAGCACGATGAAAAAGTGTAAAAAAAAAATGAGTTCCCTCAACTGAAATACTGCCACGATATGCTAGATCATATTCAATGTTGCCTACAACAATTTACAGCAGCAATAGTTCCTTTGAAACATGCGGAAGTGTCACCACTTTGACTACAGTGGGAAACAGGATGCAACAATTAACGTGTCAATTACGATGACTTGCAACCAAAGAAAAAATCTCACCCCTTTAATAAAATGAATGGTCACCATCTGCAAGGGCTTGATGTTCTCATAGGGCCCAGGAGGAGTGAAAAACTTATTTTAACTTAAACTACTCTAGTGCATACTAGTGTAACTCTAATAGTGCCACTTCTAAAGTAAAGATGTTTGGTTCAAACTGCTGACAAGCAAAATATAGGCATAGACCATGAGAACAAAAGCTGACCTGTAGCCACTGACCAAAGCAGGAGTGAATTTCTACACCATCAACAGCCTCAGCTCCCAAAGCACCCCAGTGCCTAGGGTCACCACAGCAGACCACTCTGAAGGACAATACGAAAGCAACTCCAAAATCAATTCTCCTCTTCTTTCAGCTAAATCAGACCTCTGCAGCAGTTCTGAAAATGTTATTCCTGCACTGACTTGTAAAACACACACCCTGAGACATAAACTACCTCCTCTCCTCCCCTTCCTCCGGCCACACACCCTTCAACAACTTGCACATTTACCCTGGTAGCAGCAGTCCATGCCTGTGAAGAAAGACTTCACCACTGTTAAAAACAAATAGATATAAATATTTCTGGAGAAAATGGTGATATTCTCTCCTACAAAACCAGAGCGTTGTCTGAGGTGCACGTAAACACAAAGAAAGAAAGGAGGAAAGATTGCCAGGCTGCAGCTCAGGGCTTACTTCTGGGCATAGGAGCAGCAGCCTGGGCAGACCCCTGGAGCCTGTTTTGGGAGGAAGGGCAGAAAGGCATCTTTGTCCTTATCAAGGGAAAACACAGCAAATTGGACTAACTAGGTTAGCTGAAATTAGCTTTCCTTCTCAAATTGCCAGATGACCATTTTGCGGTTTAGAGGTTTTTTTACCAAAAATATACTGCAGAGAACTAGTCCGTGTTGGTTTTGTTCTTTAACATGATAAAGGGAGCCTGGGTCTCGGCAAAAGCCAAAGCAAAACTCCCACTGCCCTTGGGAGGGCTGGGATCTGCTGTCACAGCTCTATCAGCAATCCCAAATCACACTAGTTTCTTCTCTTTGTCTCAACACACAGGTAATCATTCAAGCAGGCTGCTTTAGTTTACCTGAATTTGGTTTTGTTGTTCTCTTTAAACATTTTAACGACATGCAAATTGCTACCGTTATTTCTGAGATGAATGTGATTGCCTTTTCCCTTTATATTGTGACCCTACCGAGCAGGACTGTTCTGCTTCTGCCACTTCATTAGCAAACATCATTTTGAAGTCATTTATGCTAAACATTCACAACTACAGCATACAGTTTCTCATATAGATTTTTTTTCTGTATTTCATTAATCTTGGAGGAAGGAGGTTGACTAAGAGCAGCAACAACAAAAAAATATCTGTGTAAATTTGGTTATGGCATTATCAATATTGGATGTGTTTCAAAACAGAAAAATGGCGCTTGGGATGCATTGCAAGTCACACCCACAGTCAGTGCAACTCCCCTGAATACCAGAACCTTTCATCACGAAATTTCTTTCACGAAAATCACTGAGCTGGTAATTCTTTTTTTCTGTATTTGGACACAGCAGAGAGGTCTCGTTTCCTCTGACCTATTTTTAAAAAAATCCAATTATTCACCAGTTGCGATAAACTGTAACATTTGACTTTGTCCTAGGCCCAGGACTGGATATAACTTTCCTGCAAGAAAAGAAAAAATTCAGACCTAAAGCTCCTACATATGGCCAAACCTTGCCAGATTATGACTTAACTGGAGAGGACCTAAACCCAGCAGCTCACCTTGCTGTCTGCACATCAAATCTGCTTTTCAGCACAGGTACTGACTATTGCAGATATGGCAGAATTCAAACAACCCAGATTATGATGTTAATATTTGCAAGTTATACTGATACTTGTCTTAGATTCCTCCTGGAAAGAACAAGGAAAAAAACATGTTCTTTTAACAGGTTTTATGGTGATTAACCATTGTTGGAGGTCTAGTATCTGGAAACCAGTCTCCCTCGATGGGAATGAACCCAGAGGCAGAGGCAGTGCACAACAGGGTGGAAAAATATCAGCTACCATCTAGGCCTGTTCCTAAATTGCACATTTGCAAGTTCATTCTAATTCCAAAAAACAACAAAGAAGCTGGACACTGAAAAACACCACAGCCAAGAACTCCCAGCCAAGGGTATTTCTTCTCCAAAGTAAGGTAATTGGGTTTCTATCCAAATTCCCCAAGTTAAAAAACGTAACTCAGAAGCTCACAAACCTAAACCACAAGGAATCCACCTTTAAAAGAGCAAACCTGCATTTTAATAGATTGCTGTAATTTACAATTACACACCTGGGTTTTTTTCTGCTTAGTTTGGTGATTCAGTCAAGATCATTCTACTAACTAAAAACAGAGCTACGCTGAACCTTAGTGTAAGATCAGCATTAAATCTGCCCTTTCTGCATACTCTCCAGGACACGCCACAATCCCAGAGCACAGGTACATCGTCAGTATTTCAGCAAGATCCTTGAAATTTTAGGCTGGTTAATAATTCAATCTACACTTCAGGGGTATGAACTCAAGTTCATACTCAAGAGCAACTAAGTTCTGGAAACGTGTAATTCATCTACTTTCTTACACATCCCATATGACAATTTCTCTACAACAGGAATGACACATAGGTCCATGGACAGGATTTCTCAGCAGATCGATCTTCTAAAGAGGAACGAGGACATGATTTTTATCATCGAAAGACAAAATATGAAGGACATTGGACACTTACAGTGCTAATAACCATACAAAAGGCCACCCACATGCAGAAAGCAGTCCCTAATTCTGTCTATATGCACCACTAATGCAGATCAGCCATATCAAGGATGGGTTATGGGAATTTTACCTATTCAACTGCATAGTGATAGAAATGCTTCTGCTTGGAAAGGATGTATCCACAATGCACTTGACAGCCAGAAAAGCCTCGCTAGATCAGGTATAGCTGTGTATCAATCTTAACACACAGCAGTTTTTACCCGGAATACACTGCACTTTATTCCAGTGAATCACCATGGGTTGAAAAATGCATTAAGCAACCTTTGGCCCCCAGAAAATGTTCTTTTAGCACTGACATACAGATAACCATTTTGCTCCCACATGCACATGCTTGTGTATCAGCAAGTGTCGCCATGTCATCCATTTTGCAGGAACATCCCTACAGATGGCTCATTAACAGCCCAGGAGTGGAACAGAGTGTCTGAACTCCCCAGTGGCAACAGCTGATAATTTTGTTTATTTAACTAGGATTAGGCTGGGAGGTGATGGAGCTGAGAAAGGCAGAGACAGGGAACTCACACTCAATATAGCTATAAGGTGTTTGTTATCACCACACAAATACTACCCAGGATTTATTTAAAAATGAAGTATTCATATGCCTTACTTGGTAGCATAATCCTATTTATAATGAAATTTGGTTTGTTTTCAGAAATATCCTACTGTATCAAAAAAACCCCTATCAGATACTCAGATGCACTTGCCTCTACCTTCTTCTATATCCACAGCAGACTACAGCAAAAGCAAACAGTTTCATTCCTAATTGACCCTTTGGAAAATGGTAACATGGATTTAACATGAATATACTGATACTATTACATTGGAAATAACCATAGTTTCCTGCTGCTTTATAGTTCACATGGACCCTTGGCTATTTCCATTTGCTCCCATTAGCTACCTTATCTGTGGCTGACTCTTTTGAGTCCCACTTACACATTTCTAATAAAATGTTTCCCCACTATACTGGTACAGGTCTCTTTGTAGGACACCTGTCAGTACAAGGCACAGCAGTACATCTGCCACGGGTATCATGTCACTGGTGCGGCTGGAGTGTCCGACTGGCACAGACATGCCTTGGGACACAAACAAACAGACCGAAAAGCCACCGTGATGAAACAAGGATTATTTATGGCAGGGGCTGTAATTATTTTCCAATCAAAGTTCTAGCTCAGAGAGCCAAGTTTCTTCCCATTGCTTTTTCTTAGACATCTGTACTGAAGAGCATACAAGTAGGGATTAAAAAACATTAGGCAAACATGCAGTTTTACAGCCAAATGTGCTTAGCTGCGAGACCGGAAAAGTGCTAATGTAATAGAGAAGATAACAAACTTTGAAGCTGGAAGCTGTTCTAATGGAGTTTAAGCAAGCTTAAATAACTTCAGTTTTAAAGACTTTTTTTTTTTTACGAATCCTCTACATCTCAAAAACAAATCTCTTGAGTTACAAGCGCTGACCAAAGACAGTTTATACTTACTTAAACTCAATCACAAATCGCTCGGTTCCTGCCATTTGCCTGAGGGTTTCCAGGCAGGGTTTGACATCTACCACAGCACACAGGCAGCTCCATCCAGCACGGATAACGACTCACCAATGCCAATCACCCTCCACTCCTCCTCGGCCATTCTGCACCCTGCTGCCAGTAAAACACTTTTCCCTGCAGAGCTGAGTAAGGGGGCACTTTCACTTGGCTGCAAAGAAATTGGCATCTCTGTCAGCCACAGTTACTCGGGTTCTACACCTAATCCTTTTGCTTCCCAATGATCTCTTTTGTAAGCCTAAATGGTTTTGCTCAGTTCCATAGGGAGATACTGAATGAGCCATTTATATGCCAATGATAACAAATATCTCAAATCTTTGCAACTAATTAAAACATAGCAGTTATCACCAACCAGTTACTTTCAAGATAAGGGACGCCATGGAAAGTCACCAAGCTGGATTCCAATAAAACTGGGAAATTTAAATCATTTATTCTAAACAATTGCAGAAAAATGTTTCTGCTTTGGCATTTTCACTTGAGCCTGCTGATTCCACATTTGAGGCTTGAGGGTATTGCACTGCCATCAGATCTCTCTCTGGATGCACAACTCCACGGTACCACTAAAATATATACTTTAATATTTATGAAATATTTCTAGATGGAGATTACCGCTCAGAAGGAAAGACTAGTATGATTCAGTTATTTAGTACCTTTACATTTTCCAATGAAAAATTCTGAAATTCTTTCCAAACTGAGCATTCATGATAGAGGCTGAATGCAGCATTTCTTATCTTCACGGAAAGCAACATTTTACTTATTAGTTCTTGTATTAGTATTGCACTTAGAAGCCCTACTCATGAAACAGGACTTTGCTCTTTTAGATGCTGTACCAACACTGGGAAAAAGGGCTGTACTTTCCCAAATTTTTATATCTTAGTGCAAGCAAAAAGGTATCATGTGGATATGAACACACAGGGGGTACAAGATAACAGATAATATAGGACATTGACAGGCAATATTAACACCTTAGCATCACAAAAAACACGTCTGGAATAACTTTATATTGTCTGAGGAATTTTTAAATTTTGTGCCAGCCGCTGTAAAAATACCATTTATCAGATCCAAGTGAGCTTTACCCTGATTGACAGTGGGTGTGGGTTTGTGATAGCTGCGGCTGGACATGCTGTCCCAGCTACATTCTCATCTCATTAGCATTATTAGTTGTGAAGGCAGGAATAAGACATCCACGTCCCACAATACTGATCAGCAACACAAATGTTGTCAAAAGGCTGCCAACACTGGATACGGCCTCGTCACCGAGGTAAGCCGGTGACAGCATACCACCATCGCACCCAAGCGATGCAACCGTGAGGCTCGCCAGAAGTGGTACCTACCAGCCGAGATATGCCACTTTGCAACCCACCTCTCCTCCTGTGAGTGCTATCCCGTGGCAGGGAAAGGCAAGAAGAGGGATTTAAACCTTCAAGCTGAAACAGCATGGAGGTGATTACAGTCAACTACACTATCACAGGAAATATTACCATAGCACTGAACTTCACATCTGCATGAAGCACATGCTCAATTAAGTGATGAGTCCATGCCCTCCAGTGTGCTACTTTAATCCCCTACCACTGCAGTCTGAAAGGTCACGGGAGTGGCGTATGTATGGATTTAAAATAGTTTGGGAGTATTACGAGAGCACACAAAGCTGTCTCTGTCAATCTCTCTTCAAAATCACACAAAAAGTCATACTAAAGAGGAAAAAGAAAAGGAGAAAAAAAAAAGATGTATGCAGGTTTATTCAAAAGCATCTTCAGCAGTAGCATTTAAAGCACAGCTTTACTGATGATACCCTCTGGTGTTCTCAGCAACTCAAATATCACATTTAATTGAGCAGTGTCTACCTTTTGAAATTTAAATGTCAAGTTTTAAAATCAAATTTATAAAATGCCTTTGTGCTTCTTAAAATACAGAATTTCTTGTTACATACTTTGTACTGCGTACTTTTACATGAAAGCATACAAACAGAAAGATGTATGTTTTAAAAATATAACAAAGAAAAACATAAAACCAATCAGCACAGAAAGCTAACGGAAACCGTCAGCGAGCAGAAAAAAAATAATTAAATCTTTTTGGCAACGATTCATAGCGAAAGCCTTGGACAAAACCCCGTGCTTTCTACCATACCCTGAATGTTAGTAAATAGTGAATCTGATGAACTACCCAGACAGAGCTAAGTTATACAGCATATGACAAGCTTATGAAAAGGTCCCAGTTCCCTGAGGACTAGAGGGTTGTAAATAAAATCACCTTCACCAATTTGGGCCATTCTGGTGGTGCACTGGGATGCTGATTGTCTCGGCCGTGGCTTCAGCCTTAGGCATGAGCAGCCAAGTGAACCGCACCCCGCAGCAGGCAAGGAATCTCTGCAGGCTTCAGAGCGCAGGTGCAAAAATGCTTCTGCTCATCCACTCCGCTAAGCAAGCCACCGTGTTTGAGACATGACTTGTGACCCGATGAAGCAGAAAGAAAATGGCTACTTAATGCTCCAGGCTTCGTTTGCATTTTCAGAAAGCTTTGCTTTGCTTCCAGAAAAGCATGAATAATGTTTCTGATGGTGACATTTCTGCAGGTGATAGAGAAGTGAAGACCTGTTCTCCGCACTCCCTGGATAGCAGCATCGACAACTTTATCTTTGGAGACGAGACTCTCCCCCAAAGAAGTTAACTTTCAACAGATTTAAAAGAAAACAAAAAAACCCCACAAACTCAGAAGCATCCTAGCCATACAGAAACTTGCCTTCATTCCTGAATAAGCAGCAGGACTTCACTGCAGGCAGTGGGGACACCTTTTCTGAAAAAAGACTGCACAGGTGGGGAAAATTTAGAAGAGCAAAAGATGCCAAGGGCCATTAGGAGCCTGTTCAGCCTGCTGAAGAGAGGCGATGCCAAGTTGCAGGGAAGTGGGCAGAAAAGGGCAGAGCAAGGCTCATGCCCCCCTGCCAGGGAGGGTCCAAGGGAAAACTCCGTCGCTCTCACAGTGACCACAGCTCCCACGCTCTCTGCAGCATTTCAGCTACTTGTATTTCCCCATCTTTACAACTGCAACCACGTGAACACTGGTCAAATATCATCCAAAGAAATTAATCTTAGCCTTCCTTAATAAATTAAACTCAACCTAGGGAAAATGTTTATGTAATTTAATCATCATTATGAAAAAAAGCAGTCATGTAGAAGAACAAACAAATTGGGTGGGATGTTCGAGGATGTCACTGTTATCCCTATGGTGAGTGGGAAGAAGGTGAGCTGCATGCATATTCCATTTTTATTTCTTTTTGGCAGAAATAGAACATTGCTTAGGCATAATTTATATTACAGTTTCTAATTTAGCACCAAGGTTGTTGAAGGGAAAGCAACAAGCATTTATCAGCAGATAAAAATAACAGCAATAGCAGCAGCTGAGACAGGCAGAGCAACAGAAGTCGCTGCTGCAAAGGGCAGGCTTAGTTGCTCTCCTGTGCGCTCCATGTAAGCAACTGACTTTTCCAGGGAGTTTACTGAGTGGACCAAAAAGGGAAAAAAAAGAAAATCTATCTGCCATTTCCCACAAGCAGTGTAATCAGGATGGTTATTAAAATACAACATAATTGTCCCAGCACAGACTTTATCATAAAGAAATAAATAACTGCTCGGCTTTCAAATATTTCAGAAGTGACAGAGGCCTCTTTTGCTCTCCTGATAAAAGAAAAACAAACAGCCTGACCATAAAAATCATGGGCTGCCAGCAAAAATGTAAGTTCACATACCATAAGGAAAGCAAGTGATTGAATTAGGTTTATTTTGACAGGCTCTTGTCATTGGACTTGTAAATTAGAAGTTAGAGCCTTATTCTGAGGCAAATCAACCAAGCGTTATCTGCGATTTATTTACTTGCGTATGTGTGCTTTGGGTGGGTTCACAAAAAGTTCTTCACCTGCATTTGTAAATTCAGACAGTGAGTTAAAAAACAAAGAAAGAAATAGGAGATTATTAACAACATAACAGAGAGCAGTCTTACTTTCTGCTTCTCTGCATAAATTATACCCAAATGTCAGTAAAACCCTACTGATTCTAAGTCAGCGCAATGGAGTACAGAAGCAGACACAGAAGACAGCAGTCTTGATGGCTCTGACAATTCAAATAGACTTGCACCTCCTCGTTTCCCTGAAAAGCATCAGATTTTCAGTTAAATAATTATTTAGACTTTCCTTGTTAGTTTTCCTTTTAGTTTTTGAGCCCGTCTAGTTCATAAAATGTTGACTTTTCTCTACAGATGTGTTAGAAGCCAGCAAACCCTCTGCAGTGAGATAGAAGTGTGTAGTTTTTCAATTACAGCTGAGGTACTCCTGAAATCATCTCAGTCTACCTGAGCATTTCAAGAAAATCCACTGAATACAGAGAGGCTGGTGATGATACAAATAATAGTTGAGGTCTTGGCAAATTTCTGACATTAAGAAAGCTTATTCCTCTGTAGAGTTTCCTTGTTACAGAGAGAAAATCTGGGGCAGTGGAGCTGCGAGTGTTTTTAAAATTGGGGACTACACTCTATAAACATTTTGGCATTAGAGTGATTCCATCATTCATCATTTCATCTCCTACAGGTTCCACAGCATATGTCATTTAAAGAAATTTATTTCCTGCTGAATGATTTATGGTATCTTTGAGAGAAAACAGACTGATCAAATGCATCGAAAGTTTTCAATATGAACATTTGCCATAGGGTTATTTCCTTATTCCTGCCAACTCATCCTGATATTTCTTCTTGCTACTAAAAACACTTACACAGTTGCATTAAGATTTTAGTTTCCATAGAAACTGTTATTGGCTAAAGTAAATACAAGATGGTTAAAAGTGTGACTTCCCTAGTCTTGCGAGCATGCTTGCAGCTGCCAAATTTTCACCACTTAACCTTTCACCAGTATTTACTGCTGCGTGACATTTTTAGCTATGTCTCCCTTTTAAGAACATGGACACTCTTTTGAGTGGCACTTCCATGCTTCACAGAAGGTATGTGAATATTCAGAGCTATTTCTATGTCTCATTGTACAAAAGTGTATGTTTCTCTTCACTGTTCGTGTTATTTTATTTTGCAGACCTCTTCACTAAACTTTACAAGGGAAAAGATGTCTCTTCATTTGTCTGCACATCAAAACAAAGCTTGAGAGAGTGGTAACAGGTAATTTGCAAATAAAAGAAATAAATAATTGTTCATCTCTACTAATGATTTTCACATTCCTTCAGTATTTCAAAATACGAACAATGTGAGCCCTGAGCATCCTGACGCTGCACCCTTGCTGACACCAGTGGCAGCTCTGAGTCCCTGAAAGCTGTGAGAAAAGGCATGCCATGCTTCAAAAGGGCTGCACTGAATTTATGGGCAGTCATGTCTTCCAAAGGAAAAAAAGGACTGCATATTAATCTCCTATTCTCAAAATTTCTCTTGCTCTCTTCCTAAATAATTCTAATGCTTATTAAAAAGGCAAAGTCCTGATAATCATCTCAGAATTCCCTCACTTCTGTATAAATTTCATTGTATTTTGAATCCAGGCACTTTCTCCTAATATACACAATTAATAAGTCTTTTCTTGTTCTCTTCAGAACATTACTTTCGTTTTTCTTCTCATTTAGAGATCTGCTGCAGTGCTCTGTGCTACCTGAGATTTGCCCATATTCCAAAGAATAAGACTTTGCACATATATTGCATTGAGACGGAAAACTCTCTTACCATTCCTGAAAATAGCTGAAGACGGGACTGATCCCTGACAATGTGGAAAAAGGCAGCAATGCTGAAGCTTCTCAGTAATACAGGGGTCATCTGAGTATACTGCTTACTGATTTGGGGTCAGAGGACTATCTGCTCATCCCCCAAGCATCAAGTGTTTTGGTACCTACTAAAGATCTCCCTTCTACATCATCAGAAACCTGAGTTCCTATGAAAGACATACAGGCTTGTTTTCAGATGCCTAAACACTCCCACTGATCTAACCTTTAATCTTTGTGCCCCACTTCCTTTACTGTAAAACCATTCTGACTCTCTGCCCAAGAACCACAGGGTCTACCTAAACCCCTAAATCTACAAATTCCCTTTGGGTGCCATTAGGCACCCAAAATAGGACAAGAGACTTGTGCCAGTCTCCTGAATTTGTCTCATCTTCCCAGCCTTGAGCACCATTTGGAAGAGTTGGTGGACACTGCCATGGATGAAAACAAGTTTTGTGTTTCCTAGAAAGATAAACACAAAGCCACTCTTGCACCCAGAGGAGCTGAGGTGAGGCTCTAGGCTTCTACACCATCCACATGGTAACAGCACTTCTCAGAGGCAGCTGCAAATTCATTACAGCACCCTGAAGTGTGAGAGAGCAAGTAATTACCATCATTGGTCTAGTGCTGGGCTACTCTACGTAGTTTCATCCAGGTCTTCTGAGTAACTATTCCTTAGGTCTGCTCAGGAAGGTCTTTCTTTTGCAGATGCAGACGCCTTTCTGAGCTACTCCCATATGCTGGTGTCATGGCCAGGAATAGTGTTGGTGCTCTGCTCTTAAGTCTCCAGGGAACGGGAAGGACAAGAGAGAGGTTTCAAGAGACTCTAGCAATTATCACAAAGCAGAAGCTGGAGAAGTAGAAGTGGTTTTGCACTCAAAGTGCCAAGCAGAGCTGACCACCCGCATAGCTGCAACCTTGTGCTAACATACTAACTTTGAGGAGATCTCAGCTCATTCCTCATGCTACCTTTACGTGTTCTTAAAGTGCAGAATGAAAAAGGTGTTGGGGTTTGGGTTTTTTTTTCCCTTATGATAATGACTAGAAGATGCAACAACAAACATACATATTTTGTGATCGTTCTTGCATGTCTGGACTTACAGAAAAATATTGTGAAAAGTGAATGTCAACCAACAAGGCTGAAAGAGAAACTAACTGAGAAATACTTTGTGTTTCTGTCTCTTTTTCAGAAATTAAGAATACTGATGGTTGTGCAGAAGGTACACTGAATCCAGAATGAGAACAGACTGTGTTTCTAGCCACCAAAAAGACCAAGAGCTTAGCATATTAATTAAGCTACCAAAGAAACATCCCCACTGGTGGATGTGGCAGCATATGGGGAAGAAGTGTGTATACCAGACAGTGACGGGGAAGAAAGAGTTTTTTGGTAACTATGTGTCGTGGTTTAACCCCAGCCAGCAGCTATGCACCACGCAGACGCTCACTCACTTCCCCCCCACCCAGTGGGATGGGGGAGAAAATTGGGAAAAGAAGCATAACCCATGGGTTGAGATAAGAATGGTTTAATAGAACAGAGAAGAAGAAACTAATAATGATAATGATAACACTAATAAAATTACAACAGTAGTAATAAAAGGATTGGAATGTACAAATGATGCGCAGTGCAATTGCTCACCACCCGCTGACCGACATCCAGCTAGTCCCCACCCCCACTTCCCAGTTCCTATACCAGATGGGACGTCCCATGGTATGGAAAACACCGTTGGCCAGTTTGGGTCAGTTGCCCTGGCTGTGTCCTGTGCCAACTTCTTGTGCCCCTCCAGCTTTCTCGCTGGCTGGGCATGAGAAGCTGAAAAATCCTTGACTTAGTCTAAACACTACTTAGCAACAACTGAAAACATCAGTGTTATCAACATTCTTCGCATACTGAACTCAAAACATAGCACTGTACCAGCTACTAGGAAGACAGTTAACTCTATCCCAGCTGAAACTAGGACACTATGGCTGCTTATAGTCCTCTAAAACCATTACTTACTGATGTTCTTTAGCAGCACACCTAACAGGTTCCGGTAGCTTACTATGGGTGTCGTTAGTGACACTGAAATTTAGTTTACTATAAAAATTAATTTAATTTTTTTTATTTACTAGAAAAGTCAAGGTTTATTAAAGATGACACTTATTTCTATCAAAAGGTAGCAGATCAGAAAAACACTATATGAGGTTTAAAGATTCCCATTAATTTCTTAAGTTTTTAATGACAACCCACAGATGAAATCCACTGTTGCAATTCTGAAAATAGATTGCAAAATTTTCATAGACTGGCCAAAGTCCTCTAATACAGTATAAAAACTGACCAAGACTACTGGCAGAGGGAGGGGCGGCAGGGGAACAAAAAGAAAATCACTTAAATCTCTTATTTTACAGTGAAAGCTGCAGCAATGCACAACAGCATGCTGTCCTGTCTGCCTGGCAAGGCTACTACAGGAAGCAAGCTCCAAAGTCAGTGATGATCCCACCAAATCATGGGAGATTAACTTCTGGTATAGCTAATAAACCTACGTTAAGTGGTACCATGGCAGTAAGAAGTATTTGTTGCTGAGGCAGCTAAACTCCATTCCATGTCTGCAGCTTATACCACAGGCTGTATTACACACAAGGCAAGGGGCTCTGCAGGTACCAGTGAACCACACCAGAGCCATTCTGCCGGATACAGCTCAGAGTCATCATCACAACATAATCACAATGTGCATCACACTTTTACCATGCAATGAGCAGATTGTGAATGACTTCTTTGCACACTACATGAGGGAAGCTTGCTTTCCAACACAGGAACTACCCCTAACCATAGTTCATTATTTTTGCTCACCTGAGAGCAAGTGTTGCTCCCACCTGGAAGTAGAGCTGTGGAAAAGAGCCTCTGAAAAGCTGGGAACTTTGACAAGTATCATGCATACGTGGTGCTACTCTCTTAAGCCAATATACCATGGTTTTTACTAGAAACCTCCATGCAATCACAAGCTGCTACTGCTTGACTTAGAGCCAAGCCTTCCCGCTGCTATATGAGTTTTAGATCTTCTGTGGACGTGACACAAACAGGGCTTCTGCAACATTCGCTCACCTGCAGTCAACACCTCTTTGCTCAGCCCCACAATGGGGATCAAAGCAAAACCCACATGACTGGCCCCAAAATGAGCGTTTTATTTCACACCATTTGCAAGATCCTATCAACAGCCAACCCAGGTGCTGTTTTCATTCTGCCCACACACAAATCAATGACAAAAAGCAAACTCATTCACACAGGTGGTGCATTTCACCACCCTAAAAGTCAGGATTTTCTCATACCCTTCATTTAATGCCACTGCTGTCAAATGCGTAACATGTAACGAAAACAGCCTTTATGTAACCTAATAAATAAAAGTCACCGAGGCAATAGCTATGCATAAATTTTAGCTAAAAACATTTTGTTAGAAGAACATGAATGTCCTCTGTAAAGCAGCTAGCATTTTAAAATAATGTTCTAGACATTGTTAATACTTTATTGCTATTCATCATAGAACCATTAATCATGGTGAACTCATTTGGTATTACTGTGGATGTCATAAAGTACTTCTGTTGCATTTCAATTATAACTCAGCCTTTAAAATGCTGCCAGCAGTACATGGAAAGCTTTGAAAACCAAATTTGAATAGTCTGTTCAGAGATAAATGCAATCACATTCTGACACAGAGAAGCAATCTTTTCCATTTCTAATGCCTACCCTCAAGGGGCTGAGGAGCCCGTGGGGCTCTGGCCTGACCCAGGGCTGGATGTAAGGAAGAGGGAGCCCAGCGGGAGGCTCCGCGGAAGCCACGGCCATCCAGACCCAGTCATTTTCCTCCCCCAAGATGAGGGTAGGAGAAGCATTCCTTTGGGCTGTTTCAATGCCACCGGTTCAACCGCAGCTAAGCAGCAGCAAGGCCAGCCATACTTTCAGGCCCCTAGGGAGATCTCCTTTTTTCCTATCATTCCTGTGATTCCCCGAGGCACTATCTTGCTTCCAGAGCCGAGTGTTTCAGCTTTTCTCTGATGTGTAGTGTCTGTCCAAACAAAAACACCAGAGAGACCATATATCTACAACCTACTGTCTTTAGAGACAGCAAAGGAGTATGCAATATATCAGAGCGGACCTAAGGGAGCTGATATGCTGACCTCTCTGATGACAGTTTAAAAAAAAACAAACACAAAACTCTTTCTGGCCTCAAGAAGCACTGAAAGAGGAAAACAGGCAGCATAAAATGCAACATGGACCTAAACAACTATCAGCTCCTTGCCATCAGGGAAGTCAGGAACTTCTGTAAGTTTACCTTGACAAACCAGAATTTTTGTTCCCTCACTGCCAGCGGAGCTTCCACCAGCATTTTATATACAAAATCAAATGACAACAGCTCAAGAATTGTAACACTTCTCATCAGAAAAGACAAAATACTTATTAGCTATGGGAACTTTTATTATTTCAAATTCTTGCATATAATTCCCATTCTATTTTATCTAGGTCATCAATGTAACATGTAAGCACAGAGCAAAAATTCCTACCTTGGGAGCTCTGGCATGTTTTCCGCATCTGGCATCTTTGACAAGGCTGATATCTAGCAGCTCAGTCTCCTAGAAGGAAAAAATGCAACACAGATAATTATTACATTAGTCAAAAAGGCTTGTTGTGTTAACAATGCCTCACTTCCCACATCAGTCAGGGGTTTGTCTGTTTGCAACGATGCCTGTCCAAACTGAAAACAGTTTCAATGAGTGCTCTGTTGCACTTAAGCTGTTTGAATAGTAATACGAAGACCTTAGACACATAAACTTAGTTTCCTTAAAAATGTGCAGTTCTCTTAAGATATATAGAATATATAGAAGCCATGAGTCAAGTTTATTTCCTTGATCATTAACTACCAGCTGCTGTGCTTTTTTTTTCTGTTTAATACAATTTAAGCATTTTGATGCTAGCCACAGTGTGAAAAAGGTGATGTTACAAACAGAAAACCCTGCCTCTGCAATAGAAAACCTACTTTATTATTGCCAGAACATTTTGAGAAGTGCACATAAAACCCAAGAAGTGTTATACCTACAATGATAACAGGTTCCGACATTTTTAGTGACTACTGCTCAATAAAACCCATGTACTTTCATAGTTCATAACATTATTCTCAAATTGTGGGTTATACAACACATGCCATACTTGGAACAAAACTGGCGCATGATGACAGCTTCTGTTAGGCAAATTCCTGTCCTCCCCTATACAAATTTAACGTGAAGAATCTCCTTTCACCGATAACCTCTTGGGTCTCCACCCTCCCTGCCGGTGCCTGGCAGCATAGGAAGGATGAGGGCTGAGCTGAGCCCACGGTGCCCTGGGTGAGGCTGCCAGTGCAAGCGCAGCAAGGTGCACCCACCCCTCTGGGATCAGCACGGAGCATTCACCTGTCCAAAAACGCAGCAAATTATAACCTTCAGCCAACATCATTTTCCCCTATCTCATCCTGCAACAGGGCATTTTTGGATGTTGCCATGTTGGTTCTTTCTTGAATGCCTTAACATTTATGGGCAGGGAGAGTTTGGAAGGAGGAAGGATGCTGGAGACTGGAGCAGTGCGATTCCCAGCTGCTGGCTCCCTTGCAGGCACGCATATCCACATGGCAGTATTCTTGCTTTGACAGCAGCAACACCAACTGTCCTACGAGACACAGCAAGAACATCTGACCTGATTTAGCATTACTTGACAATCTTAAAGCACATCTTAATACTGTCCACCTCAGTTACACTAGCATTTGGACTAATAGCCCATGTTAGCATAGCTCAATTACATACTAAATATAGTCTAAAAGTACTTCAGCAGGAGTGTGACCACGCTGCAAATAGAGCTACACCAGTTCAATGCATTTCAGCCTTCCAGTAGTAATTGCAAATACTGTGCAGAGAATTTGAAATCTCTGTGCCGGACACAGCCGCAACATTTTTTTTAATTCCAAGGAGAAAAGAAAAAAAAAAATTTTTCTCATGGACTTGTTATTTTGCCATGGGTTACTTTGTATCCGTATTTCTTTTTCATTTTAAGGGACCCACTCCTCCACAACTCTTGTAGACCTTTGTTGGCTACTAAGACATAAGCTCTACCACCAAATTTTCATGTGACCTTTCATTCACCACATTCCCTTCTGTCCCCCATATCAATCCCAATTGCCTTCTGTTGTAGTGGCTGCTGAATTGGCATGAGCATTTTTGTCCCTCTTCATCTAGCCTGTTTAGGGGAAACTTGCACTTTGGAGATCTTTATTTTTTGCTCTTGCCTGAAAGAGGACAAGCGTATAAAAAACTGCAGGGATTAGAAAGAAGTACAGGCGGGATTGTAAAAGGTGGTATTTTGTAAACTTCCTTAGGAAATAACCCAAACTACACTAATACACAAGGCATATGGACACAAGCACTCTTCTGACCACGCTGCAGCCTCTCAGGTGGACTGCTGATTGCTGTGCATTAAAGGTTGTCTACAGCTGCCCCTCTTCCAACTCAGGAGCACCTGATGGTTTGTAAACCCAACGTTCAGGTCCAGTTTGAAGCTGATCTTGCCTCCAGATCTAAACTACACTGACCCTTATCCTGCCCAGCACAAGCACAACTGACATCAGGAGGTAGGGCAAAGTTCAATACTCTGAGTGCAGAAAAGCCCTTAATGCACCAAAGTCTTGGTAATTTCTCACTATTTGATGAGACAACTGCATAAGGAATATCTAAAAATTGCATAGGACAGAAAGCACTAGATCTCTATCTCCCAACGTGACTGGTCTCCAGGCCTGGATGGGTTCTGCTCCTCACCAAAAGGAAATTATTACAAGGGTGAAAAAAGAATACTGATTTTTACCAGCCACAGATCTGTCCCTGGGTTTTACAATAACATTCCCACATTCATATCATTCCTCTCTCAGTGGAATTTATGTCTCAAGTCCCAGCGATGCTGGAGTAGTGCAAATAGGTCTCCATGTATTTTACTTCTTCTGAAATCTAGTCCATGTCACATTTGCATCTCAAAATGCAGCATGATACTCATAGTGCTTGTGGAGATGCTACAAATTATTTTTCAATTAAAACAGAATTTGTTCCCCCTCGCTTTTCTTTTAAAGAAGTGGTGGGAGAAGAGAATGACTCTGTTACTCTCTCAAGTTGTTTCTGTGAAACATGACAGTGCCAATTACATCATGTTACCACCTGGGATATACCAGTGGAAGGCAAACTCCATGCTCAACACAGGAAAAAAAAAAATTAAAATAAATAAATAGATATGTAATCAGAGAGAAAAAAGCCAAAGCAGCACTATGAAATAGCTATGTATGCAGGTATTGCAGCAGGTGCAACTTCAAATAAAACAGGAAAATGGCACACTGGAGGGCTTATCTTTGAGTCAATGCATGCGGCCATTTAGATACTGGCAGAAGTGAAAATAATGAAACATGGCAGAGCTACATTTGGGTTTATCACACTCAGAGCAAGAACTAAGGTGGGAAACAGAAGAGTCATGACATAATTACAGGGAGAAGGACACCAGACAACACCATGCAAAAGGCAAGAAATTGGAAAGAAAACCAGGGCTGAAAGCCAGCATATTCTGTGAACATCAAGCAAAGGAAAGCCAAGACAGGGCAGAGACAGGCTGAAAGTCCATCAGCAGAAATGCACAGAGCAACGTGCAGAGCAGAGCATGGAGACGACGGCACTTCAGATCTACGGACGATGCACTCAGCAAGGGCGGATGTGCCCACATTTGCTGTTATCAGACAAGAACATGGCCTTCGGGGTGAGAGGCCAGGGGTTATATACACAACAAATGATACTCACACCCTGAAGTGGTCTCCAGCCCACTGTGAAACGTTCCACAGAAGCTACAGGCACATGTAGAGCATGTAAAAATAAGATTTTGCCGAATAAAAGGACTGACAAGCACTACAGACAAAGGCTTTAGCAGCAAACACGAGAGAAATGAAAGATGCTGAAGAAAAATGGATCTTAAACAAAGATGCTGAGCCACACACAGAGTGAATTTCAGAAGTTTTTTTGGTTGGATTGGTCTGGCATTTTAGCTTTTTTAATTAAAAAAACCCCAGCGAACAGAATTAATCATTTATACACTTAGAAAAGTGCAACTAGACCTCCCATAACACAAACATAAAAAGACCCTTTTAAATGGAATAACACACATTAGAAAGAGACACAGAAAAGGAAAAGGCAATGACCAGCATCCCCAAGGACAGTAAATGGAACCTGAACAACCCTGCTCGGGTCTGCACCCTCCCGGATGGATGAGGATGAGGAGGAATAGGGTTGTTTCGGAGTTTTGACTACTACTTTCAAGCTGCTTGCATGCCACCAAGCCACTTGCAGAAAATGTGATAGCCTGAGGACCTAAGACCTAGCAAGGACAGTCTAAGAAGAATATGGGAAGAGTGGAGTTTTGTGGGGCTACTTTGACAAGACCAGCTGGCATGGCTGTAGGAAAGGTTGACCCCCTAAACATTCATCTTATGGCCTTGCTGCACTGCTACCTCGCTGACGCAGAAAGATGGTTTTATAATCCTATCCCTATAATCCTTTATATCTCTATTTAACAAGACCACTTAATTTGTGGGGGTTCTCTCCTAGGCGATAATTACGGAAGCCACAGGAAAATAAAGTCCAAAGTCTCAACCACCATCAGGTATCAGAAAGGAATGGTCCAGCTTCCAGAAGTACATTTGATATGTATGTTCAGGTCTGCAGAAGCAATAGCCCGATAGGTACTGTAGCCTATGCTCTAAATTAAGTAGACAAGAGCAGGATATGCATCCACGAAGTGCCTCTGCAGGCAGCATTCAGCAGGGCTTGGATAAATCAGAATTCATAATGTGCCATTTCTTAGAAGTTCCTTGGTTCAAAAATACCAAACCTCCTGGAATTCCCTGACCCCTGGGCACTTGCTTTCATCTTTCAAACAACTAATTAAGAGGACAGAGCGCAACTTCCTCACAAATGAGAAAAAAGACAATTTCCTATCTCTCTACTGCAAAACATGGGCAGACTTTTGTAAAGGGAAAATACACTTAAATACTGGACAGAAAAATACCCCATTTCCTATGCAGCAAAACAGCCCAAGCCCTCCTCTGCTTAAGTCAACAGGAGTTTTGCTGCTGACTTCCTCCATGCAGGCTTGGAAACTGCACTCTGCTGCATGAGGCACAAAAGCCATAGCAACTGGAGAAAGGAAAAAAAAAAAGAAAAAAAAAAGAAAACCGAACACAAAAACCTCTGCAAGTCCAACTTTTCCCTGCTTAGAGACCTTCAGTCATTGCTGTTAGGACTTATTAATCTTGCAACAGAGTAACATCTCCTAATGCAAGTGGTAGATCATTCCAGTAATTTATAATACAGAAATTCCAGAGAATTGAATTATTAATCCTACCATGTTTGTTTTCAATTAGCAGCTGAGACAGAGATGCATTCATATAGGACTAGATTGTGCAATCTCACTGTTATGGGTGAGCACACACTCACAAAAGCAATGAATTGTGCAACCCTCAGTGACTGCTTGAGCACTTATAATTAGACCCGTCTGAATTTAATATAGTAACACCAATTTATACCAGCTGAGGATCTGGCTCACTCCAATTTTAAACTGCCCCAAACGATACCAAGTGAATCACAGTGTCTTGGGAACTTGCTTGTGACGTAACCCCAGCTACAAAGCAGGATTCCTCATCGATTCCACTGGGGAGCTCTGCTGAAGAGCCATTGGCAGCACGGCAGGCTGAGAGTGGGATCAAGTGTCCTACAGAATTTCACAAAAACTATGTCAAGGAGACATAGCAGAAGTGGGTGTGCATTACAACAGCTGCATGGGTTAGTTGGTCCCAATATCTAATTACTTATATGCCTAACAAAAGGCTCCAAGTACTCACTGTGGCTGAATCGTCTTGCATTGCTCTGACCTGTGTTTGTTCAACCTCAATTTCCACATCCCTTCTGGTCAGATGTTTTTTTTTCCCATTGTATAAAGTGTTGGTGCATGCTGCCAGCATGGAGCACAGTTCTCGCAGTCATATTGCTGTAGTCATTGCTGTTTAGGGATACGGTGGAACTGACGCACACCTAATTAAACTCTTAAAACTCATTTTCCACTTAGCTTTGAAATCTGTTGCTTCTAGTTTCAAATCTGAAGAAGAAACTGCGTGCCTGAAAGCTTAACTAACTCTTCTAAATATTACCAGTCCATCTAACAGAAGACACAACACTGCCTTCAAATTTTGTCTGATACAGTGCTAGCAAAATAAACTTTGAAAAACTAAGCCAGTTTTGTAAACAAGCTCCATTTAGTGCTACTGGATGGCAACATCTGGTGAAAGTTTTCAAAGGGAAAAGGCCATTTTGCAGAAACAAACTTCAAACGGAGACTTAAACAACATCTTCTATTGGGAATAGTTAATTATAATGAAATGTTTCTTTAACATTGAAAGACTCCATTTTATCATTTTCTGAACATGAAAGCATTGAATATTTCTTGAAGCAAAAAAATTATGCAGTTCTGAGTTACTTTTATTTTTATTCTACATTTAAAAATTGTTATTTAAAATAAAACCACGAGTGAATCTGATCGGGAACAATTACAAGTTATGCTAAAGAAGTATCTGGCCCTATAGATGCAGAGTAAATGTGTATGCAAACACAGTAATTTACAACGATTTATAGAATACACTTCATTCAGGTTTCAGAGATTTTGACAGTGTCCTGATCAATCAGCCACACTCAGATTAATTCCAGGACTGAAATTCTCTGCAGTGAGAGTGAACATTTAGCGCTAATTTAGAAAGGATGCTTCCATAGGTAGGTGATGTCATACATAATCCCCTATTAAAAACATATCTATTTTTCCCTGTTATCATTAAGAATAAATTGAATGAAACACAGCGATCTGTCTCCTCATCCCAAAGGCAAACTGTGGAGGACGGGTGAGGCTGATTTAACAGAAACCTGTATCGATGGCTACAAGAAGAAATAGCAAGGCTGTCAATGACATTAATTGGAGCTGAGCTAAGGTAGCGCTGTGTTTCCTTGAAAGTCCTGTTATATAATTCATAAGCTGCATCCCACTAGAGAGAGCCAGTCCCTGAAGAAACTGTCTCCATGCTTGCTCCTGGCAGCACACAATTCAATTATCAGGCACCAAAATCATCAGTTGTGTCAATAAGCAAGCAGCACAGTAGCACGTACACCCTGAAGTCAGTGATAAAACTCTGACAATAGCAAAGTTTTTACCTGCATAAAGTTGTTCTTCACAAGTTCAAAATATTTTATTACCTTCCCACCTACTCTTTTTAACAAGCCATTGAAAATGATTATATTAATGCTGTAGCTTTCCAGCCTGCCCAAAACAACCAGACCTCTTCTAGCTCCTTGCAGGTGATACCCTCCTCACAGAGGTTATGAAGTAGCAATTGCAAGGCATTCAAATAATGGAACAAATACTCTGGTTAAACTGGATACATATGTCTAGATTAGCCATTGGATTCCCAAAGGGTTATTAAAACTTTCTGTGTGTTCCAACTTGGTTAAAGCGATTCCCGAATTCTCTGCCTTCTAAACTTCTATTTCAAAATCCAAAGCCCAAAACAAATCCACTATCCTGGCACCCAAAATGAAAAAAACCAGCGAGAGGCACAGCTACTCCTGAGGGGCAAGAGAGACAGAAAACACTCTGCTGCCCTCACTACTTCACTCAAAATCACTTATTTTCAAGCTCCTCCTTTCTGGCCAATAAACGCTGGCAGAAAATCACCACAGCCCCATCCACTTCAGGCCTATTCAGAGCATGAGGCTGGGCACATTCCACCATATGCAAAGGGGAAGTTCAACTTCTGGACCTTTCTCTCTTGAGTAGCATTTTAAGCAGGGAGCTGTTTGTTATCATCAGTGCTGTATCTCCCCCCAGAGCTGGTGGAGGTGCTCTGCCATTTCTTCTGCTACTTATGGTGCCAAGAGGCATCCCCTAAGGCAAGGAGTGATGGAGATGGAAGGAAGAAATGTAGATGTGCTCCTCTTACAGAGTGCAGCAGCTTGGCCAACAAGAAGGGATGGTTTTAAAAACATTGCTTTGGCCACACGAGCACCTTAGGTCTGGACTAGCATTTCTGACCAAATGGTCCAGGCAGACACATGCCCTCTTTACAACTCATGGCATTCAGCCCCAATTCATTCAGGCAACTGAATGGTTAAGGTTAGTGCTTCGTCCAATTCAGAGTACAGCTTTGACTCCCCCCTGCCCAGTGAGTTCCCAGCCAGCCCTCTCCAGAGAAGCTCCTTGGCTTGCTTCCTCAGCCTCTCCTGTTCTGCTTTCTGCAAGAAAATAAACATGGTTCGTTAGACAAGGAGGAAAGTGATGCACTTGGGACCCCATTACACCTGGCTCCCCAGGTGGCTATCCCAGAACTCTTGGTTAAAGCACCTGGTGAGGTGACCACAACCACAATCAACTCTAACTGCATGGTGGGATAATCTTCTCCAAGCAAACAATTTCAAGGGGTTTGGTATCAGAGGGAATGGAAATGTTTCAAAAATCACTTGAACAGACTGACTTCTTACAACGCAAAATGAATTATCTGCAAATTTGAACCTGAGCTAAGCGTCATCTGGATGGTCATTAACTGTTCTTAACTCAAAAAGAGTCAGAGGACCTCAGCACCTGCAAGGCAAGAACTAGTATTTATAATTTGATTCAAATGCTCTGGGAATGAGCTCCAAATACTTTGCAAAGTTTCTTTGCTTGCACATTCTTCTTGAAGTGCCAAGTTACATGACATCCCTACTGAAAGGCCCTTATAGCAAGCGGTCCTACAGAAGAGTAAGCCACAAACTGAAAAGTTTTTGCTATCTTAATAAAGCTCAGTCTCTCCAATGTATCCCTGGAGACATAAGAACAGCAACCTTTTCTAGTACAGGGAAAACAGTCTGCAGTTTATATGAAGCACTGGGCTATTAAGAAAAAAAAAATGAGAAGGAATTTTCATGCTAAGTACCCTTTTAATAATGGAAGCAAAACAAGTCTTCTGCACCTATGCATATAGTTCTTTGCTGCTTCATTAAGGAAAATTTCATTTACTTGGATTTACAGACACTGTGGCTAAGCAGTCTAGAAACTGGTGCATAGATTTCGCAACACAAATCTTAGTGCAAAGAAATAGTTGGGAAGAAGAAGAACACGCAGATGAAAAGATTTGCTACCTGCCTTCATCACAGCAAACTGACCGGCACAAATACGTGAAGGACACACCAAAGAGTCAGTGTGTTATGATCAGCAATCATCTCAGATTTTAAAAGTAATGCACTGGAAAAATAAAAAATTTCCATAACAACAGGTAAGACTTCAGTCTGCCCCCTCTTCATCCACATCTGAAGCTACCGTTCTAGTCCAAAGTCACCACTGCTTGACTGGGTATAAGCTCAGCTTGGTTCATAAAAGTAATTACTTCCCCTGTTAGTCAGAGTATCAGTATATACTCCACAAAGCCAAGCCACTATCCTTAATCTTACAGCCTAAATACACAAGACAATCAGTGGACAAAATGAGAAACAGGTATGTAAAGTAATCTCCTAGCAGAACAAAGGAAATCAGCGGCAATGCTGGAGATGTATCTTCGTATCTTAGTAGCACACCCATTAGCGTGCAGTCTCCTTACCACGCTGCTGCCTTTGCATCAGACTCTTAACTACTGGTGCTCTACCTTTCCAGGAAAGGCAGCATACCCTGGAGAGTCAGAGCTGGATACAAGCTTGTTACACAAGAGTTAGGAGCTTTACAACAACAGGAACCTGATGGTTTTTAGAGAAATCCGTGCACAGACAAATCTGGTTATAAGCAATGTGTCATAAACCAAGTGAGAAATCATTCCCCGGCAGAGCTAGAAACAGGTCCCTGCTCATTTAGTTTCCCATTAGAGCATGCTCCCTCCCGTGGCCAGTCAGCTCAAGCTGTATGGCTGCTTTCTTGTTTTAAATATTTCGAGGAGCTCATCTGAGACTCCTTCAGAAGCTGCATCCCACCGCACTACGCTGCAACATAACGGGAAATCCCACACCAACAGGAGCTTGTCTCAAGTTCAGGGCAATACAGGCACACCCGTGGCTCAAAAGTTTCTCATCTAAACAACTTTGTTTTCTAGCAGCTGGCAGTGGGAGTTGCATGGGTACAAGCACCTCGAATGTAGCAGTTGGAATTGGTTTGGTTCTGCTAAAATTGCTCTCGTGGAGCTGCTCATCCCACTCACACTACGGGGTAGCAAACAGGAGGAAAAGGAGAACTGATGAGGTCTGGCCATATTCAAAAAAGAAAAGAAGCTGGGGGAGGACCTGCTTCAAAAGAAAATACAAAGCATATTGTAGGCAGCCTTCATAAAGGTACTTGACTGATTTTTATTCACATAAGTGAGAATAACCTGCCAATTTTTAGCTTCAGAGTAGCAAGGAAAAGTACAGTGAATTGAAATTTTAAGCAGCAGATGAAAAAAGCAGTATTTCTATTAAGAAACTTCTCTTTCTGTACCAAAAGTCATAATCATGTGTGCTTATGATGATTAAACACCTTCCCAGAAAGAGCCATATCATATTTTGGGGGTGATGTTCTTGTGCTACTATTTCATGCTAACAAGGGATCACAGACTGCATAGACCAGTATTATGGTTTTTCTTTTGAAGCAAGTAAGGTGCATTACTTTCAGCAGAGTGCCCCAAATAGTGAACGGCTGGAGCAGAGACTTTCATCTCAGGTGGAAGAGCCACTGTACAACTCCTGCCTACTGCCCTGCACCACCCTACCACTGCACCTGACATTGCAGCTCCTCCTCAGGCAAATCTCCTGGCAATCAACAGAAGATTTTTCCAAGATTGAACAAGATCAAGTCCTCTGAACTTCTGTAAAAGTCCTTTTCTATTCACACAGCCTAAGTTCGATGCATTTAAAAGAATATCAACATATTTATGGCTCTGATTATATGATTTTAGAAAAGACTTCAGCAGGCGAGGGTGGTTTTGGCAGAACTACACAGTTCTGGAATGGTTTTCTTTCTGACTGTTTGATTTTTGTAGAGGGGTTTGCAGACAGCACATTTAATTCATGTCAACAGCCCAAAGCTTTTGGCTTCTTTATATTAAAACAATAAGTACTTTTTACATATCTAAATTTAACAAAATTGAGAGATTAGGATCTTGGAGTTGCTCTGCTCCCTACATAACGCAAGAAGTTTTAAGGTTAAGGCTCAACATAGTAATACGTGCCCTACTTACACGCCTGTGACTTCTGTGGTTGGATAAGGTAAAAGGATAATCATCTGAAAACTGTACAGAAGCAGAATGTATATTCCTGCCAACTTCTCTAGCTAAGGCCCTGGCATGTGTTAGTTAACTGGAAAATCCACAGTCCAGGCACACTTCCAACTGGAGACTCCAGCTACAACACGACACTTAAGCATTAATGACAATAGCTGAAAACTCACAAAATCGACCTTTGTAAATAAAGGCACTTCATGCTTTTAGGGTCCAAGGCCTGGTTTCTGGGATGTATTTAAAGCTGAAACTGCACTAAAAGACATGTTGTCAAGATTTCTCCCCAAGACAAAAAAATCTCTTGGGATCAGTTATTTTGCTAGCATATCTGTTATTACAAGGTGAAGATTTCTCAACGGATTTTTTAAATAAATCATCCTGGTCTTACCCCTAATCTGTACCAGACCTGGAGACTGAAGAAAACCTAAAATATCTACATTTTAGAAAATGGAAAGGAGGGGAAATGACCCCAGAAGCTGCAGGCACATTAGTCTGATAGGCAAAGCTTTGGATCAGATGATGAAAGGAATATAATAATGTGACGGCAAAATAAAAAAAAAAATAAGAGGCCACATGAGCTTGCCAGCCAGATCATATCTAAGCAAGCTGATAAATTTTTTTCTTGGCATAGGAAGCTCTGAAGATCTTCTCTGCCTGAATTTTGATGAATTACATGAGCCAGAATTGACACGTCATCATGAAAAACTCTGGTCACCAGCACTCAGAGGTGAATTTAACTTGGAGGTATAGACAGGGTTTCAAAAGCAATCACAGAACTGGGAGTATGCTCTTACTAGAGAAGACTAAAAGAGCTTGGCTTCCACAGAACAGCAAAAGGAAGGCTAAGAGGGGTATGATTATTGTCTATAAATATATGCATTGTATAATGAGTTGAGAGGAAGAGGAGCTATTCAATCTAGAAAGAAATAAGAACTGAGCTATATAGATTCTAATAAGTATGGGCAAAATTAGGAACATTTTTCTTTAGATACTGAAAGCAAAAATCACTTTTAAAACGGAGTTTGACATGTTTCTGAATATGAAAATAATACATGCACTAAACAATATCCAAAAACATAGAAATAACACAGAAGATCTTTTTCTATAGTATAGACCTAAAGGAATCGTATTTATTTATATCTAAATCCTTGACCTCCCACTATTCCAATCACCATACAGCTTTCTCTATAAAGTTACCATGGCACAGGTAAGTGAATAATTCATTAAATACTAATTCATAAGTGGCTTATTTTGTAGGTCTTGATACTCCCAACAATTTCAGTGGAGGTTTATCCCAAAGAAGATTTATACTTCCAGGCTCTTCATGTAAACATCAAAAAAAAGCAGCAGAAGTTGCACACACACACAAAGAAAAGCTTTTCCCGGCCAGATCCAAGACGATTGGCTCCTCTCAAGGAGGATGAAGTACACAAACAGTATCAGGGAAGATGTCCAAGTACAGCCAAACAGATGAGAAACACTTTAGGTGAGTGCACAACATCAGCATAAGAAAGCATCAGTTTGTCATAAGACAAATCATATTTTGCGTCTTCAAATGTACATAGTTCCTAGTGCAGTAACTCAGCAGCAACTCTCAATGGCCACATTCTTCTCCCTGTGCTGCACCAGCAGACAAACGATTCTCCTTGTTGGAGAACGCTCAGCCCATCCTCCTGCAGCCCATTTCACTTCACCTGCTGTTGCCATATTTTAATTTCCCTTATTACTTCCATTTGCTGCTTACCTTGTAAATTTAAGTGAGTTTAGGACATAGTTGTTTGTTCGGGATTTATTAGGGAATTAATTAGAGGGGAGTAAGAATTTCTTGCTAATTTGTTTTGTACCAGCTGTAATCATTATTATTTTTCATGCATGCTCCCAGGGTTTATGGATAAGTGCATTTTAAAAATCAAAGAAAAAAAAAAAAAGAGAGAGAATCCCCAGATCAGAATCAGTGGGTGAATCTCTAAAGATTTAATTTACATTCATCTACTATTAATCTGAATGCATAATATTCTTCATTATTATTTTATAAATCTCTAGAAAGATCTGGGAAATTATTTTTATTAAGGTATTTGCATGTGCATGCCTCAAATTCTTCTAGTCTTGGCAGCTGTACTTGAAATTGGGATTTACACTGAATGAGGAAATACAGGTCATTCTGCAAACACAACAGAGATAAAGTCAATGGCAACTTGTTGGAAGACCTTGAATTCTTGCCAAGCCACGTCTCCCAAAATATTTTGCCCTACACCACACTCAAGCTTCAATTATCAGCTACTCTGTCCTGCAGGAGCCAGCTGCTCTGAGCATGAAAGGCACACACACAAAATGTAACCAAGTCATCATGCAGCAAAAAACTTGGTGACACTTACATGTAAGATTAAGTCTTATCTTCAATCAAACTGAAGAATGCACTTTTCTTAATAGGGACTCACTTCAGCCTACACCTTAAGTGTGCTAATGGCTGTGTTCAGCATTACACTCAGTCATGCCAAAACACAGTTGCAATTTTGCATTTCATTGCCTCAATTTAACAGTTTGCGGGTTGTTACAAGGTGGGGTTTTTTTTTTGCTATCTGTGTCTTGTCTCCACTTGTTGACAGCACAGACACAAAAAAAGAAAAAAAAAAGACATTTCTCTCTTCTATCAGGGCACTCTGCTCTTTCCTGTTTATATTTTGTTCCAGTATGAGGAGTTAAATGCAAAGCAGCAAACCCAAGGTTAGCCCTGTTGTCCAATGATGTTTCCTTATTTAGCAGTTAGTTTTACTGCAATCTTCTGGTCTCTCCCCCTCAAATGTTCTCAGTTCTGTTCTCTGGAGCATAGTTATTCTAAGTACCTTTCCTCCAGCAGCAGCATGCTAATACTTCTTGGCTTTTCAAAAGAAGGTTTGTCTTCTTGAAGCTGACCGAAACACATCTTGGAGATCAAGTATCAAAGGGCTCAATCCTGACAGGGTACTGCAACAGAAGATAAGGACCCAAATACTTTGTGGATCCCCACAGCTGAGATACCCAAGCCTCTAAGATGTACAACACAACACCACAATCTCTGCATTCTGGAAACACCTTGAGGGCAGTTTCCACAGGCACAACCAACCTGCAACCCCGAAGGGCATTTAACACCCAGGCACACCGGTTTGAATCAGTTCATATTTCATATTATCAGAAAAACTGTATCACTGCGTGCACTTGTCCAGTGCTCTCCGTTATACGAGCTGGATGTCAGCTCTGCATTTCTTTGCCAAACTTTAACCATTGAGCATGAAATAACCCTGCTAAATGATTGCCTGGGCTAGGGTGGGTTGGTTGTTTTTATTCTTAAAGTAGCAGCCAGGGTGATTTTACCAATTTCCTCAAATGAAGCTGCAATTTCTGAAATAAGGCACATCTCTCCAAAGGAAATAAGTGGGAGCCAAAATGGTTTGGAAAATATGCATGCTCTAAAATATTAACCACTTCTTGTATGTGTGAAGATCTAATGCCATCCTGCTTGGAGAAATACTTCTGGATTTTAACAATCAAACAAGTTGTCTCTTTCTACCAGACATGTGAAAATACAGCCAAGTTTGGACAACTAGAACATCAGAAAGTCTCAATTTGCACATAAGGAATACAAAAAATGGTGGAGAATATATGTTCATATTATTATGCTCAAAACGCATAAGGAAACTAAAATGAGGTTTATTCTAGCATTTTATAACTTCTAAGCGGTTAAGTTTGCAGCAGTTAAGTAATCTCTTAACAAGTGTCTCATTTCTTTCTAAATAAAATCTCACATGTAATGAAATTATTGTTAAGAATCACGTGTAAGAATTAGAATGTCTCTCAAAGCAGGTTAGGCTGCCTCCAGAATAACACCAAAAAGTGCTATTAATGGCTAAAAGCGTGCTAGTTAGAAGAAAAAAAAGCCTCACAGACTTAGAAAATGGATGCTTTTTCAGTAATTATGTGTATTGAGAAACAGCTATTTTTGTTGACATCTTCAAAGAAACTTTTAAAGTTATAGTAAGAAAACAGAGGAAAATCAGCAAGCACAAGGGGGGCAGGGCTGTCCAGAAAAATGGTAGTTTGAAAACCAACAATGAAGACAAATCTATTTAGGAGAACAAAAAGAATGCCATTTGGGTAGAGGCTAGGGTTAGTGAAATCACCTACTGTGATTTTAATCCATGCACACATCAGATCAGGCATTTTACTGATGAGGTTTTAATTGGAGCTTGGTCACCCTTGAAAATCCCTCCCATAACACATAGCTAGGCTGGCTGTGAATCAGGACAGTAGGGATGATGACACAAGATACTCAAAATTAGAAACTGTCTGACAGCTAAGCCTGTTAAAAGACGCGTGGCAGGGGAGAGAGTGAATAAACAGGAGCTTTTCAGAAGGTCATATCTGTATGTTTTGTGGTCAACTCTTGCAGCTTTATGATGACAATTGTGATATTTAGGGTTGTATTTGGTGATTTTTTTAATTACTATTTGTAAATCCAAGCGCCTACATGAGAATTACAGGATTAAACATGGAGTGTGATGTGTAGAGGGACACACCAGATTTTAGGCACTTTTCTCCTGGAGTTTATGTGTATCCAGTGAAAAATACTTTATCCAGTTAAACCAAACAGACTCTCAGATTCTCATGATCTTTCCCCAGGTACTGATGAGCAAACTCTAGTAAGTACAGGCCACATTTCACCATGTTCCCCTATTTTTTGCAGGGTGTTTTCAATGAAACCACCGGTGGCAAATCCACAAAGCTTCTCACAGAAGGATCAAGGGTGATCGCAGTGAACATGTCTTACTTAAATGTGCACAAACCATGACACTGTTGTTGGGTATGTGAAACAGCTGCTTTCCAGTAACCCTGATTTTGGCCTCACTGGACCAGACCTGGAGGTATTAGTCAATACAACTAAGGGAATCCAAGTCTATGCTGCCACAGAAGAGTTTTTCCCATTATGTATGAAGTGTTAAGTAATCTTACTCATTTACTCAAGCCAATGACTAATATTAGAGAAGTTTGTGCAACTCTAAATTTCACTGCAGAGCTTTTGCAGAGCAATTACCTAGCACAAAGCCAAACTTAAAAAAGACATTTTGGCCATGACTCTCTGATGGCACCAGCTCATATGCCCTAAACCCCAACTTAAAAAACTTCCCAACATAAACATGGCTCTTGCTGTCTTTTGATATTGTTCCCATGTACAAAGAGTTTTAAGAGCTTTGCTATAAATGTAGCAATTCTCTTAAAAACAAACAAACAAAAAACAGAGGGACTTGTTACCCTCTTTCTTTCACATCTTCTACATGTATTCCTGTTACGAAACTTGCCTCTTTTATAACAAAGAAAATCCGCCCCGCCTCCCCCGATACATGATGTTGTAAAACTTTATACTATTTTTTTCAGTCTGGATTATAATCTCCAGGATCTTCCAAATCTGACTCTAAACACTAAACTGGGAATTCACAGCTCTTGGACTGTGGGTATACAAAGATGTAATGGCATGGCAGTTTCCTTTCCTAAAGCAAATACAATTTTCCATTCACAAAAATTTGCAGAAACAGCTTTAATTTCTCTGAAAATCTGGCTCTACATGTCAGTCCAGACCAGAATTTATCTTTTTCAATACAGAAAGGCCTCTTAAATTCTAACGGTGTTTATCTGTTCTTTAAAGTAAGTTTTTATTCACGTTGGTAGAGGCTTAATCTCTCTCAGTAGTCTCAGTATTTTCAAAGGGATTACTTACCACCTCAGCTAAAGGAGAACAGAATCATGTGGCCAATTAAAAAGATGAAGGAGCTAGGGTTTTCTATTAAACGTGAAATTACCCTCAAACTACAATTGCAACTATCCTTATGGATAAACAAACTTTAGCCAATTATTGCAGCAGCAAACCAAATTAAGATACAGTATCAAACCAGATTAAAGATGAGATTAATTTCTTGAACAAGTACATGCCCAAGATGGCAGAACTCTTCAGCAGTCTGTTTTACACAATCCAGCATATCCTTGTCATTACAGCCCTGCAGGAGGACTACAGATCATCAGGTGTTGAGAAAGCTCGAATGTTTAAAACTACAGAGCTGTTTTAGCAACAGTGAGAATGGTGTTCTAATTTTTTTTTAAATTATTTTCAATAATTTTTGTCATGACTTTATCAAACTAATTTGTGCTTCAGAAAGATCCTATCAACATTGGAGTAGCATGTCTAACCTTCACCAAATAAATTAACCAATCTAGACTTTTATTGCCCCATATGTAGTATCTACATTTGATTATCTCATAAATTATTGCTCACCTCTGATTCTCAGAAAATTCTGAATGATCCATTATCAAGCAAAAGCCTAAATAATGTAGTAGTATTATTCCATTGATGGTATCTAGTTTCTACCTCTCCAAAATTCAGAGTTAAATAAAACTGCAGGCTGGGCATATCGACTCTGTTCATTTCAGAAATATTGGAGAAATTTCTTTGTTTTTTCTATACTCACCATATAGGGACAGGAATCTGCACATCCTCTTTTCCCCTCACAATAAATCCCAAGGAAAGACAACAGCAACATAGAGAATATTTCTCAACATCCTCTATTGCCAGATAGATTTTGTTTCTGAAGGGGTTTCTTGCTCCATCAGAATCTAAGGCAAACTAAACGCCAGGCAGTATAAAGGAACAGGAAAGACTTGCTTCCTAAATGGATTTAAAAGGGAAACTGGAAATAGCCAGAGAATTACCATTTACTTTGGCTACATAAATCCTTCCTAGAGTTTCCCTGGAATACAGAAATCCTCCCTGGGACTGTCGTAGCATGTTTCTGCATTTGGCAGCTGCTGCAAAAAGGGTTTCATTACAGGACCAGATGCAGCAGTTCCTCCTGAGCTATCCCATATAAAACATCAATGCATGCCCTGTACGTGAGCAGCACGTGCTGATGAGGGAAGCGCATCTCTAACGCTGCCATACCCAGCACACGCTATTGACTGCACACTTTGAGTGCCAGCACTATGCTCCTCAGTGCGCTACTGCTGGGACTCACCGCAATGTCCCAAACCTTTGGACAGCTTCAGAGGCTGTTAAAAGAAATGCAGCCCGCACCTTTCTCTGCTTATGAGTCTGGGAACAAACCATGCACTTGGTAATAAACTGTGTCCCATGGGCCCCCAGAATCATCACTTCTCCCTTTATACGCATATGTAGCAAGCCCCTGTTTCTCTTCTTTTCCAACCTCAAAATCGGATTGTTTGCAGAACGCTAAACGTTATACAGACAGGAAAAAAAAGAAACCTTGTTTCTGATACCTGGTAGGAAAATAGATTTATTTCTAAGAATTATGGTAATAACTATCACTCACCATAGGCTTTCATACACCTGCATTTACAGCTCCTTGAGCACAAGGAGATGGAAAAGAAAATCTGATTTTAATTTATTATGCCATTTCTATGGCTTTTATGGAAGACATTTTAACAATTGTGCATGCAGGTTAACATACGTCTCATATATAATGGAGTCAACATCCCACCCAATGTAAACCTCAAAGTTCAGCATGCCCTGAATTAAATGCTGTAATGACTTCTAAAGATGACAGTACAATCTGTAATGTCAATACCATACTGCAGTCCATGGTTATAATTTGTTAGGTCAATAATTAACCACAGTCTACTAAACTTAGTACTGGCTTCCTCAAAAGCACTAAAATAAATGTTTAAAAGGTTCCCAATAGCTTATTTATAGTTATCTATAATTAGCTCTGCAGCATCACAGAAGTACATCACAGAAATTACATATACAAATCAGACCACGATCTTCATTTCCACTTATTCTCCAAGGGCTGGCATAAACAATTGCAAAATCTCCTCTAGATCATGCTAGCCTTAATCTACACCACAGTCAGTGAGACTCCTTGATGTTTTGTTCTCCTTTGACTACATCAAGAGTTTAAGCAGAAGCCAAAAGCAGATTCGTATCTAAGAAATAACAGGATAGCTACTCATTAGAAAACCTTCTGATTCCACCTTGTATTTCAGCCCCAGCAATCAGCTGAGAGTGGTCAGGTCTTTGGGCTGCAGTTGTCATGGAAAAGGACTGGCTCTGGGACCACGCCGGGGTAAAGGGATACAAAGGGGAAAGCATCTCTATCCCAGCTAACCACAGAATTTGACAGAGATCCATCATGGAGAGGTCCTCTCTTTACTGCAGCTGCTTACTTTATTCAGGTTTAACCTTCTGGGCAACATACAAGCCCTGTTCAACAACAGTCAGTAAAACCAAAGTACTGATTTTCAGGAGAAGGATGAACAGCAAGCATTGGCTTGGTAATCTATGTTACCTCACACTGTACTATTTTAAAAAAAAAAAAAATAAAATACAGGCAACCAGGACTTCTGTGGCATGCAGAAGTGCTGGCTGTGATCTGTGATGTTTGAATGCTTTCAAAAGCTTGTCACTACCTTTAGGATATAGATGAGCTCCATAAAGGGAAAAAAAGAAAAATTGAGGGGGGAAAAAAAAAAAGCCTAGCTGGCAAATGTTGATGTACGGCAGCTCAAATTATACTGCATGCTGCTGAGTTCCTTTTTTTTCTTCTATATGCCTGGAACAATTGACCTAAGGCAAGACTTTTTTATTGCAACTTTTGGCAGATCCAGTCAATATCCATTATTTACAATTATGCTTTTGTGTGTGTGTGAGTGTTCCTGCTGCAGTATCTCTGTCTAATTGTCAAGTCCAGATTGGACTTCACCATATAATTATTCAAAGTTCATTTAGTAAGTGATGGAGATGCAAGTTGCAGGAGAAAAATAATACCAGTCAGTTTGAAATTAAATTCCTAACAGCACTTCTGCAACCCAGCTCTCTAAGCAGAAAGCATATGGCAAGCTAGCACTAAAAAACCTCTATGTGGGCTCAAGACCCTTTTTCCATGTTTCTTTCAGTAATTCAACATCCTCTGTTTTCCCAACCTATAGTGACCAGCAGCTGCCTGGACCTGCACTTGCAAAATCCCACTTCTATCACCATGCAGTGCAGCACAACATCACAGATCTTGTGTAGGAGAAAAACCCCACAACATAATTGGAGTCCCCTATGCCCACGTTTTAAGCAGAGCTGTTGCAAATAACATCTGAGACCTCAGAAACAGGCAGGGGGGGAAGCACATGGGAACTTTACTCTGTCTTCTCAGTGTATTTGCTCTGAGCAGCTTGCTGGTGTATTAGTGACAGGATGGTGCTCTTATACACACACTGCACAGCACTGCAGGAATGGCTTTGCCTTCAAAGGCAAAGTCACTCCTGGTTTAGGAACAATCCTGGACTGGGGGACAAGCGAGGACCAGGAGGAAGCAAAAGAGCCCAGGGAAGAGACAGGGGCATAAGTAGTTAGCAGAATGTACATTATTTTGTTACTTACTCCCAGAACTTCTTCTCTGGTGAAAAATCCCAAACAAACATCAGCGGGAAAATAAACTCAAAATAATATTAATAATTTTAAGGTACTACTTGTTAAAAAAAATGTAAAGGTTTTGAATGAAGGTGAAAAAAATTCTTTTAAAATTGATGTTGTCCTTTTAAATTAAAAAATACATATACCTACAGCCAAATCTCTCTTTCCTTTCCAGACCAAAATGACAAAGCCTATGAGCCTGCTGCCCAAGAGCAATACACCAATGACAAGGCAGTGAAGAGGCACCTTGGCCACCTGCTAGTATGAAAAGCCCCAGAAGAAAAAGCCCATGTTCTGCACCAGGGTGACAGGGACAGCAGGGCTGGGGGACAGCACCAGCTGCCATCAGAGGACCCAGTGTAAGCATGGACGTGATGCCTCTGAAAGTTACCGTTCGGAAGTTAAACTCAGCTTGACTCGATTGTACTGAGCAGGAGGTTATGGAGCTACAGCTGACAAATTTTTGACGTGACATTTCAGCAGGGTGACAAACTTATAAGCTGATACTGTTTGTCATATAACAAATCCATCTAATGGCCACAGGTCCTGAACTTTCCCTCTGGTTAGCTGAGGGCAGATTAGGCAGGTAACAAGTTTATTACCCAGCTATATCCGTGCTTCTCTCTTCTGCTCCTGGGACAGCCAAAACTTTTTCTAAGGAAAGATGAAAAAGAGGGGAGGGGGGTGCCAGAGCAGTTTCAATATCAAATACATGACATCAAATACACTCCGTCTGTACTTGCTTTCAGGGCTCTTTGAAAGTAACCACATCTTGATGCATCTCCCTTGCTTTCACTCACGACACGCTCCTTTTTGCAAGCATCTTCTAGCTAGTGATAAGAGTAAGCTTCGGGCCAGAATTTGCAAATGCACTGAGTGTGGGAGTTGCTCAACTCCCCCTGGAATAAATGGTACTAGCAGTGCTAATGGAGGAAGGCGGCCAAGAATAATTCCTCTGAGACATGAGCTTGTCTGAATTACCCATCCTGCTAGGACTCTTGGAGGACAGAGGAGCTTTGGCAAAGCTGCACTTTGAACATCACTTTCTAAGCTAGCATAGCAACAAAATTAGTGTAAATGAATAATGGCAGACCAAAAAAAGCTTCAGTAATATAATTTTGCTGTGCACTAAATATAGTACAAATGCGTGCATTTTGTTCTGAAATACACCTCTAACAAAAAGCAAAGGATACCTTTTAAACCCTATTCTAACACTTTTCTTTGTGCATCCCTTCTAAAAATGAAGGGTCAGATATTGCCCAGTTTTTGCAATCCTCGAGCAAAACACTGCAGGGTGACACGCTGCAACACAAATAACTTTACCATTGCTACACAATCAAAAGTGGCAGCAGAGTTCAGTACCTCACACAGTGTTTGTACACGGATTATAGGAATCAAAACTGGAAGAAAAAATTGCTCCTCAGCAAGCAAGGGAATGGACTAGCGTAGTGCTATAGATTCCTCAACAAACCCTGTGCAAGTTCTGCTTCTTCTAACTTAAACATGTGATGGAAGGAAACGTACTGCTAGTTTATTCACGTATGTCTCACCAATGCCAAGTCTGAGCAGCTCCTCTAGTCATAGCAGAACCAGGTTGATGTTCCTGCTAAATCAGGCTGCAAGACACCTACTCCAGGCAGGCAGGACAGCTCATGGCTTCACTGGGAAAGAAGCCACTGCACACCCACAGACTGCCAGTTATGCTTCAAAGCTCAGCTGAGGGCACCCACCAGTCCTTGTCCCTGTTTCCACAGGCGACATAACCTGATGATCTCAGTCCCACTCCAACGGGAGAAATAAAAGTTCACACAATCTGGAGAGACAAGCATTTGAGCAGGCTCTTGTTGGCATGCTAAGCCGATAGATCCCATCATTTCCCTTGCTTTAATTTTTGCTGTCTGTAGTTAAGAAGTTTCTGAATTTGTTTAAAAAAAAAAAAAAAAAAGGTAAAATACTTATTCCTAGCTTGTTGCAGATAGGCTGAATGCTGAGGAAATGCTAAGTGTCTAAAAGGCTAAATTCCCCATCCAGCTCTGGAAGGCCTGCCAGACTTGCCTCCTAGCTAACAGCATCCCTTCCTAAGATGCTGCCTGTACTTCCACAGGCAGGAACTGCTCATCTCTCACTGCAGCTCCTATTACTCCCCTTCGTCCCTTTCCTCTCATCCCTCCAGAAGACTTCTTTCTTGGCATCCCCTCCTCAGGCTTGCCATTTCCTAACCCTGCCAAGCCACTGCTTGTCTATTCCAAGTTTGTCGTGCATTTACACAAGTGACAGCATGACCTCTTGTAAAAGTCACTTCTACAACACATCAAACAGACAGCCAGAAGACAAACACACTTGTCCTCCATGCATGCTGCATATAGCATCAGCCTGATTTGCTGGCATGGGAAGCAGAAGGAGCTGGGCCTCTTCTTCCCTGAGCTAGTGACTGCTGCTTACTAGTGTCCTCTGTCCCCACGCGGCATTGGTTGGTGGATTCAGCTGCTGCCTGTGGCAGTTACGGGAAGGTTGTGCATAACTTACTGATGGCTTCTCACAGGACTGGATTAAGCCAGAGGCAAGCCCTGCCTGAAAGCTAAGTCGTCTGAGTGCAGGTAGAGACATCATTTGTGGGCCAACCTCACCCGTACAAAGTAAAAGGCATCACTCACACGCAGTGGCCAAGCAGCAGCTTTTTCAATGTGCAAGAAAAGCAATGAGAAGAGCGCTAAGTCCCAGTAGACTCCCTTGGGTTTGAATTTCCAAAGCTATTCGGCCAACTCTTTCAGCCATATGCTCCTTAAGTGGAAAGCTACAAGTTATTACCATGGCTAATTGCCACAGCTAACAGACGCCTTATCCTCAGCACACTGCTAACACAGCACAAAGCTCCGAGTGGTAGGCTAGAAGGAAGGGGAATTTTAGGACCCGATTTCTATTTCTTCTACTTCAGGTATTTGTTAAATTCTGCTCCAAATCAGCAACAGAATAAAACTGTTACTTTTAGGGCCATTCTCTTCTTAACAAACACAAGAACTGTTATAAGTCAGCACTAAACATAAGCATGATACTAAGCATACATTTACATAATTTAATACTGGATGCTATGCCAGCCTACCTATGGGTAGGGTCTAAAAAACCTCCAAAGGTTACATGGGAATTTTAGAAACAGACGTTGAAAGTAACAGCCTGGCACTCTGTAGAGCATAATAGCTATGCTGAGGATGTTTGGGAGCATACAACGTTAGAGCTTACAATCTGGAGTTCCTGCTTCCATTTATCTACCAGTTTCTTTCTGTAGTTTCCTCTCCCTCTTAGTATTCCCAATTCTGGACTATCGAGTGTAAGTGGTGAGGTTAGCAGTGACTGTGCTCAGAGGGACAGAAAGATTCCTGTCCCACAAGGGCAGAAAGGTCCTCTAAGGCTGAGCTGTGAGCAGGGCACAGCACAACTGCTCCAAGCCATCAGCAGCTGGAGACCACCTTCACCCCCCGCCCTCACCAGGTTACACGGGGACTGTCCCTGCTCCAAGAGCAATCCCTCCCAATGCCTGAACATGGGCAAGAGACCTCTCTTGTCCCCAGCAAACAGACCTTTTGACATCTGCTCCGCCTTTGCTGACTTCAGGAAGCTTTACAGCAGTAGCACTGTTGCGGTGGGGTGGGTTTGTTGGTTTTTTTTTTTTCTTCCCCCAAAAGGAGACCCTTAAGCAGCTGTAGAGTTTCCATTTGGGTGGTAATGTTCTGAGGTTCAATTTCACTTTAAAGCAGCTACAGCAGCCAAACAGATTTGCTGGCAACCATTCACGTCACTCAATACACCCCAATAACGTTCCCTGCCAGCAACTTTGGCTGCACAGAGCCTGTGCTGAATTCATGTGCACAAGGTAGGATTTCACAAACAACCCTTCACACAAATAAAATCTCCCTCCCTCACGCAAACCCAAACATACTGTTATTCAGGTTCAGGATGTTCACTCTGACCATAATGAAGTGCCTCAGGTTTATTTAGCATGTCACTACACATTAAGGTGTAGCAAGCACATCTTTTGACTGACCAGGACACGTGAGCAAGAGATGGAAAGACAAGGCTGTTGAAAGACAATCTCCCATACCTGCCCCCTCCTGCAATTTCTACATACTTTTGAGGGGTTTAGAACAAGAAGAAAATGAAGTTTATTTCAGAACACTTACTTGGAAAACAGGTAGGGCAAGGAAAAAGCAGATTTCCATTTTAACTAAAGATCTTAGGGAGACATTCTCTTTTAATGCTGGCTGAACATTTTCTCTGAGAAGAGAATTAACCCTGTTTTCTCCTTTCTGGTTCTCTAAAGCAGCTCATTTCCTTCCTGTTACTATTTTGCAGAATTAGTATGTATTCCCTCACAAATCTCTTGCTATCAGCATCTGAATTTGTCTTTAGTAATGTACAGCAAATGACAGCATGTGGGTGTGCTTGAATTCTGAAACAAAGGAAACCATGTTTGTCCTCCCACGACCAGGCAAGCCAAAATAATTTGTGGGTTAATTTTAAAATGCACATGTGTTTAAAAACATATATGAAAAAATACTTTTGGTTTATTTGAACCAACGGTGCGTGTCATGGACTATCAGCTTCAACTTCTACTAGCCTTTGACAGCTTACTGTTCAGCCACAAGGGACAAGAGGAAGTTACTTCTTTTTGTGGTAAAAAAAGAAAAATAAACAACACCCTTCCATTCCTCCAAACCCACTCCTCCTCACACACACACACACCAGAAGACCTAAAAGCAAACAAACAAAAGCCCCAGAGGAAATCAACATTAAAAAAAACCAAACAAGCATGAAATTCCTTAAAATACATCACCCTTGAAGAGAATATTTGGCAACCACTTCAAAATAATAAATGGGGACATGCAACCCGTATCATATCTCCTCCCCTTGCAGAAATAAATTGAAAAATGCTGCAACACTTAAGAGATGCACCAGCAAAAAAACAGCGGGGCTTTTGCATGTGTGTGTGTGTATGCGCGTGTCTGCAAAGACTGAGGTCAGCAGACCTACGGTGTTGGTGGATTCTGCCATCTTCAAAGACATTTAATCTTGTTTGAATTGTAGCTCAGTGTTTAAAGCTGGCAAGTCACATCATCTAAATTTTCCAGAATGTCATTTAAATTAGCTGGGAAATAAAATAATGTTTTGGATATTCTCCCCCAACACCAAAAAAATACACATCCAGGGCTCCATCTACATGACACCTTGTATTTTATAGTTGTGTCTAGTGATCCAAGAAAAATCTTTAAACAAGCTTATGTATTATATGATTTTAACAATGATGCATTTAAGCTTTTGTTATTTGTTCTTGATTTTTTTAACTATTTGGAAGTTTTCACCTACAACAGCAAGAAAATTCCTTTCGCAAAAAAAGCAAAAATCTGACTGTTACATAATTACAGGACTGCAGAAATTGGGATTTTAAACAAAACACCAAATATGATGAGGCTTAGGCTATACTATGACTTCATAGGATCTATGAACATCTGAAGGAACAGGTGAAAGCAAAGGTGAAAACAGCAGCACCTCTGACTTCAACAGGAATCGCACCACTGGTTTCAATAGAACTAGGTTCTCCATATTGCCTGCCGAAATTTCATTTCTTTTGTGTTAGTAAATTATGCTTTGGCATCTTGCCCTCCTGTTGCGAGTCACAATTTGTAAATGAGCTTTCAAGGTTAAAAAAAGTGTAAGGGAATGAGATTTCCTACCGCTAAACAAAAGTCACAATGAAGTATTACAGTAGCTTTCCCAAAAGTGCATATTGGTCACTCTTCTGATAAGAAAATGTTAAAAATAAAATCCAACAGGTGACTCATTTGCCTTTTACCACAACCCTCCACCAGGGAGATGCTCTGACCCACAAAACGATGGCTGCATTAACATCTCACCATCTGTATTTTCACATGGGTACTCCAGAGCAGCCGCCCCAAAGATGCCTTCACCACATGAAACAAGCCTAACCAGAAAGCAGGTGTAATGGGGAAAAAATACATGGCAAAATACAGGCAGTAAATGATCCTCTTCTAAACACAAGGTACATTTGTCTGCTCTACAGGATAATCATCATCACCATCATAGCATGTCTCGGAAGAAATCTGGAGTCATATCTTGCTGTCTGTTTTGCAAACAGAGTTAATGAGAGTCATGTGGATAATGTTTTTCATTAAATTGAGGATATGAGCTTGATTCAACTCCACCAAAATCAATGGGAGTCTTTCCATTCATCTTAATGAGGCTGAATCAACTTTTATAACACCAGAATGCAAACCCCTTCACTCATTTTGCCTCACAGAAGGTATCTGCTGTTTTCAGAAGAGCCTAAGGACAATTTTACCACACCCAAAATTAGTCAAATCAGGTCACGAAAAAAGAACGTACATCCATGAGGGTATTTCTATATGGAAATGCCTTATGTCAGTAGGAAATACATATTATCCTTACTCTACTTTTTTTCAGGGTTATCTTCATACTAAATGAATCACATATTCTTAAAGATGATCTGAAAAACCTCTGAAGGTACTGACAGAGAAATAATGTGCATAAGTGGGATATGTGCAGAGAACTGAAGTGCAGCACAGCCTTGCATTTTTATATAAAGCAGTGTTCATACTATGAATGTAACAAAAATAAAACACAGTATTTTAAAAAAAGCTAAAGAAACTGCCTCATTTTTTTCCAAACAGAAACAACCTAATTAGTTTCAAGCACTCATTTACAAGAAAAAGGAAAACTAAAGGAAAACAACTCTCTCTTCTACAGAAGTTCTGCAATTGATGTGTTTTAATAAGTACATAAACTATTTTCAGGGAAGGCAAAAATGGAGTATGGATTCTGACTCCAACAAAGGACTTCTGTGTTCCCTTGTTACACTTGTTTAAAGGCAGCAAGTGGCAGCATCTCCATAGATAAATTTTTCTGAGTTTCTTTTACAGCTTTTTTTGTTTTCATACTGGATAATGGCAAGGTGATGGGCAGGAAGGGAGGGCTGCATCAGACCAAAAGTATCTCAGGAAAAGCTGCAAGGATGGATAGGATTGTGATTATTTGTACCACAGTAGTGCCCGGAAACCCATGCCACGCTTATGCTGTCTTTGGCTAGGTCTAACACAAACACGCTGCAAGACAGACCCTACTCACAAGAACACAAATTACAGTGATGCTAATTTAATAGCTGCCAATTGGATATAGATTTGGAATGAAAGTATTTTTCACTTAACTGTTGACTTTTAGCTACTTCAATAGCAGCTCTACCACTCCTGGCAAACAAATCTTGCCACCAACTTTGAGCAACTTCCTCACTCCGTAGTTTTCCTCATTGTTAGCAAAGACATCTATATTCTTTTTACTCCTTATTTTCCTTGTAAACTGTGTCCATTATGCCAACCCCCCTACCGGCCCTTTGCAAGCTCTGCACTTCAAAAGGACAGAAACTCCTCCTGTAGCATAGGTGCAACTTCTGCTACAGTTAATGAGGGTTACATGTCAGAAGTTCATTCAGGGAGGCTGCTCTAGTTCCTTGCCCATTTCTTGTAGCATTTGCAGATGCAATTCATCTTGGTCTAGTTCTTTGTCAACTTATCACAGTTCTAATTACCTTATTATCTGCTTCACTACTCCAGTCAAGCCTTCTTGTTTTCTACAGTGCCTTTCAGGGTCCTATTGCTTATCCTAGGGAATATTTTGTTCACCTTTTCTTCCTGTGTGCAAAAAGCAGTGCAGAGAAACCAAGTGAACTTGCTCAGTGAACTTCCCAGCTCTTGCCCGGCTGCATGCCTGAAGGCACATGCTAATTAGGCACATCCAGGACAGATCACATCTGATGCCTCATGCTTTGCTCTCTCCAGCTGATCACCTTTTATCAGCACCTTCAGTCATCCTTAGCTTGCTTTCTTTTTCAGGTCTTCACGTGCCTATCACTTCGCAAATAATTATTTTAATAAGATGTATCTGGAGACAGACAGGATGGAAAGAGATCTGAAAAAGTAGGAAACTGAATACAGAAAGAACCGCAGAGATGGTGACATCAGACTCCCAATTCTGGGTTTCCATGGCTAAGAATAAGCTATACATGCCATCAGAAGTATAAAAAGGCTTTCTGGAAGGCAGAATATTAAGGATCCACAAAAAAGACAACCAATTTCTATTTGTAGTTTACCCCATTAAAGAGAATTGCTTCCTTTGCATCTACAGAGTTGTATCTAACAAGGTGTTCAGATCTTCTCTACTGGGGATTGAAATGCAGTCAAGACGAGTCTGCGCCTTATGAAAGTGGATTCTGGCCACTGGTTCCAGCAGTAAGCCTTTCTGCTACTGCCTTCTCCTCACAATTCTCACTTTTAGCCCAGAAAGCTATTTCTTCCCCCCAATCCCTTTCTCCCTCACCTTTCTACATTCCCTCCAAATGTGGCACTGTCAGCAGGAAGACCAAGCTTTGGCTCTGTTCTGCCATAAGCCTTTCCTCCTGTGTGATACTGACAGTCCTGAAGCATCCAGTACATCTCCAGTCGATTTACGCAGCTTTCGGTTTATAAAGTGTATGCAAAAAAAGGCACCTTGGCAAGAAAATAGAGCTACAACTATTCCATCAAAGGCAATTAAACTCACAAATGCAAGTCAACAATTGCCTCTCCCTGAAAAATAGAAGAAAGGGATTGAATCCAGCAGACTAAAGCCAGCATTTGATTCAGCACACCTTTCAGGAAAGAATAACCGAGCTTGATGGCCACGTACCATGCTGAGTTTACGTTGCTAGCTGTTAGCACAACCATCTCTTTATTTCTGTTGACCAGGAAGCACCCAACTGAGAACACAACGAACATGGGTCTCTACACTGTTAGTGGCACAGAAGCACTTCAAAATATTTCCAAGAAGCTACAGACAAAAGCCCAGTACATAAATGCATGAGGCTTAGAACATCGACTATATAAAGAACACCGGTTTCCAAAAACATTACTGAATATCTTCACTGTGACAAGGTGCCCATGAACCTATAACCTGCTCAAACCAGTCTGCAAGCACACAAATTCGACAAGATCCTGACCAGCTACTTTCAAAACAGCTCAGGTCCCACTTTAAGATTATTTTCAAAAGGTCCACCCCTTAGCAGAGCAAGGTCTTCTGAAAATGTTGATCTTGGTGCCAGTTTGACCCACTAACACGTGCAGCTTGTAAATCCCACCTTCTCTTGCCTAATCTGACAGGAACAGGAGCCTGGTTCTTCTGTAGACCAGGAGAGCTCTTGGTCTGAAGTTGTTTCATGTCCAGTCACTGCTAGTGGACCAGCCACAGAAACTGCCACAGGGGCAAACCTGCAATGCAGGAGAGAGGAATGCTGAAAATCCAGCCCTATTTTTGGGTGCCAAAACCCTTGCAGGTTTTCTGAAAGGCAGCTGACAGACTGGAAGATACATCAAGCTGAAAGGAAGAGTTATCTTTTCCTCCATTTTCCTCTCATTCCATGTTTGCTTCCAGCAAGCACCTCTAGCCTCCTGTTCCCATGATTTGTTACTTCTACAAGTTAATTGCACCTTTTCTTTCTTTCTTCTGTTTACCTTTTCATCTGCTTTCTTTGGCATTATTTTAGTCAGCCAAACAGCTGATTTCCTTCCTTTAATCAAAAAGTGCCCTTCCTCTCTTATCCACACAGTCCCAAAACATACAACTTGGAAAAGCAGCAAGGTTTGGGGACTGAGGATTTGTTCTTGCTTTCTTTGGTTTATTTGGGTTTTGTCTTCAATCACCTCTCTCTTGCTCCAGAAGCAGAACGTTGCTGTGGGGGACCTGTGTGATCAGATCTCTGTTGATGAGAGTGTGTTTCCTGCTGGATTCCTCAAGTCAAGGGGGGGGTGGGGTGGGGGGGTGGGAATCAAAGGGGAAAGGCCAGGCAAAAATAGTTTTTGATCTTTGGATTAACTGAACACCATCAATCCTCTAGGATGGGAACCAAACAACAGCCCAACAAAGCCCTTAAAGTAAGTTACAAAGGAAAACAGCCATTAATACAGAAAGGCAGCTGTACCAGCATGATGGGAGGGAATAAAGCAAGCCAGCTATGCACCAAAGGATGGCTACTGCCATGGAAAGAATTCAGGCTTGGAATGATTTACAGGATTTTGATCCCACCCATGGCCAGCACTTCCAAAGCATTCGACACTCACTATTGAGACCAAAATTTCAAAAGGGGCTCAGTTAGTTCTCATTTGAGTAAAAAAAGTAGCCGCCAAATTTTTAAAAGAACTCAACACCTGGCAGCAAGCTACTCTACCATCTATTTAGAAGAATCTGGTGTTAATATACATTTCTCTCACTACTCTGCATCTGTCCCGAGTTTGCCGATTCGACCTCATCTTTCAAGTATGTTCAACATGCACTCGGTTAAACTTTTCTTTTCTGCTAGCTCCTTCACAGCTGTTTCGCTTCTAGTCTTACATCCTCAGTCATTATTCTCTAAATTATTAGCATTGCTCTCTCCTTTGCCAGTTCACACATCTTTTGACTCTGGAAGCAAGCCAAGGCTAGCTGCACACACATACCTCCCTTTTTAGTTCCTGTTTAATGGAACACAGCCCCTGGTGCCCAGGTAGCAAAATCCTTCCATTATCTCACTGACTCTTGCATATTTTAAGAGGTTATTTTGTGGCTTGTGCAAATGACGCAGCAGAGTTCATAGAGATTTGTGTTGTCTTTCCCACATCCTCACCTCTCCCATAATATGGCCCCTCAGTGGTCATCTCATAATCAATGAATTTGCTAGGTCTAACCCAGCCTATTCCTATTATATGCAAACACTGCAGGATTAAACAGGGAAAGAAGTATTTTGATGTGATGCATAAAGAATAACTGCGTTATACTGGAGTAGACTGTGAATGACTTTCTGCTAGAAAAGCCCTTGGCCACAGCAGAAGGAATGGAGAAACTACTGTACTGGGGAATAAATAAGAGAGAACAGAAAAACACGAGACTGCCTGGACGTAGTGCCAAGTTCTGCAAGTGTCCTTCCTAAGCTCCCAGGGAGCCTGAGGCATGATGGGCTCTGGCACCAACAAAGAGAGGAAGGCAAAGGATGCCCACCTTTGGTGGACTCCTGCGGACAGGAAAGACAGAGTACCACTTGAAAGTTTGGCAAGGAGGCTGCTTGGCTTGCGAGCTGTGGCAGCTTAGCCCCCATGGGTGAGACAACTGCATAGAAAACCCAAAGATGAATTCTGATGGCCTCTCCTTCTGCAGCTGTACTTGCTCAAAAGTAACTGCCTGGCTGCACTGCCAGCCCCGCAGGAGACAAGGTCTTCTGGAGCACTCACATCCTTAACTCCCACTGACCTTCTATTAAAAAGGAAAGCTCTGTTTATACTTACAGCACTAGACTAAGATTCAGGAGATTAACATTCATTTTCTGTCTTTGCTAAACCCATGGTAGGGCCGCCACCATACCCCTCATTTGCGCTATGTTTCAGACTCACTTTTACAGAATGAAAAGACTTTGCTTTGTCATTTAAGAGTTTGCCTGTTTGTTTTTCCAGAATAAGGACTAAATTCTATGCTTGTTTGGAACTTTCCATCTACAAATGAAATAAAAATAATACAAAATTTTAAAAATATATCAAAAGAAGCTGCATAACTCAGTACTTTACAAGAACAACACTGTAAATGACAGAGATTTCATTTTTGTGCCCGAATGGAAATTCACCCAGTTCAGGAACATACCTCAATGCTGTGAATATGCGCCAGTAACATCTCTGCCATTCCTATGCAAGTTTTTAGTTCTGCAATATTAAATAAGGCTCTTATTAAAGATTTATCACAACCTGTCCCTTTGCATCTGGTGGCTGTGTACCACGAAGCTAGAGAAGCACAGCAAAAATAAAGTAGCTGCTATAATGCCAGCTGTGCTTCCTGCGAGTTCCAAAATATCTTCTGACACCAAGCTTGCCATGTAACAAATTACAGAGCTATTTCTATTTAAAACTCCTAATGATCCATTAAATTAGTGTGTGGAACGAGGAGGGAAGAGGATGAGTAAGGTGTTGTGTTTTGTTTTTTTTTTAATAAACATCAATATGAGTTATAGCATTACTAAAAAAAAAAGTTTGCCAAACCTTACATCAGATTTCAGATGACATTTTTGTGAATTTAAAAGACGTTATTCTACTACAGTGGAGGGATTCGATGCATAAAAATTGTTCTGGAGTAAAAGACAAAAATTTTCTCTGATCTTCTAAAGTCACAATATTATCGAAGACCAAAGAGAAAATAAAACCAGACTCAAAGGTAAAATAAACTTTCACAAAAGGACCAGTCGGAGCTGCAGCCAGTGACTAATGAATAGCAGGAACTGCATCAAGACAGGAGAGTTGGTACTTCCTTGCACTGCAGTTGTTTTGCACTGGGATCTAGCCTCCTGTCAAAATAAAAATAAAAATAAAATACTTGTCTTTCAATCTGAAGCAATGGTGAAATTTCCCCCCATAATTCCAAAGATTCTTCCCATACAGCAATTGAACAAATGCAAAATGCCTACTCTCAAAGCTGGCATGGTTGCTACGAAAACAACTGTGAAAACCTAGAAGTCTGTAAACAAAATGTTAGAGCAATCAGGGCCATGAAAACACTCAGAAAGTAGAGGCCTGTTTCTTAGAAGACTAAGATGAAGAAAGGCAGCCGTGGGTAGCTGTTTTAGATGCACATGGAGACTTATATGCATTTCATGTGACATCAGAGGGACAGACTCACTGCTTCCAGGGCTGCCATGAAGTTCCCCACACTCCAGAGGTTTCAGTTCCGTGCCGTAGAATTTCTATCAGATATTGAATAGTAGTTTTCTGTTAGAAAAAACACAACTCTTGCTCTTAATCTTTACAGACAGAGCTGATTAAGCTTCTCTCCCAAATTTAATTTAGTACTGCATACTCACAAAATATATCACAATTATATTTTGTTATAAATCAATAGTGATTATAGGGCACGTAATCACATCAAAAATGGAGAACACAACTTGCACAGCAGAATCCTGATACAATAAACCTCCCCATTAAGGAGCAAGTTGTGCCATGGGAAAAGGAGGTACACTTCTGGCCAGCTTGTATTTGTAGAGGGAGACAAAGGCGGACAACAACTGCCATTTGCATTCAGAACAAGGCGGCAGCAGCAAAACATAGGGACCACAAGTATTCTGGCAGTCCATACCAGCACTACACACTATTGGCTTTCCACACTATCCTAAGACTCTTAAAGCAATAGCGGCAGAAGGATTCAGCTATCCCAACAGCATCTCTATCGCTCTATTTTACAGCTATGCTATATCAACTATCACTAAACAACACAACACCATCACCCCCCCCCCCCCCCCCAAAAAAAAATCCCAGAACATATACCAATTCCTGGAGTATTTAAGGATCTTTGGGAAGTCCTATGTGAGTGGCAAACCTAATCGGAGCAGTCAGGAACTAGTGCTGATTCCCTAAGCATCCGGCCAGCTTTCATTCACGAGACCATTTGCTTTGTGATGAAAGATGAAAAATTCCAAATGAGATTTGGGACTCAGAGAGAGTCCTATACTAAATGAAAAGAAAGGACAAAGATAGCACTTACTATTTTTGAGATTCACACCTATCGCTTTGCTTTCCATTTTATTTTGGTTTTCCCTGTGTTTAAACGTGGCATCCCACACTTATTTAACACCTGTTTAAACACTGTTTAATCACCTGATACTCACTGAGTGCATTCTTGTTAAGCGGGATTTTTGGCAGTGACCCGATTAGGCAACAACCATTGGCATTGATAATCATTAGGCTAAGATGGTTCCCTGGGAGATGTCCCCGTAAAAGTGGCTTGTCTCAATTAAGCACATTGCAATTAAGTGGACTATATCTATACGGTGATCTCACAAGGAGAACAAGGCATTTCAAATGCCTTTTTTTTTTAAATGTATTTTTAATGCATAATTAGTACTTTTGATTGGAGAAGAGAATGCTACTTAGAGGTTTCTCTAATAATACCTTTTTTTTGGTAACTGCAAACTCTTATTTCAGTGCTAAAGTTTTCCTCTCCAGTCCCCATAAATTCTGCCATAGCACATCTCTGTGTCTCTGCTTTGCCTGGCCCAAGAGGCACAGGTTGCACTGGAGGCTTTGCCAACCAGAGCTGTCCCAAGAAAGAACCTCTCTGCCCAGGAGATGAACAACAGGGAGAAAAACTACAAAAGCGTGCAGTGACAGAGGCTACTGCCTGCCGATCCCTGCTTCATTTGTTAGGGAAATTGATAGAAAACAGCTAAATGAGGCGGGGAAATGCAGGAAGACAAGCAAAAGTCTTAAGGTCAAAATCAGTTCACTTTTGCTATCAGCAGCCCTCTTTTCTCCAGAGTTTCTTGGAGATGCCAGGCCAACCTCCCTGGGCAGGCCTGTGTAACCAAGCTATTTCAGTCCAGTATGCAAAGCTTGGTCGCAAGCCCCTTCCATCTACATACAGAACTCTTGCATGACCTTGGTGACCTGGCTGGGTAGCATGATGGGCACATGCCAACAACCCATTTCTATTTCAGCTCATACCCATTCCTCCCCGCAGCAGAGACATACATTAGCCCTCTTGAATGCTGCTGATCTCCAATGCTATCCCTGTCCCCGCGGTGTTTAGGAAAGGTGAACGTTTATCCCATCATTCACAGGAAAGAATCATATGGCAGCTCAGCTTACTACTGCATGGAGAACCTCAGGGGCCACAGGCATTAAGACACAGGTTTTCAGCACATCTAAGCCCTTCAGACTGGGTGCCAAATGCCCCAGAAACTTTGCAGTGAGGCGTATTTTTAACCTTGCATAAAAGGCTGTCAGTGGTGCATTCCCTATTTCAGGGGAAAGGGAGAGGATGCATAATGGGAACCTATAAGACTGATTTGCTGCAGGGCCAGTATCTGTAGTTCCAACCAAAACCAATGGGAGCTGTGCTTGGAGCATATAAAATGCTGCCTAATTTCAAGAAGCCCATAAAACAGTCCTACCTACATGTCTCAAAGTCAAGGGACACATTCTGCCTCCTCACTCTGTGCCCTACTTTCTTAATATGCAATTGAGGTGGAAACATCTCCTGCATGACAGTGGTACCATAAATAGAGATCGATTCTTTGTGGTGGTTCTCTTCAATACCACAGTGAGGTATGCCATATACTGTATCACAAGACAATTAACATTGCTGTCATCTGTGCAAAGCTTGACTGTAATGTCCTGTATATAGATGGATACTGGACACTGAGCAATAAGACAAAAACAAAATGTCAGATAATCTCTGTTCATTCAATGAATATCACCTACTTGTTGCTCTGAATGAGGTAGAACCCATAGAAAAGCTAATGCAGAAACACATAATTAAAGACTGTAACATAATGCATGCACATACGAAGCCTGTTGGTAGGTTCTCAAAGTAACTTCAACTTCTGGCATTTCTAAACTTTTAACTTACTGACTGAACAATCTTCTTATGTAATTTCAATTTTTTTTTTTTTTTAATTGGAAAGTGTAAGTGAAAGAGTTTGCATATACTCATAAATAGTCAGGCAGTCATCCTTCTTTACAGGAAACATTTGGGGTACACTTACAAGCCACAAAGCATCTATGGCAAATACTTCTCTTCATTTAAGAAGTTTTAATTCCCCCTCCTGTCTGCTGCCATGTGCCCACCAGCACAGCAGCTGTTCTCAGCAAAGCACCAGGGCCAAGACTCACAGTATTGTGCCATCAAATGGATTGCTGAAATTGAAACTTAGGACTCTAAATCAATGGGCAAAAAAAATTCACTTTTAAAATAGGAATTTAATCTTCTAAATAACCAAGATTCTTGAAAATATTACCCTAAATTTACAGCTTAATCCCCAAACTGTAGGAAAGAGCAAAGCAAAGACTGTAGTAAGACAAAACATTTTTTAGAGATATCGCAGCAAGTCTTCAGTCCCTGGCATCAGGTTTCTGGGTAAAGTTACTGATTCCTACCTCATTTCTGGCAAACTTCATTTAACCAGTTGACCTGGTATCTCTTTCCCAGATGAGACCAATTAACACAGTAAAAACACATTAGCCACACACTCCAGCGCTGCTTCCATATGCAAAGCAGTGCCATGGAAACAGAGAAATGCCAGTGTGGTGGTAAGGGCAATCAGCAGTCTCCAGATGAGCAGTGAATCAAGGGCTGAGGAAAACAGCTGTCAGCAGGATTACTTCAATAGATTGCATTTCACAGGGCAGCTCACATTAATACTGCAGTATGGTATTTAAAAATCGGGACAGAAATTTGTTGCTTCATCATTAGCTACCATGTTATCACTTGCCTGGCTAGAAAACAAAAGGGCAGTGGCGTGACCTGCAGTCTGGGGAAATAAAGGGTTCAGCTTTAGCTTTATCTCTTCATTTCAATAGCCATTTCTATTTAGTTTCTACAGCTTGTAATTTTACACTTTTCCATGCAATACAACCTAAACAGGTGTATATTGTTTTCTTCCCCTTTTGTTTTCCAGAGAAAGAAAACAGAGCAGCCCCTGTGTATTGTCCTACTGCACTTTCCAACTTCAATAGCAACAGACAAACCACTTGTTTCAAGGCACAAGTTGGTAAGAACCTTAGTATCCTCTGAAGCAAATCTGCAAATGACTCTGCTTCCCCAACGAGCTGAGCAGTGAGCAGGACAGCCTCCCACTCTAGCTCCACACAGATGCAAACATCTGCTTCTCTCTCCCAGAGGTCCCCATGGCATCTAATCAAAGACTTCAGGGAAATCTGCTCCTCTAGTGCTCGGCATCACTTCTGATCACTCGCAGCATTGCAAAGCAAGTGTTGAATGCTATCAGCTCAGAATGGGGAGAGGTAAATAAAATACAGAGGAAGTGAGAAGAAAAAGAGGCAACATATGCTGAAGAGGCAGGCAAAGGCTCTGCCAGATGTTCTCCAGTGAAATGTGCTGCGGATGTGTCCAATTTAATTCTCCATGGATGTCTGCCCCACTGAATGATAACAGGGTGCTGAGTAGAGGAGTGAGGTGCCACACTCAAGGCACAACCCAGGGCCTTAAGCCAGAGGTGAAGATAAATTTTAGCTATTATGCCAGACTGACCTGCAGCAGCCTTTCTACCTATTCTGCTGTCAGTGAGGTCTTAAACCACCAAAGTTTACTGCAGGACATCTGTCAGAGCCCGCCTGTACAGTGTGACTTGCATTATAGAAAACATTACAAATTTCCTCTGAGCTCAATGAGCTGTGACAGCAGCTGCATCAATCAAGATTGTCTAGTCTTACTTATTTGGTAATGTTTGATAATCTTGTAACTAGTCAATTGCTAAGGAATACGCATGCCAAAAATATCAGAGAAATTAAACATATAACACCTCTCATAACTATTTCGCTACTATTTTACCAGTACTATTGCAACATGGTGGGAATTTCTAAAGGACTTAGCTTTTTCCGGTTTTGAAAACTCTGTCTTCAAATTAGATGCTGCATATATATTCGAAGTCCCATTGCAGACATTCACTGTCTTCAAGTTCTGAAGGACATTTGTAATATTTTGGATCACCAAAATGAGAGCCCAAGAAAACACAGGATTTTTCTTTTTGTTTCCTTAAAAACAAAACAAAACAAAACACCACCACCACCCCCCCAAAGGTCTTCCCATGGAAGTTCATCTTGACTACCCTGAGAACCAAGGTGCCCAAGCTCATTAATACTAAGAAAAAAAAAAAATCACCTGAGCTTATGAGGACATATTTTCCAGGGGGAAAAAAAAAAAAAAAGCACCTTGTGCAACCTGCAGTGACACTAGACGCCAGCTCTGTACCACTATCGAGTTCTACAGAAGAAAGTAAATGCTGTGCTCTGGCACACTCACCACGCTTTTCTGTGTGAAAAACACCCAGAAACCCTACAGCTACCGTACCTGTCACAGAGATTACCCAGAGCAAGTGTTGAGAATGATACACAAGAAAGAGGGTGGGAGCGGGGAAACCCCAAAGCGCAGGTTAGAAGACCTAGGATTTGAAATTCAGAGAATTCAGGCGTTTTCATAATCTGGTCCCTAATGAGTATTTGTTCATTTGAAAACCTCTCTTTCTGTGAATGAGGTGTGTCCCCCCCTTCCCTCTTTCTTCTTAAATCATAACCCTTCAAGCAGCATGATAAGAAGGGGGGGGAAAAAACCAAACCAAACCAAAAAAACAAGGAACCAAAAACCAAAAGAAAAGGGTGATGCTGCCACTTCAGCTACATTCCTCATGCCTTCCCCTAAAATTCTCTAATAGCATGTTTATTTAAACACTGCAACAGGAAACTTTTAACCATTTCTATTTATACAGCATACAGAATTCCAGTGAAATGACCAATGGCAAAATTTCAATAATTACTCAACAAATCTGGCTTTTTGAATCAGTGATTTCCTGTTTTGCTCTCACTATAGGACTGATTCAGATCTCCCCTGAAGCCAACGGAAAGTGATTTCTGTGTTTATCTGCCCAAGGTTCCCATATTCTGTAATTCATAGATCTGAGAGACAGAAGTAGTGCTTGTTTGCCTAAGAGCTGCCTAGCTGAGAGGCTAGTGAAAAAACAGTTGCATGGTCAGGAGAAGCCCAGCACTCTCTTTACTTCCCATTTTACTGGTAGACATGAGTTGTAACTGGCATGATACTGGTCATCTACAAGAAGAATATAAAAATATATAAAGTATCAGCAATATATCATTTATATTCCAAAAGCATCATTTATTTAAAATCTCTTCAATGATAAGAAAGCATGTTCTGTAGCAAATGTCTCAGTTTAACTAAAATTTTTTAAGGTATTTTCCCATTACTAAAAGTACATGGCTAAGAATAACAAACTTTCTGACTTTAGATTTTTCATTTGCATTTGCAAAGTAAGTAAAGTCAGAAAGCATACTACACACATCAGTCTCACCTGGAATGCCACGGAGATTGGGAAAAGCTATAAACTAGTTGTGACCAGGACCGTGAAAGATCTTTTATTTGTTTTTAATGCAGATTTTTGTTCTAAGGTTTGAAAACAGTTCTGCACATTTAAGACTCAGATTTCTAGGAAAAAAAGTTGTTCTGCCAATAAAAATGCTAACAATTTATTTATAGAAACTTTGCTCACTTCCTACAGCAGAACAGATAAACTTTAAATTATGCCATTTAATAATGGGCAATTAAGTAGTATAAACAAATTAAACATGATACAAGCAACTCAACGGAGCTGAATACACCCTGTTCTAATAGAAACAGCAGGTCATCCTAAAACAATCTGACACTTCCACAAATAAAAAATTTTGACAAACGCTTGTCCTTGTGAATATTTTTCCTCCCTGGTCATTCAGCAATTCTAGATTAATAATTTTACTGATTTTTTTTTCAAATGCCTAAGTCTTGCAGTGAGGGGAGATAGTGAGGTGTTTCAGATGGGTGTGAATACGTTAACTTCTAGGCACATTAGCGATAAACATGACATTTCTCAGCTTCATTCTATACAACTGATGCTTATGATACCCATACCCTTAATTCTCTGTTTACAAACTATCCCAACAAGGTTGCAAAAACCACAGCTGTTACTTTGAAAAATATCTACAACCAGACACTACTTTTTGGATTACTTTTTTTTCCTTTAGGTTTTAGAGAAAGACACAGAAGTGGTTACCACAACATTTTCCTCTTCCCCCCTTCTTTTGGGCTTTGATAGATTTTTATTTTCAGGTTGTTTCTTCTGTTATAAAGCACATCAAATCAAACTTTCAAACACAACCATACAGATAAGGAGGTAAAATGGAGGTGATATTTATGAGAACTTTGGCCATTACCTTTCTCATGTCACCTTTTCCCTTCACACCCCAAACTCCTGCTTCATCTGTCACATCCATTGTCTTCAGTGATTAACGTTGCCCTTCCCTCCCTCTGCACCACTGGAAAGGCAGAATTTGGAGCAGCTCAGCAAGATTCCTTCAAGCCCACCACAGAGAGCTTCAACCCACTTTGTGAGTGCCGGCACTGGCCACAGCTGCAAGCTGGGGACTTCAGTCCACAGCTGAACCAGCATTAGGTTACCTGCAGCTGCATAAACTCAACAAGAGCATATAAAGCCTTCTGGCAGACTTCCAGTACCTGAACATTTTCCTCAAGTTCCACAAACAGCTCCAGCATGAGCCTGAAGCAGCCTCTGCCACTTCCACCCTTCCCGACCACAGCTGCCTTGCTTGCCAAAGAACCCCATCCTGTTGCTGAGGTCCCATCATCAACTTTTTTCCTGACATGATGTCCCCAGCCTGGGGCTGGACTCTGCTCCCAAGCGACAGGAGCCACACTCCAAGCAGAAAGGAGCTCGCTGCTGTCTGCTGACCGAAACCTCAGCAGGGTTTCCCTTCTACCCCGAACACGGGCATTGGCTCTCACTGACATAAAGGACCATGATGATGTTAGGTTCCTCTGCACCTACAGGGCTCAAATCTTTCTAGGGAAAGAAATGCCAAAGAAGCAAGAGCTTTGGCGTCTTCCCCAGAATATCTGGGCTTCTGGGTCTGCCCAGGATACTTTGTGCATCTCTTATGGCTGTAAAAGAATGAAATTCTCAAGTTCATGCTGTAGAAACACAAGAGACCTCTAAGTCCGTGTTCCTGAAGCCAAGCATCAGCCAAAAGACAACCACGAACACTGAGTGAGGGACAGGTTACTGTCCATCCCCAGCAGACCTTGTGAAAGAGCTTTGCTTTCATTTAAAAATACCTTTCTTCTGCTTTCTAGCTTTGAAAGTACAGAAGGGGAAATAACACTACACTTCCCCTACAGCTTCCAGAACCAGTAATTCTGTTTTGCAAGTCTTTGTTTTATCTTTTCAAGAGACAATAAATCTCAAGGTATAAATTGGGAGCAGATGGAGCAGGATGTTAGGCTGTCAGCTTCCATTAACAACATCGGGGGCTCACCACACACCACAGCCAAGCTGGAGCCTTTCATCTTGTCCCTGCACAACTGGTGGAGGAGCTACTTGTTTGCGTTAGGGCTACTGACAGAAGAACATGAGTGGAAACCAGATGTGACTATGCTGACGGCCAGTGAATTATTGTTATAGGATGGCTTTACCCATAAATCACTAGATTGCAGTGCTATCTGACAACTTTTAAAGTTGTCAGGAGGTTGTAACAGGACCACAGAACAGAACAACAATGAAAAGCTGCCTGGGAAAGCAGAGGTGGATCTCCGGCCTCCTGACCCTCCCTCCCTTAAAAAACTGCAAGTTGCACTGTCGAAATGGGACATTTGAAGATTGGGGACCAAGCAAACCGTGATGCTACTCTGTGTTGTCCCATGCAGCTGTAAAAAAAGCCAATTTTGACGAGCAGCCCTTCTAGCACTTACCAGTCCAAAGGAAGGTTACTACAGGCTCTGCAAGCCAGGGAAATGCAGCAGGAGCAAGCGAAGGCTCCCCAGCAGACAGGAGCTCCCTCCAGCTTCTGAGAAAGAGCAGTTCTGAGAAAAAACAGCACAAACCTCCTCTCTGGGAAAACCACACAGAGTACATGAAGTGTGGTGTTTAATGAATACCAAACAAAGCAAGCCTGGGGGCTCCTGTGTTACTACCACATTTGCTTTTCCCAGACTTTCAGGAGTATGATGACTGTACAAGGGAGCCAAGCACAAGATGTTGGCTGCTGGTGCCTTCTCTGCTCTCTGTCTTGATGTTCCTCCACAATTTCTAGAGGTGACCAGTTTGCCTAAGCCTATTCAGTAACAACCTGTAACTCTGCCACCAGTGTCAAAGGTGGTCTGCCCATGTTGAACAGTTTCAACTTTACCAGCCAGTTTCCATCACTGCTCCAAATCTGATTGTGAGCTGCCACATACACACAAAGCCTAGGGTTGCAAGCACCCTGCTACTGTGAGTTGAACGCCATGACAATGAATGAGAAACTGCCACCCCAACAAGGAGGCCCGGATCTGCACATCCTTCGAGACTGTAGATTCATACCTTGATTCTCTAGGACAATTAAATAATCCGGAGCATGAGAGGACACTCACAGAGACAGATTCACAGTCTTCCTCCTCTTTTTTTTTTTTAAACAAATTCTGGGCAATAGAGAAACTGTTGTATTCACTCAGTACCACTATACATCAACCAAACTCCTATACACAGTTAAACATAATGTCAGACTGATGCATCACTTAAACAGATGTGAAGCCTAGATATTTTGGAAAGCAAAACTCTGGAAATATAAAATGTTCATTTGGCACCACAAGCTTTCTCCAAACCTCTTTCCCTCTCAGCTATTTCCTGTTTAATCACCAATACATACGTTATGCAATTTTTGCGAACTGAAGAGCAACACACTGCTTTTATGAATAGAAGGAATGTAGCCATGATGACAAGAAAAACTGAATGGATAAGGAAAAAAAAATTTCAGCAAATCCAGTGACTGACCTAACCTGAAGTAAACCGCAAGATCCATTAACCAATGAAAAGAATCTCATTTTGCAAATAAGTAATGAAGTATCATCTTTCAAGGTTGTGTACACTCTACAAAATTAATAAGAAATGCTTTGGCAGAAATTCAGGTAGCACATGAAGGCCAAACAAAAAGGAGGTATTTAAAGAAAAAAAAAAAAAAGGCAGGGGGTGGGGAGATGATGTTATGTTTCAATTCCTAAACCATTAAAGATAATTCTTCTCAGGTTGTGAAAGGTCTGGAGAAAGACTTTAGTTCAGACAGCACATGACAGTAAGAGCGAACTGGCAGGATGCACATTATCCAGTCTCTATTCCTTGACAATCAGTACAGTGGGCCTTTCAGCATCTTTGGTCCTGACTTCATCACTGTAGCATACTGATTGCTTGTGACAGGTGAAAAAGGACATGAGAGGACAAGAAATGCTAGGGGCAGACAGCTTTTCCTCAGTCTTGCTGATCGGAGTGTAAAGTATTTCCGAAGTATTATGCCAGCACTTTGACAGAGTCCAAAGAAGGAGATAAGTGTGCAAAAGTCAGGGTCAGACGGCTTACCTTGGCTGACAAATGTCCTGGTTAATCAGGGTTGTCTGCATACTGTGAGAAACTCAAGTACTTCCAGTAGTGGTTCTTTGTCCCTGAATAAACCAGCTTGGTCTTTGGCTTCCAGTTGTAATATGGTGTTTATAGTCGCACATAACCCCCCTCCTGAGGTGGGCTCACTTACAGCACTCTATTTAATGCACCTGGTAACAGTGATGATGAAGTGCTATCCCAGATGAAAAGGAAGAAGGAATATTTCATGGTGAATTCAGGATGGACTGAATTTGTAAGTCAGACAGGAACACAGGTTGATTCTGGTTAATAATTGGTTTTTCCACCCTTACCACTAGTTGGAGCCTAAATGAGTCTTATTTCACCTCAGACTCAGAACCAGAAGGGATATTAAACACTGGGCAGATTCCTCTAAGTTTCAGCAGAAGGATTTAAGAAAATGCACACTGTAAAGACAAAAATAATGCTTGGAGTAACATCAAAGAATGAATTTAAAGCAAAATTTTTGAATTCTCCTTTTTTTCTCCAGTAAGGAATATTCTGGAGACACAGGGCTGTTGGTGTGTTTGCAGAGTTAAGAAAGCTTTAAGAGGAAGGAAAGATCCTGAGATAATTATGAATAGTTAATTTAAGCCCAACTTCAAGGAACATTTTGAGGAAATCGAAAGGTGCAGGAGATGAACAGTGAGTCACTGAGCTTTTTGCTTGCAGGCAGTCACTGCTAATCTAGCCTGGGTAGTTGACAGCAAACCCTGTTGTTACCTGCTAGTGGTTTGCATTAAATGGTTAGTCACCAGCCTCCTCTGGAGCCTCCACATTCTTGTTAGAACAGCTGCAGGCAGGACCATCAGGGGGAGATGTACTTTCCTTTCGACATGTATTGGTTTAAATCAGGCAGGCCTGCTCATTTACACACCGTGACTTTTCACAGAGGGACAGCAGTCTCTGGCAAGGCTTGTCTAACACGAACTCCCTGCACCTTACTCCGAAGGCAGGAAAGCTCCACATGGAGCAAAGTGCAACGTGATGAAGCTTTGAAACCACAGCGTCAACACACAGAGCCAGACCAGAACATCACTATTAACGAGCAGTGTTAGTTTGCCACAATAAATGCTGTTTTGGCCACTTGCATAATCATGCAGACTCCAGCCACGCTCGCACCTTGCTGAGGAAGTTTAACACTAATGTGAATTTTGCATGCTGCAGAGGCCACAAGTGCAGGCTTGGTACCACACTGCTCTCCGTACAGGATGACAAAATACCTGATTAGTCTGCTCTGCATATTCCCACATATGTTGCTCTGTGAGCTGCCAGTATTTGCCAAGGAACTTGCACCAGTGGCAACTGAAGCCTTTCACTCTCTTCCTATCGTAGCTGTCAACGACCCGATAAAGCCCAACATTAGCTTTGCATTAGTCATGTTACATCCTCAAAACCCTCTGAAGGCTTTTTCAAACATTTTGCAGATCAAAAGCATCTGTTCCAAATCACTTTTTAGCTGGTCATGGTACCATACCTGAAAGTCACTTGTCTGTCTTTATCCAATTTTAAAGAACCACTTTCTCTGTTTTATCAGTAGATCAGCAATTAATGTCGTATTACTTGGAGGCTTTACAATTAATCACATCATATTTTAACCACGTGGCTCCCTGGTTGCTCTGAGTGTTAGACTAAATGCAACGTTGCTGTTGCATTAAAAAGAGGAAGGACCAGTGTTTGACAAAACTTTAATCAATGAAGTATGTGCCAGTCCCTGTCACAGGGCCCTACAAGCCACAGCTCTGCATGGCACCACTCAGAGCACAGCAGTGTTTGCAGATTGTTTTGTTGCTGTTTTAACTTTCTACCTCTCAGCAACAACCAAAGAACAATTATTTCCTACAACTATGGAATAAAAAAAAAAAAACAAAACAAAAACCCTTCCATATTTTCAACTATATCATCAAAAGTAGCAAAACCAATGAAGAACCTGTCAGAAAACTCCATTTGCTAAATTCAAATGGCCACCATTTCTAACAGACACACCCAACTGTACAAGTAGCATTAAGCAAACAAACCAAAGACAAGGAGAAATTTGTCAGCAGCCCAGGCCAGCATTCACGCCAACTGTCCACCAGCTATTAAGTGGAAAACACAAAAACACAAATAAAAAGCCACAAAGCAGAAACAACCTAGAAGATACTTTCTGGCATATTCAAATGATGAGATTTAGTTTGGCATGTGGTACTCCCACATCTTATGAAAAGCTGAAAAATTGTGGTTTTTACTGGCAGTTAAATAAGTATAAACTTTTTAACAGAGTCTGCTCTCCAAGAAAGTCAGCATCTTCTCTGCTTTTTGGACATAACTTTTTTTTTTTTTTTAAAGTTATGACTACAGGGTCTCCATGAGACCCAGATTACATCAATTTAAGTTCTGTCTCGAAGAGGTATCAAACAGAGACAAGACATTAAGGAAAAGAGAAAGGAAGTACTATTAATCCCCACATTGGAGATCAAGAAATGAAGCAAAGCAAGGTTAAGCGAACCTTTCTTGTTTACCCAGGAAGTCTGTATCTAGCCTGGAAAACAAGTCCAAGTCTCCTAATTTCCAGTCCAGCCTTTTAGCCACAAAACAGACTTCCTTCCAACTAATAAAGGCTTACAGGAATTTTAGTTCAATGTTTGCATACAGGCAAATCAGTAAATCTTTCATAACAGGAGACAGAGCGCAGATGTACACAGAAAAAAGGAGTAGATAAAAAAAGCTATTTTGGATCTTCTTTTTAAGCGTTTTTTTTCTGGCCCTTCCCTGACTCACCCTCTCCTGCCACTACATGGGCAAATAAATTATCATCTATCCACATAATGTACATGCAGTTTGTTTCACTTGCTGTACTGTTATAACTCTACTGAATTTATCTTTATCTTTGTTCAGGGAGACAGAATGATGCAAAACCTGCTAAATGAATAACTTAAAGGAAAGACAATTAGAGAGCTGACTGCAGTAACATGAATTAGTCTCAGGAGCTTACAGGGAGCTGCCAAAGTGCAGCTACCTTCTCAGAAGCTGAACAGCCATCACAGATAGCTCAGCAGAGTGGAAGCTGCGAGTTTCTCCTTAATGATTATAAAAGTTACGGTGCATTATATATTGTCTGTAATCCCCATCATGAAAGCATAACCTTCTAGAGTTCCAACGTGGGTTTGAGCTTTAGAAGGAAACTGCAGAGCCAGGCTGGAATTAAATCAATACAAATTAGTTCTAAACTGAAAAGTCACTGTTAGTTGACAGGCTAATTTTACCCTGAGAGGACAGAAATGAATAAACCCATATTCCTTTGGCTTGAGTCCCCCTGTCAGAGACCTGACTCGCTGGTGTCTATGCATTATAGCTCAAGTATGACAACAAGAGTTGCATGCAGCGTATTTCCAGAAAACTTATAGAATTTTAACTCTTTGTTGACCTGACATCACGATTTGCAGCAAGCCTTTCAAAGTCCACCAGGAATCAGTCTGGGTACAGAGGATGCTCGGGCTGTGAAGGCGACAGCTGGCAATGCTGAAATCTACAACTCACCTGATGCATGTCTCTAATTACTGCTGATACAATACATTTATGGTCCTGTGCAACATATTGAGAATATTACCCTGCAGGGTGATATTTATTTATATATGCAGAATACACTGTCAGGTTAAAAATATTTTTTTGCCTGTGAAAATACCTATGCTTGGATTATAAAAGCACATTCTACGCTCTGACTGGGGAATGCATCTGTTATGGCAACTGCTCAGGAGCTGCTGCATACCTGAAAGTGGTCAGTGAGTCCTGCCAAGTCAGTGTGTATCCGAAAGAGCTTCTGAGCTCTGCTCCTGTCCTGTCAGCAACGTTTGTTTCTCCGGTTGGATGGAAACCCTTGACCTAGTCAGAGTCATTTCTGGATGTAGTCCAACATCAGTGAACATCGTTTGCAGACTTTCAGGCATCACCACTTGTAAAGTTCAAGTTAGAGCCCATGGTATGTAAGTGCCATTTTTAAATGAGTAATTTTAAACACTTCTAAACATTTCTGTAAAACACCATGAGAATTCTAAACCTACAAAACAAAACAGATTTTACACATCAGGAAACACACTTTAGATGTTCCTTTGGAGGATTTGTTCACCAGTATTTCTATAGATTAGTTACCACCTATTGCTTTCAAAAAGAAACAAAGGCAAAAGACACATAATGGCTACCCAGCCAATCAGTTCAGGAAAGGGACTGCTTTCACATCACTGCACACTAGGTTCATAGGAGGTAATAAGGGCTTTTGTGTGACCTCAAAGTATACATATACAGACTGGCCAATTTTAGGATAAGCAGCATTCAAAATTAGAGGCGGTTTCAGTGAAGGCAGAGGATTATGAGCTCTGTTAAAAACTTGACAGGGAATTATAATGGGGTTTGATGCATTTTAGCATCAGGTTGGTTGAAAAGCAAGCAAAGGCAAAGGCTCATCTAGCCTAACTTCCACCCAAGCACCATTTTCCTCTTGGCCAACTATTCCTGAAGATTTGCACAGCAGGAAGCCTAAACTAGACACAGAAGAGTTAAGTGGAGGTTCAGGATAGATGACGCTTTGTAACTGCACAGCAGAATAGAACTAGGATGGGAGGCACACCGACCCTACGTGCAGAATAAACTAAGTCAAGTGAAGAAACCTACATTACCAAGGACAGTGTCTGTTTGTGAATTGCAAGGTATCAATGATGCAACATAATTTAAGTGCAGCTCTTCTAACATATACCTAAATATCAGACTATGGCAAGCACAAAAGCTAACATACTGCCATATTAACTTCAGACACAGAAGGAGTTAAAGGGCTGAAATGCAGTAAGATCAGGACAATCATTAGATGAAAACAAATTAACTTTGTCAAAGAGAGACTGTCTCTTTTATATTCTTGTCATAAAGGAAAAATGTTTAATTTCCGCATCCTTCAAATGAACTAGAATAACATCACCTAATCTGCATAATTTAGATGCAGGAGTTTATATCCAGGATGAACCAAAATCACAACAAAGTAGGAAAAAGTGTTCTTCAACAGAGCAGATGAAAATCTGTACAGGTTTATGCAGAAATGTAATTATTAAAAACCTTACAACTTATTAGCAATAGAGTTTATGAATGGTATCCATTTGCATGGAATGCACAGAGTGGAAGGACCAGAGCAAGCTTTAAGATCAGGAGCCCTGGGTTGAGCTGTGCCATCCATGATACCCGACAGTAAGCTCTGCCATGGCCCCTGAAACACACACACAGTGGTTCCTGCTGATTTGACATCTGCAAAGCAGGGAGGGTAGTGCCAAGAAAGATCTTGATGTTATCACATTTGGCCTTCTCTACCATGGTATGTCTCACAGCCATGTCCATGCAGCCTGACAAATCACTCTGAGGAGCCAGAAGTGCCTCGAAACACCTACACAACAGTCTCCAACCCACACTGCTGCTGAGCATGCAACACCAAGGTCAAGAACCAAGAGCGCTGGTACACACAGTGGGGCCGTGGGTGCTGTAAGCAGGCACGGTGAATAAGCAAGACTGTCATTCAAATTCTGCACTTAAATCACAACCAGGGGAGAAAAAAAGAAAAAAAGAAAGAAAAAAAGAAAGAAAAAAAAAAGATGCTCACAGCAGGGTAGCGATTTTTAGGGCTTGTAAATCCCTGCTCCTTCAGTCCAGGTGCCCAGAGATTAGGGCACAGACCAGCACAAGCTGCAAGCTTCATGCAGGGAGAGAGTATAAGCAAATGTGTGTTCTACAGCACTACTGAACAGTAATCTTTCTTAGGGGTTGTTGCTATAAAGGACCTTCAATATACTTGATCTCATTTACTTAAAAAAGACTCAGAAAGACTTGTCAGCAACTTCTTGGAAGGGCAGCAGAGGGAAGGGAAGCAGATTGTTAACAGTAGAATATCACCTACCATCTGGATGTGTTTAACATAGGATCAGATATAAGATTTGGACATAAATTTGCAGTCCTTGGTCTCATACCCAGACAAAACTTGAACTCAAGAACTTGAAGACATGTTCTTGTCTGTGGGATGGAACATGTTAATAAAACCTCCAAACACTCAGGCAATTTCACCACATATACTCCCTTGCACTTCTTTAAAAAAAATGTTAAGTGCATTTAAAAGAAAAAAAGAAAACTATAAAAAGCCAATAAACACCTATAAGCTCTACAGTACACTGACGGGAAAAAAAAAAAAAAGAAAAGGAATAGACAGAAGTACTGCAACCCCTGAAATTCTGCCATTTCAAATAGTCAACTAATAAATGGACTTACTGACAGGCACCGGCTGAAAGGAAGTTCATGACTGCTGCTTATTTAATGATGATCTCAGTCCCAGTGTCTGCTTTTGAATAGGAGGTTTAGTATAAAATGTATGGAGGAATGGAGAACACAAGAAAGTAACCATGTACTTGTCATGGAAGTACCTTGAAAAGATACTTAAAATATAAAGGAACTAAATGCTGCATTCACTGAGGTGGCTTATTATTGACAAACTATGTTTTGCAGCACCTGAGTAACTACAATGATTTGAATTCCAAGAGGAATCTACAATTGCTCATGAAATTCCCCGTTTTAAGAACAAATGATATTTAGGCCTCATCATGTCATATTCATCAGGAATTCCCCAGTATCACCACAGCCATCAGTTTCCCTCCCTCTCCACCTCTCCCCATCCTTTCAGGACTACTTCACCAAACGAACACAAATAAACTGTGAACTGCATCTGGAACAGAGTGTTTTTCATAACATGAATGAAATGAACAAACAATGAAACAGCTAGTTTCATTAAACAGATTTAATAAATAGTAACACGCAGAAAAATGTGACTTTGCCTGAAAAGAAGAGAAATTCAGTTCATCTGGTCTGTCAGCTACACTCATTCATTCAAAGCAGCAGGACCTGTCCAACACACCAAGCACCAGCCAGAGTCTCCCTGCATCCGCTCTTCAGATGCATTCACAAGACTGTTCTTTAACAACAGCAGCAAATGAGCAGCACAATAAAATGAATTTACAGTAATTCATACTGGGTAAAATAAAGGGCAATATTCTTCCTGCTAGCAAACAAAAACAGAAAATAATTTTCCAGCCCCACAGACCTGGGCCTATTTCCTAGGCTCACTGTCTCCCTCCTTCCTGGCAGCAGGAAAGACTTGGGAGGGGCTGAGAAAAAGCCCTTGCCCTACACCATTCATCAAAAATGCCCTACTACTTTGTTAATACCTAGATCTATAGGCAGCACATGAAAGAATGACCATGGTGAGCTCTGGGTGCTTTTAACAGCATTTATACCCAGAACTCATCAATGTGAAACACAAGTCTAATACCAACAGCAGGTAACTATCTTGTCAGCAACACAAATTCACAAAACCCAAATAAACTTCTTCAGGAAAATCAGCACCAGCCTTGTCCTCACAACTCTCCCTGTCTTTCTGCAGCCCAAACCAGCATACCCTGGGTAAGATCACCTCCTCCACAAAAGACCTTTTAAAGTCAAATAAAAACTAGAGCATAAAACTTTTAGTGCATTTTTTAAATAAATTATTTCTACATTTTAAATATTTATTGTCAACACCACCACCCAACAATAACCCACCAGTACCCATCTGAAAAACATAATCTATGCTTTGCACTTGCCATAGTTACTTCCCATATTTATTTTCTTAAATAAGTAAACAGGAAGTCAGAGCAAGAACAAAACAGATTTTTCTGGATGGAAAATGTTGTTTGGTGGTGAAATACTTTCTCTCCCCCTTGTTCTTTTTAAAGGGAGAGAAAGGAAAAAGGACGTCAGATCAGAAAGTGCTAAAGATTGAAACAAAAATTAAAAAAACCCAAACACATCCCAAACCAACCCACAACTTCCACTGTAGCTTTTAACCGTACCCATTCCTTACATGGCCAAATGGCACTGCAGATGTACCTCCACCACCCACACAATCAGCATGTCATTTCCCAAGTCATTTACTGCCTGCAGTGCTGGCAGGTCTACATCTACACAACATGTCTTCTCTGCCATGTAAGGTACCTTTCTGCCACGGGTAGGTAGCATACAGTCACCACCGTGCAAGACTAATTGTTATGTTAAAATAGGTGAGGTCAACTGAAGGCAGATAATAAAGCACTGCCTTTGCCCACTTATCTTACAGTAAAAAAGGGGCACATCCTCACTGCTCTAGGAGTGCTCCAGTGATGATTTAGGGATGCAGGAGAAGAAATGGCTTTTAGTAAGTTAACCAAGCCAGTGGGTACAAACAGGACGGACCGGAGGAATGGACTGCATACCCAAAAGCCTGTCCTCTTCAACTATCACACTGCCAAAGTGCACACCTGTTTGCCAAAGGAGGACATCGCCATCTGTTCAGCAGGCCACAAAGTGCTTACATTTCTGACCAGGCTGCATGTAACAGAGGAGAAGCTGCAACACAAGAAACACCTTCCCTGGGTTAGGGGATGAGTTGATAAGCAAGTGAGAATTTTTCTCACAAGAAATTTTGATGAAAAACAACACATTGTCAGACTTCTATAAAAAAATATTTTCTTGCTGAAAAAGGAAACATTTTCACTTTGGTGGCCCAAAAAAGGAACAGTTCCCTGTTTTCCAGTGTAACCATATATATTTCTTAGAAAAACAAAAGTGTTTTATAGAAGCTGTCTATCTGATCAACTAAGCAATCTCTGTTAAAAAAAATTTACCATCTCAAACATTTGGAGAGAACATGCTCTAGCAGCTCTACTTAAAGAAAGGAGTAACCTCACAGTAAAGCTCTTCAAATGCACAGAAGATCACATTCAGAAAAAACGTATTTCAAAAGAATTAGTCAGAAGAGATTGCAACTAAAATACACAGTTATTGCTGGAGTCATGGGATATGGGACACACTAACATCGCAGTATTAACTTCATTACACTGTGTGTGTGTATATTTGTGTCTGTGTACACAAGCATATGTATACACACATGCATATGTGCATATATATACATGTGCATGTCTGTGCATTTCACAGTATGACCAGGCTAGGATTATAGCTGGTTCAAAAGGCAAAATTATTTTAAGCAAATGATCTGGAGCAAAACATTTAAAACATCATTTCTTTTTGAGCTGCAGTGACAGAGCTTAGCTGGGCTGTATCTGAACCACAGCTTCACTGACTCCATGAAGCTGCATTGACTAGCGAGGCTGCATTAACCTAAGCTAAATGCAGACTGTTTCCCTCTCTCCCTCTCTTATTTTTTATTATTTTATTTTTTAAGAAAGGTGTAGCAGAAATTACAAAATACTTGACAATTAGAGCCGCCAGCCCTCAGTACAGCAATGGAGGCAATCAGGTCTGTAATGTACCATATGAATAATCATGCAAATAAGTGAAGCATACAGCAAATTGATATTTCATAGCAGGAGCTTTTTCTCATGAAAGTCGGCATGTGCCAGTGTAACATAACACGTTAGTGTAGCATAAGGCTTATTCTGAAGCATTTTAAGATCCTGAAAGGAAAAGTATTCTCTGTGTGGAGTCTATTACTATGACAATGTAAAGCTAAATTGGAAACCTAAAATACACTTAAACAACAATATTCCTCAGCTGATCTACAGCATTGATTTCATCTCACCAGCCAGCACAGGGGACTGTGTGTGTTAGGGAATGCGTATGTACATGCTAGAGCAGTGTGGGAGGATAAAATGGGACCCACATTAAGAACAGCTGAGCAAGACTTCCTCTCACTATGAAAAAAATACTGTCCTTCAGATGTAATATTGACGTTGATGATATATTTCCACTGTATTTTCAAACTGAAAAGCCCCACTTGGTCACAAACTATTTAAGATATGAACACTCCAGTCCCAGCCCAAAGTTTTGTTATGTCAAGGTACACATGGAGTACTGTGAACAAAAAGCCCGCCCCGTCAAAGCTCATGGGAATTTTGGTACAGACTTTAATGGAGCCTAAGTTTTTCCCTATTGCATTCCCATCATCCAGTTTCCTTTTATCATCATTCAGGTTCCGCTCCAACCCAAAGCATTAACCTTGCAGTCAAGGTACGCTAAAAGTATTCATGGAAGAAGAGTACATTTATTGCACATTCAGGCACTGAGCACTGACAAGGACTCGGGCTGCATCAGACTTATGAGCTACAAAGCAACATTTGCTAATCTCTTATCACCCTGAAAGCTCCTTCAAAATAAACAGATTGAAATGGCTTACAAAGCAACTGTCACGCTACTGTTACCGCTAAAAAACGCCATGTGAAATTAGCTTGTTCTTTTTAAATTGTAATTTAGCCAGGAGCGAAAACGGTTAGATGCATTTGAGCTATTAGGTATGAGATGCAGTCACATTACTACCGAGACCAGTTTAATCAAATTGGCTTTCACTCATTCTCAGCTATACCCAGGGAAACACACATGAAGACAACAATGTCCATCCCTACCCAGGAACAGGTTAAATGCATAATGTAACTTCTATTCTAATGTTACACCCTGACATTGGAAAGCATTTCTGAATTAGGACGTTACAGTCACTAAAAACATGAGAGTCAAATCGAACCAAAGCAAACCAAACCATCAATCCTTATTCAGACGAAGATCCTGCCCTGATTAAAATTTCTGTTTATTTTCATTAAAAGCAGCAAAACCTTTAACTGCTCTATGCCATTGGTTAGACCTTCATTTGCAAAGCAGAGAGAGGACTGCTTAAAAGGAAGACAATTTTTTTAAAGCACCTGATATTTAAAGGATTTATCTAAGTCACAAAGAAACATCAATTCTCAATCAAAAAAATGGTGACTTTAAGAGTACACGAGATTCTACATCATTTAGTTACTTTATCCTGTCTGCTTTAACAGGCAAACTTGTGCCATAAACAAAGCCTTTGTAAAGTGTGATTGTTTTCCATCCTTCATAATTAGTCCTTGTATTCCCTGATTTGTCAGCCTGATATTAAAGAATAACAATAATTTTCTACTATAATGTAGTGCTCTAAAAGCATTTTACAGTTCCTCTTTGCTACTGAATGATAGAAGACTGCACTAATTAATTGCGTTCCCTCTGTTTTATGTTTCATAAAAACTTTAGTAGAGATTTCAAAGGCACAAAAGGACATTGAAACAGCCTGCACTCCCTAGAAAACAGCCATGTGTGCCTTTAAAAATTTCTTCCTAAAAGAAATGGCCATAACAAATGAAGTTAAAAACTTCTGCTTTAGAACGACTTAAAAATTCATGTCTAGTTACAGTTAGCACTTTAATCCTAAAGATGCTCACTCCCTCCAATTTACTGGATTTAAAAACACTGAAGTCAGTAACATTCCTTTCTCACAAGTTACCCCATAAATGAATAGGGCCAATGTATCTCAAAATTAGTATACAAAACTAAGCAACAGAAACCAGCTAATTATTTTTTGGTTTATCCATAAATACAGGATGAAGTTATTTTCTAGCTATCAAAACTACTGATTGTAAAATTAAGAAAATTAGAAGAAATATATTCAAATATCAAACAACTCCAAAGATACCAGAGTTGGAAAATTAAGATGTGTTACAGTACAAATTCCTTATGAATAAATATTTTCTTTAATGACCCTAGTAATATCTTGGGGGGGCTGAGGAAGGCAGTGCGATCTGTAAGCTATCTGAGAAACTCTGAGCACGATGGCGACAGACTCTTACTTAACAAAATATGAACCTGTGTATCAATATCAACCAGCTGTAATTTAATGCATCATAAAATAGGTTTTGTTCATTTCATGATGTGTTAATGCAAGGAGGTAAAATAAGGGTAGATAATCTATCTGTGCTTCTTATCCTACAAATATATATGATCTCATGTCAGCACTGACACTTTTGTTTCTTATATAATTAGGACGTAGGATGCCTATTACTAGGACGCCTACGTAAATATTAAATTAGGACATTTATTCTTCTCAGTATTGCAGTTAAGTCACTGGAAGAAATCCTTTTACTTCTACAAACCTAGCATTAATCAAACTCTCAGTAAAGTAAAGCTACTGCAGAAATATATTGCGCTCATAGAGGTACTATTTAACTTTGAAGTCCAAATAAATATTTTTCAAAGATTGTGAAATGCTGTAATCCTCATTTTGAGATTCCCATTCAAAGAGAAGTCAACACCATGGCCGTAAAAATGCAGCGCCTGTATTGCATAATGGCTTGGTACACTAATTGTCAGACTGTCAGTATTTCCAATCAATGTAATTACCATAACAAAAAACCCGTGTCTAAGCCACAGAAATTATTTAGCCCCTCAAAACTATAAATTCTAAGTACTTTAAAGGAAAGACAGTTTATGTCTATTTCTGTTAGACAAACCGGGTTAAAACAGGCAGCAACACCGTAGATAGATGTTCAGTTAGATGAGAAAATGCCATAAGGGGGGGGGGGGGGAGACATCTGAAAGCCAGCTTGCAGCATTTCTTTCAAGTCACCAGGTCAGGGATTGGTTTCCTTCAAAGTGAGTTAGCCCAGCCCCTCTGAAAGTCAGGGGTTTCAGGAGACTGATAAACGACCCCAGGGCATTTAGTACTCCAGCTCTTCCCAATAAATCGGCAGATACTCCAGGCACTTCCTTCATTCTAAGGGATGTTTTCTCACATAGCCAAGGCTTCATCCTCAATCTTTTTTGTTCATTTTTAAAATTAATAAACACATAGTGTTTTATGGCTTGGTTAAAAAAAAATTAATATTAGATCTCATCAAGTCTTTACTTGCAAAGAAAATACTCCCAGTGAAAGGATGGCTTTGAATATTTGTTGAACTAACTGCAGCACACAAAGGAAGTCCAAGGTATGTCAGTGAAGCCCAATTTTAGAAACAAGAGCATGGGATTGCTCTGGTGAGCTAAATGCAGTAGATAAGCACAGCAGAAAATTCATAACTAAAACCAAAGGCTTTTGTAAGGTGAGGAATGATAATATTATCTAATAAGAATACCAGTATCCCTACCGCCGTGTACCACTACAAATTTCTGCTAGAGAATTCAACCTGCTGGAAGCAGGTCCAGTGCTGAAAAGCCACAAGCCAAAAAGCACTGAAACCTTATGAAAAATTGCTTATATTCTTCCAGCTGAACAAACAGCCTCCCACCCTCTTAACTAACGCTTCTCTCTCTGGTTTGGATGCAAAGAAACAAAGCAAAACTAAAGCATTTAAAATACCTAAACCCCAGCTTTTTTGTCTGCATCATCACTCACACAAACAAGGAACAACTCCGAGGAAGGCCATGGAATTGCTCCACCTTCACTCTCCTATATGGGAGAGCAAACTATGGCACTTTCCCTTCCCCCATTAAGTATTGATAAATAAAATGTATGAAGGCTCAAACTGAAACATGAGATTGTTTGCCTCTAACAAGCATCCTGTGTTACATTATAGTGACCGACTGGCCACATTTGTGCTTGCTACCAGTACAACATACACTGTCTGCATGCTCCATAACAGAGGTTGCTGTCTCAAACTCACCCCCAAAGTGCAGAGGAGCAAGGTTTAAATTAACAGCCTCCATTTAACGTCTGCACAGTAACTTTTGGGCTAGGAAATGCTGCCTGGGGAATGAACTGAAGCATTGCAGGCTGGCCTGACCCAAGGGTCTTGCTCCCAGAAGCTCCCAGCAGCTGCGCCCAGTGCACAATCTGGTTGGTGTCTCAGCAAGCACAGTATCCTACTGAACTGACAAAAAACAAGTTTTCCGTTTTGAACTGTACTACTTCCAGTTGAGCACTAAGCAACTATTTAGAGATCTAACCAGATGGGACTAGTCTAGATGTGATTAAACTCCTGTCTGTGCAAAACCAAAGGTCACCAAGTTGGACTGCAGTGTGACAGAGAGGGGAGAGTGCGCTGCCAGCACGATTCTCTCGGGGGGAACCCAGTAACTCTGCATTTTGCACCACGGGATACCTGCTGCTTGTATCAATTCTGGCAGTGGACTGCAAAGCACGTCTACTTTAAAAAGTTTCTCGTGGAGAAGAGAAGACGGTTGGGTAAACACCTCAGCTGGAGTAAAGTACTGGATTATTTGTTGCTCGGCATGGCTGTGCAATTTTAGAGGCAAGACCAGCTTCACGATTTTATCTGTTGTTATAATGGGGCTTCACCCATGACACAGCTTAATTGCATTCAGCTTTGTGTACACACTAGGATGAAGTCTATATTTAATAAACTTTGCCACAACACCTCATCAGGAAATATGCTTATAGACAAACTTATCATAACTATTTATGGTTTAGCTTTGTCAAACTCAGCAAAACAAAATGAGCTATACCAAGAAAAACTAAACAAAACATCTTTATGCTGGTATAGCAATGTTTATGTCAGGGCTTCCATCAGTATAAGGTGATAAAAACAGAGTTAAAGATCCTTGTGCTGTCCTGCCTCTTACTGCGGTGAGACAAAAGTAGTGAGTGCTGACTTAGGTGGGGTAAGGAGCAGTCCCTACCCTGAAGAGCTTACAAATTACATCAAGTACAGAAGGAAAAAGGCCACAGATAAAGTGAATTGGCCAAAGTTAAGCCAAAACTCTGTAGCTGAAATTAAAACCAGACTATCTGCTCAGCTTGCTCCGGTATTGATCCACAAGACCTTATCTCTCCATACTGTCAACAGTGTAATTTTAAAGGTGTACAATTTTAGCTTTGTACTTTTTATTTTAGGAAGGTTCCTCTTTTATCAAGAGGAATGCATGACATGCATTCACAGTGGATAAGCAGTCTGAAGACGAGAAGATATGTAATCATCTCAGCAAATGATGAATCACTTGCAAAACATTCTTCCCCTTTACTGTTTTATTGGGAAGCCCAACCTTCCTAGAAATCAAAATACCAGTATCATGCATGTTTACGCTAATGGCAGTGTGTTTCACACGGGCATCTAGTCTTGCCAGCGGCACTGTTAACAACCCAGGGAAATAAAATAACATCTATTTCAAACACAACAAGCACAAACACCCAGAAAACAGAATCTGGAGAGAAGGGAGGCTTGTATTAGCCTGGAAGAGTCCCTGTTGTCAGATCGTTCACATCATGAAACAATTGACCAACTCCAAGAAATGCAATAAAACATGCGAATTCTCCACTGACAACTCTGGAACAATTTTTTAGCAAACAGAAAAATCCAGGACCTGATTCTATTAGTGGGTGAGAGTGCAATGAACAGATGGGGTGATGCAGAGTGGAAGATCCCCACCATGACAAGAAAGAGATGATTCTCTCCAACGAGATGACAAGACCATCAGCAAGAGTAGCTGCCAGATGGCTACGCTGGATCTGGTCTGGTCTGGCCAACAGAACATGTCAGAGTGCTAGGTAACCATCCTATTAAAAGAGCAAATACTTTTACAACCCATAACCAGGTAAAAGGGTGGATTAAGTCAAAAGGAGATTCTAACCCTGTCCCACTTGCCTGGTAAATCTCCCAGACAGCTCTGCACTTTCAAAGGCAATTTTATGTGACACAGCTTTTGACCCATTTCAAAATTTCAAGGCCACCATGTCACCTATGGATGGGGCTGTGATTGCTGATGGTTGCAATTAGCACATACTAATAGGCTGTAAATTCTTCTCTCAGGTCAGAGATCAACTGCTATGATTGCCTCCAAACCAGGAAATGCTGAGGCACACAGTAGCCACAGACTAATCTCCAGGACAGTATCTCACTATTGCAAACAACTCCCCATCTCACAAATTAAGCAATAAAGCAAGGCATAAGCCCTCCCTGCCATGGCATTTTTCAGACTGCCTATATGGTAAAGTTAGGGCCCAAGTTTACCGATTCTTATGCCAGTGTTTCCTCCATGCACTTAGAAAGTCAACAGAAATACAGTGAGCTCTTGAAACAGAAGTAGCTTGTGTCTCAATTCTGTTGATGCCTTGCAAACACTGCCTTCCACACACAGTCCCAATCACAGGGTGCTGAAGTCAAAGTCAGCATGCCTGTAAACATTGCTGAATTCCCAGATTCAAATTCTCCCCTTTGATGATCATTTGCAATACTGCTTTGCCTTAAAGTGGGGCACTGTAAAACATGATGATGCAAAACCAAAAAAACCAGACCAACTAAAGCTGTTGTCAGAAATGGTCAGGATCAGGGGACACATAGTATGGTGTGCATCTCTTTGGATTTCCTCTTGCCAAACAGATCGCCAGCTCTGCTAGAGCAGGATGCCTTAGAGGCTTCATTCACGAACTTCTAACATTTTTATCTGCCAAGATATTTTCAAGTTATTCCTTTCTGGCATGTCCTGAAAGGAATATATCAAAACATAAGGATTTTTCTTGAGGTTTGAGGTCTGCTTCAAAAATACCACTGAGGTCAATGTAACTCTTTGTTAAACTCCAGCTTCAGCCTTTACGAAAAACATGAAAAGAAAGAAAATTTAACACTTGCACATAACTTCTCAAACAGACCTGTGCCTGTCCTCCGCTACACATTCCTGGGACATCACTACCAACACTTACAAAGTCTTCGCACATTGAATCACATAATCACCAATAGAAGACATTTATGAATGCACTTACTAAGTGGTATATCTTATGCTTTCAACTTTTCTTGTTTTCTGGAGGTCAAGATCTCAACCGATGTTTTACTGAATACTGTGCAGTCAAGTGGTAAAAGGACTCTCCCTGTACATCCCTCACGGCTGCTGCATTGGTACTTCAAAAGGCACCTGTTTTCAGGAGTTATCCCTGGCCCTGGGCCAAATGATACAGAATAACTGATGTCTGCACTGATCAGAGCTTACCTTCTACTCAGCAAATTAGTCATGACCAAATGACCTATGCGATGGACACAACCATCCCCTGGACAGTACATGGAGCCTCTCATAGCTTGTGACATGTTTATTATCTTCTGCGTGCTCCCCTCCCTCCCAGGAAAACATACAAAATACTCTGAAAGTTGGGTCACAGCCTCCCCATAAAATACACACTGCAACCAAGTGCTGTTGGGATGGTGCTATGTTAGAGTAACAAGGTGGTTCCAGTGACCTGGAAACACACATCTGCATTTGTTTGTCTTTTTCAGATAGTGCCAATCAAAGAAAGAATAAGCACTTATATAAAGCCTGATTTTTCATTTTTTAAAACCCACAAATCAATTATAGAAATGGGTTACAGCTATTTACTGCAACCAATCCCTAGTGTTTACATTCAAACCAATAATACATGCCAACAGGTACTCCGTCTCGCCTGTAACAGAAATGTAAGTGTACTTTAAATACTTTGGATGTATTTTTACTTCAAAAGGCTGCAATAGTCAATATGCATAATGCTGAAACAAATTATTGTAATGTAGTACTTGAAAAACATTTCCTTAGAGCTTCATTAACTCAGTATTAAACCAAATTAGGATATAGCAAGTATATCTACAGGGTAGAAATTAATGACATATTTGCATTTTAGTCACACTATAACATTACACAGTTGGGCCTGACTGCCACCTTTATCTGCAATAAAATTGTCACTGAATTCAATGAAAGGTCTCAGACAAGGTCTATAGCTCGCAGGGCACAACTTTGCAGGCATGCTCAGGGAAGTCAACTGGCATTAGTTGAACATATAACCTAAAGGAGATTAGTTAAACTCTATGTGGATGCTTTCCTTCAGAATTAAAGTGACTTTAATATGATTTTGTTACTTAAGTTTGGAAGTGAAGTAAACTAAATTGAATTAGGCCACTTCAATGGTGAAGAAAAGCATCCACACCGTTTTGATGCAGCACAACAAGCTGCTTTAAAAACTAACTCATATTAGTTTTCCCATGTGTCCACTCATTTACAAATCCTTTAGGAAGGCTATAGTTTTAAAACTATTAAACCAATTAAATGAAATTTCACTTTATCAAATCACACAATTCCAATTGCTAGTGTGATGAAATCACTAAATATTGAAGTGAGCTCCCTGGCAAAGTCATTCAGCTTCAGAGGAAACAGAATATTTCTGCTGTGGTTCTTCAGTGAGTTATACTAAAGGACTACAAAAACACTCGCCCCTTTTTAGAATTTGATGAGTGACATCCAGTGCAGTATTTCAGGGAGTGGGAAGAGGGGTTTGAAGTCCCTTTTGGTTTTGCTTTAAGGCAGAGTAACTTCATTACCAGAGACCATGTTCCATATTTACTAACACAAAGCACATTTCCAAGTATAAGACCTCCAGCATCTTATATAGCCTTCCACACAAACTAATTCAGGGAAGTCAAATAATAATGGTTAAATCATTCTCAAACAGCTCAGAGAAAAAGACAAGGCAGTTAAGTAAGGCCAAAAGGATGATTTGACATGTACTACCTCAAGAGTACTGGGCCAGTGGATACTGTATTTTGTAAGTCCCATTGATAGAGAAAGAACAAGGGAAGATGAATCCAGAATGAGTACTAAGGTATCTCTAACACTCCAAAAATACCGCTTGCGTTTTTTTCCTAGACCATTTTAAACCTCAGTCAAATACCTTCCTTCTGTCATATTTGCACAGGAAGTCTGCAGACACCACTACACTGAAGGTGGAGAGGTCTCTCAGTAGAGCTATAAAAGAAACACCTCTTCAAAGAACAGATTTTAAACATGCAGGGCATATATATGCATTTTTATAGTACCTTATTACAACACATGCATCTGTTGGTCTCCACCTGCACCAGAACATGTCAAATGTTTTAGAGACATTCAGGTTTCTTATTGGAGATGAGCTAGTAATAATAAAGTATTCTCAGCTAGCCCTTACACTCTTCAGCAAGTCAGACACAGCTTGTATCAGGACACGCAGCTCTCAGCAAAACATGACCAGACCCACCATTACTGTGATGAATAAGATCTTGGAGTTACATGCTCGCACGTCACAAAGAAATGGGGCACAACAGCACATAATTAGGTACATCACAGAAGTCTGCATTTTCTTTAAATACTCCCATAATAGCCACATTCAAAACTAAGCTATCAGATGGATGGATCTGTGAGTGACTTTAAGTGCTTTGACAACTGCCCTCTGGAGTCTGATAGAAGTTAGCAGCATTTGTAGCAAGTAAACTAAAACTAGTGGGCTTAAAAATATTCTAACACCCAAAATAACAGTAAAAACAAAATCAGTGGTTTGCAACCTTCTTTTCTTTAGGCCTTCCTGGCTCACTGAATTAAGAACAGGGGGCAATTTCAGCTCTACAGCAGTTTTTCAGACTGAACGTTTGGGATGTGGCAGATGCATACTTAATTACAATGGGTTTGAAGTAAGTACCAAGATCAGAAAAAAAAAAGAAACGTTACATTAAAAAGGAGAGAGTTGATCTAAAGCTGCAATTAAAAACATGAACTCAGGGGAAAGAGTTTTGAGTTGGTAGGGGAAACATTATACACAGAATTATGATCAGTATTACAGTTTTAGAAATGAAGCAAGCAAGCTAGATAAGCAGCAGCACGTAACAATTGAGTATTTACACAGCTGTAAAACATCTACCAGGAGAATTGTGAGTACATCTGTTTTGAATGGTGGCAGGGAAGTCTTCTCCACCTGATCCTGCACAACAATTTGCTTTATTGCCTGGCTGCTCTTGGTTCCTAGAAGAACACCCAGAAAGGTTCATTGATTTAAGCCATGTGTATCTGAGTAAACTAATGATCCAAACTGCCAGTTTATTCAAAGGGGAAAAAAAAAAATTACCAATAAGACTATTAAAGCTTGATAGAAGAAAAGATTTAAGTAAAAACCTAAAATGGAGGAATCTCTCACTTGAAAGCCTGGAAATGGGATTGTTCTCACCTGGGTGTGTTGTAGCCTGGTAGTGGGAAGAGTAACTCCACTACCTTGCTTGCTATGACACTGTGAACAGAAAGACGGATGCTGGTCAGGTCTGCCAGGGAATTGGTTTCACAAAAAGCTCCTCCAGGAAAATAAAGTGCTCAACGTACTTCTATGAACAGGCTGACCAGTTCTTTCATGAATTAATTGGTCCTGGCTTATCAGCAGGCAGACTTATATTTGTCTTACCTTCAGATGTTTAGATAAAAATAATTGATTAATTTAGTATGTTTGTTTATTAGACATAAAAAGCATTTTAAACTTTCTCAGGTTTAGCCTAGTAATAACTTTAGAAATTACCTAATCATCACTGTTGCATTTAGTACTGTGCTTTAATACAAAGTATTTTATAGAAGCTGGTAATAATATTTAACACATAGATGAAAATGAAACAGGTATCACAAGAGATAAAGAAGGACCCGCTCACACCTACTACATCCTCTGCCTTCTACTCACACCATCTTCAGCTTACACTAGAAATAAACATTACTAGTCATTAGTACAACATTCAGCCACAGGGATCAGAATGGTCATCTCACACTTACTTATTTCTGCCCTGCCAGCCTTGCAAAAGCTATCTGTGAAAAATGCAGCCATGGACATCAGCAACTTCAGTCTTAGCCACTTAAAATGAAGCAGTAGAAGTTTTTAGCAAATGCTGAACACACTCTGTTGTGAAGCAACTACAAAAGGCGGCAAACACCCTTAGCTTTCCTGGGAAGATGGGGATGCTTCAGAAAAGGTTTGCCTGCACGAAAGCTGGTGCAAACTTCCTAATACAGTCACAATCAAAATTATAGGGAGTTTTCCCAATGAACAAACTTGATTTCCTGCTCCTCTTTGCCACTCACTCCCAGTATCTGCCATAACTAGGACACATTCTCTGTTGTGTCCTACTCCCCTTCTACCACCCTGTTGGCACAACAGAAGAAGGAAGCCCTGCTGCCCTGCACGTTTGATACACAGCTCCAAGATGCTCCAAGGGCAACTCTGAAATTCCTTTCCTACAGCCATGTTCTCTTCACAGTCCCAAACCCAAGTACAGGAAACATATGTTGGGGCAGAGAGTAAATGCTGAGATATATCCCTGCAATCTCAAGGAAGCAGGTGGTTCCTCACAAATCATTGCCAGTTCCCGCATCTCAGAGCAGTCCATGGCCTGGGTGTGGTAGAGGTATAATCAGTCCTTAAATATCCTTTTCTTCTCCATGCTGTTCAGCCCACATACAGCAAAGCCTCCGTTTTGTTATGTCTGGTAACACCACAGTAGCAAAGAGATTCAACACACACAAGTTTCCTGTTTTCATTGTTTAGCACGCTTTGGCAGCTATGTGCTCAAAAACAACTGATTCAGGTCATTAATCAGATCAACAGAGAGCTGGCTAACAATCTGTTTTAACTCAGTTGGCAACTGATAGCTGTCTACATCTCTGAATTTGTGTAGCCCTGGTTAGTTTTAACCAGCTGCACAGCCATTAAACCATCCTTCTTGTTCTCCAAACGAAGACAACAAATTCTGGGGATTAAACTTTTGATGTGAATCATTGTACTCACTCGTTCACGGAGCCCTTACTGAGACTACTCCATGTCTGTCACTCAAAACTAGCTGTTTCCTTCTGCATTGCTGCCAGTAAGCTGTTGAAAGATGAAAGCCAAAGGGGAACAAACGCAGGCAAGTGGACATCCAGATATGGTAAAATCTTGAGACCTTGAACACAGTCCAAAAATTATCCCTTTGCCAACACAAAAACATGTCTCAGGTTTAGGCCAGAAAACTAAGATTAGAGCTCTGTCTTCATATGATTTAGAAACAGTATGCATCTGTCAGTCTCGAGAGAAACACACTCACCTTAAAAGAAACAAATTAATAAACTGTTATAAACTACTAATAGTAACAAAGACTAAAATTAAAGAATTAAAAAAAAAACCAAACAAAATACTTATTCCACCTTACCAAGCATGCGCTACTGCAGGACTGGGACTGAATAGCTCTTCTATTTCCAAATACATGAGACATGCAAGCTATAAATAAACAAGTTCAAGATGTGCATTGATATATATCACAGACACCACCTGCTCGCTCCGCTGTCCTTCACTCACTACAGCCCATTTCTGACATTGTCTTTATTTTCTTCCCCTTTGCAGGCATTAAGAGACTGAATGAAAATGACGCAGCCTGTCAAATGCCATTAGGTATATTAGCACTTGCCTTTTATTCACTTCATATCGTTTCTCACCCTGGATTTCTTGTATTCAAGTAGGGCCTCCCAGCCAGTGTCAGCTCATACATCACTCTGTAGGATGACAGCTCCCTAGATCTTCTGTTAAGATACTAGTTGTTCTTCAGAGAGTATTATACACATGCTCGGGCATTTTAATTATTATTATTTAAGAAATAAAGTGCAGACGGGAAGAGGCTCATCGAATGGTCAGCATCTATGGACCTGAACCTTCACTTCAGCCACTCGGGTCTTTCTAGAAGTAAAATTACTTCACGTACATATTAACTGGTCTTACTGTATCCTGACCATAAGAAAGAAAAGTTCTGCTTTGGACAGTTGCTTTCATGTGTAAGAATCTAGGAACTCTACATGCATAATACCACCGTTACTATGACCAGCAAGTATATGACAGACTTCCACACCACAAAATTCACAGGGTCAGCCTATGTTTTTATGATCTTTTTCGCAGTTTTTCAGAGTGCTTACAGTTAAGATAGGAATGGATGCAAAATAAATGCAGAATCTTTGAAAACAAGCATCAACCAGCTGGTCACAGTGTAAGCACGTTTTAAAGTCATCACAGTAAAGCCCCTCAGAGTATAACTAAAGACAATGTTTTTGTTGGAGATTAACTAGGATTTCTTGGGAGCTTCAGATTAAAAGAAAACTATGCAAATAATTTCAACCACCATGTAGGTATGTAACATGAGTCTTCCTCAAAAACTAGAAAACAACCCTGCTCTAATGTTCCAGCATCACAAGAATCAGTCACAAAGTATACGAAAGGAAACTAATGTAAAATAATGTAAATATTTTATAAGAATGTAATTCCATCAACCAAAGAAATTTATTAGGTGAGTCATTTAAGGTCTTCCAAAAGATAACATTAATTTCCACAAAACAGTTCTGCTAAACTTTAGGAGCAAGGAGCACAAAGATGTCTTACATCCCCGCTGTGTTCCTTCTTCCCTCCTGAAAGGTCAAAGCTAAGGGGATGCCTAGACAGCCTCCAGACAGTTTCCTTGAATTTCTAAGAGGCCATCCTGCATGCGTCTCTCAGCACTGTACCCAGCCCAGGCAAGCACATGGTCTATCTCAGAGATGCTGATTAGCTCAGGCTCAGCACAAACTAATTGTGGCGTAAGTCTTAAGTCTTCTGATATCAACTCAGCAAAGAATAGACATAGCTCACCCAGAGTTGCACAAAATTTTAGTGTTTCTGACAGCAGCAATTGCTCAGAAATTGTTTGAAACTCGATGCTATATAGTTTCATTCTAACTCATTTCAGGTGCTCATCTGCACAGATGACAGGAATACATCCTTCCAAGTCTTCTCTCAAGCTCAGGGACCAGGCTTGGCTTGCCTTCATTGTCTTTTCCCTGAGCACTTTAGGAGAACAATTTATATAGTTTGAAGTTGATGGAAATCTTGACTTCAAGTGATATTACTGAAGATTCTCAGAAATGAGATCTGAACTTGCAAGTACTAGTCTTCAAACTGAAACCCCAGCTGTATCAGAAGTTACACTCATCAACAGGGAGAACAGCTACATAACGGAGGCCCTACACATCCAATGCAGCCTGAAGGATGTTACATATGCTTTGTTTATTAACAGTCATTGAAGAAATTATCTGTCCAGTAATTTGAAAATGTACACATTCAGTTCTCTGTAATGGCTGATGCTGAGTTCTTAAAAAAGAAAGCAAGCCAAAATCACTGAGGAGAGAATTTGTACTGACTTACAAGGGTTTGGCTCCAGGTATTTTCAGCAGGCAAACCTGTAACATGGGAGGCCTGCAGGTACTTAGAAGTTTTAGTAGCTACCAAGCAGTGGGTGGTAAAGCCCATTGCTGCAACTAGCTATTCATCTCCAAGCTTAAGGGGCACGTGGCTTCTGAAGATTATCATGCATTTTTGCTCAGAAAAGTGGGCAGACAGTTCTACAGACAGCAGCAGTACCTCATCAGCAAAGATACTTACAGATTTATGAAATTTGCTCTGAAAAATCACGTTGTTCTCCAGAAGCCTGGTATGAAGGACTCCACCAGACCTGTTAGAGAACCTGGCAGCAGTAAACCAGACAGACTTCCAAGGATGAGGAACAAGTAAATGAAATCCAAGAGGGTTTTTTTAGGCCATGTCTAAAGTAACCAGGCAAACTTCAACCCATGCCCACCCGTTGCTGAAGCCACTGCCAGTATTCCCAGTAGAGTCTGAAGCCTTTATAGCTGTACAAACAGCATACTTAAAAACTTGATAGTGGAGCTGGAATTGGATAGCCTTATAAATCTGCTGGCTTCATAGCTTACTAAATAAGTTCTGCTTCTGAGGAAGCGAAGCATCTCCAAAAATAGTAACATTTTATCTTAAAATGTTAAGCTGCAGTCTTATATCCATATAACCTCAGGATCCATGCTTCATTCTGTTTCTTAAGTGCATGCTTTTGTGTGCTCACAGCATACGTGAAAAACGCTAACACAAAGGGTTAATACATTAAGATTTTCAGTGTTAAAGGAGAAACCTCTATATAAGAATCCTATATGGTTTTGAGTGCTCAAGTTTTTGCTAATATGTTGCATTAACCCTAGGGTGGGATGGCTTTTTTTAATAATTTATTATCCTCTCACCTTCAAATCTTCACAACTCTTTTAATGATCTCACTACAAATCCCCAGATGCAAGAGGACAGTGTTCCTCTAGAAACAAATCTGTCTTTTTTTGTTACTAATGCCATAGCAAATACCACTCTGACACAGACTGAGTATAAGCTATTTAGCATTGCCCATGGTAGAAGGAGACAATGAACTATAAATGAATTTGATCCCTTCACACCTTTCCTTTATCCTCCTCCACAGTGAAGCTAATACCCAGAACCACATGTAAAATACACTTGGCAACTGAATGACTGAAGCTGCCAAGTTTCAGAATTATTTTTTCCCGTTTCGGCAACAGTAGCAGGAATGCTATCACATGGTTTTGGTCTGTTTCTGGCTATCCCACTGCAAGCACTGAATTCAGTTGTACATGAGTGCTGGAAGTGCTTCTAGGGAAAAAAAAAAAAGAAAATTAAGCAGAAGATCTACTTAGGTGGTTTCCATGTTATCAGAAAAAAATATTTACTTGCTACAGGTTAAATTTAAATTTTTATGAGAGAATATGAAAGACAACTGTCCTATGTTTTAGTCCACCTCAACAGCCACAGGTCTAGGCAGGGTAGAAATGTTCTATTTCTGTAGCTGTGAAGACACTCAGCAAGATGTCGTCCTTGTTTGCATGGAGAATACTTTTGAACATGGATCCCAGTCCCTCTTCTACCAAATGTAATCAATTTAAACTTCAGAGAATTTTCTTAGAAAAATAAGCAGGCTGGACAAATTTTGCCCTAAGCTTGTAACACCACACACCTACCTTTTATGGAATTCATACCTGTTCCAACCCTGCACTGTAACTGATTGAGTTACAAGTGAAAAGTTACACTTGTTAACTTTTAATTCTCTTCCATGCAGCTTTTGGGAGAGACATCACCACAAGACCCCAGATATCTGGTCACTCCACCTGGCTAGTGCTCACACCTCCTTTGCAGAGTAATCTTTGACAGCAAGTGAGCCCCAGCTGTGTACCACAGTTACAAATGAAACACCATGCTGATCTTTTTCTGAATAAAACACCACAATGTCAGGTATTAGGTTTTAGTGTGTTTACAGGTAACCAATATGGGGGTTTTGTCTGATGTGACAAGACACTAAACGGGATGTTGGGACCCCTGGAGCAGCCTCACTGTTCGGTAAATGACACAGAAAGTGAAAGTCAGCAAACGTGAAAAACCAGCAGCAACACCATGTAGAGTTTTAAAAGGAGAGCTAACCATTAGAAAATGCAGTGGCCAGCTTTGGTAATGACATTTTCTGACATAACAAACATAAAAGAAAAGCATTAAATGTTGGCTTCCTCATGCAAAAAAAAATTATCGAAGTTACAAATGAAAGTTAAGTATAATATCCTTCTCTGCAATACATGAGGGAAGGTTCTCCTTTTACAACACCTTACATAAACATGTTAATTCAGTGTTGTTCAATGCATCGATCACTTTTCATGGAGGAAAGGAACTTGTTTGAAAGTGACACGTACACACATCTAGATTCTCCAGTTCTCTTTATATTCATATAAGGATATCCATTAAATGGTAGTTCCTCCAGAGTTAACAGCAAGCAATTAAAAATCCTCTGCCCTGGCTTACAGCAGCAGCTGCACAGCCCGGCAGAAGGACTGGCCATGTGTGATCAATAGCCTTGCCTGGGGACAGAAGCTGAACAGATCAAGAGGAGGTCCCAGAGCTTGGCCAGTCACTGGAACCACATGAAGGATGTTGAGAGCCACAGGCAAAAAGCAGAAGCTGGTTGAAGCCACAGGATTAAAAAGGTATCACCACCCTCCTCCCTTCACTCATCTGCCAAACCTATGCCAAATCGACGGCACCCAACCTGCAGAGCCTCCTAACGGTGCTCATAGGAATCAAAGCAGAGAGGAGATTAACTGGCAGTTACATTTCTAAAGGCCAATATTTGTGTGCTACAGGACTTTCACAGCTATAGGCTAAATCCATTTGAGAGCACGGAAAATCCTGTCTTTTGTTAACCCAGGAGGCAGCATGGGTTCTAGAATTCTAGAATTAGGCACTGTGTTAACTCACTCTTCAAAGTAGCTAACAAAAAATAAAAGAAACATCACAAGAATGTGTTACAAGCATTATTTTTTTTTTTCTTCCCTATTAAAGTGCTTTAAGTACAGAGGAGCATTTTTCCCCAAGTATTTACTTACCATGCCTTTTTCCTGGTTTTAGGTTCTGTTTATTTTCATGTCAATGTAACAGATGAAATATTTAACTTTGCAGTGTAAACAATGTATCAGATACATCAAATGCTGGACTAAGTGGGCCAAAATAAATTGGAGATAGCTTGCATTCTCTTCGTTGCTACTATTATGATGTCCAAATGATAGCACAATCTTTCATAGCAAAAGACAATGGAGACTTTTCCCAGCGAGCTGGAGGGATAAAAGCAAACCTGAGTCTTCCAATTACAGCACCCAGACAATTTGATTTAATCCTGAGTAGACCATTCATTCTCAGGGGCTCCACTACAATTTCACATACGTCTTTATAATCTGTCTTCTACCTGTATGGCAGTGAGGCTGTTCATTCCAATAAATGCAGCTTTAATTGTGTCTATTGGATAGAAAAAGCAGTTTTCACAGAAATAAACAATTACTCAAGTCAGCTTCTCACAAACCAACTCTGGTCTTACATTTCTTGCTCTTGAAGCAACTCCACACCCAAGACTTACTCTTACAAGGCCCAGACATTGATCTGAAAACAGAATGTCTTTAATAGAACAGAACATTTTAATAGTCATGTCATTGACAAATGAATTTTAGCGTGACAGATGCTTTCCACAGCAAGTAACAAGAAAGCCTTACATGTGCAAGCTACAGGATTTAAAGAACATGAAGCACATTTCAAAAATGTGATTTTATGCTGTCCTCGCAGCTACAGTGGCTGCATAAAATGGAAAGGAAGAACGTCTTTCCTACAAAATCATGACAATATTGCATGTATTTAATGCACTTAAAAGAGGTATCAAATATTGTCCTCATAGTTGGCAATTAACGTCTCAACTGCAGTTCTAGATTAATGGTTAATACACTACTTATCTCTTGAGCATAACATGTATCAGTAGAAAGTGGAAAGACTCTGAAACCTAGTTTCATTATCACACTAATTTTCCATGCCTTACAGAGACAACAGCACTAACTGGAACATGGATATCAGAGAAAAAGACTTGTGCACTGAGAGCCTGTTTGTAAATACACCAGAACAGTTCAGTATTTCTAATTAAACAGAGATCAGAAGTGCCACAGACTAACAGAAATGCCATTGGCAGTAGTTTATTCAATCACATTTCAAAAATATTCTTGAAATTTACCTCTGATGATCACTTACTGCCAGTACCTTCTGAAATCTGTGGTACACTCAACCTTATAGACTACAGCAGCAGCAAATTTCATGCTGACGTTACATGAAATTGAGACTTTTGATTGAAGAGTTCAGCTTTTGCTAATTGTACAATATTCATTAGTTGGCCAAGTTGGCTGACTTGACTGTTGCCTGTCAATTTAGCCAATGGCAAACAGATAGAAAGGTAGATAGTACAGTTACAGTCTAGGCTACCAGCATAAATCATTCTTCAGCTTTTTTAAAAGTTCCTCCTAAGACCTTTATGCACACTATTTTAGCAAGAGAATGTACGTCTGCTGTGGGCAGACAACAGGGATAAGTGATTTAGATAATGTCATTAAATGATCCTTTAAATTGTCAGCATCAAGGAGCAGAACAGGATGAACAAATTTCAGTGCGTAAAACCATTCACATCATGTATGTCATGTAACTGATGTGAAAGCCAAATATTAATTTTAAGGTCTGTGGATGCAAACTTCTTTTTCCAGTGATGTCAAACCTTGCAAGTACAGTAGACATTGTGGAGGTAACATTTTATTTTAGTTCACGGATGGCGCTGAGTGTGGCTCAGAAGACTGTCAATTCTCAGAATGATGCAAACACAGAATGAATATCAACACACACTATTACGAAGGATATTTGTGGAAGTAGTCCTGTATTTGTGCAACTTAGTAGTCTCCTTCCCTCTGAAACTAGTATTTTGGAAGCTATCAGACAATTAACATAATTTGATAAGGACATATCATACCATTGAAGCACCTAGACTGAACAGAGGATGCCTAGAAGCATGGAGTGGATTCACTAATCTGATATATTTGATGACTTTGTGTTACTAATATTGTAGTTGCATACGAAGGCAAAGGATTTCACACTGCATCCAGAAAACAATGACCCATGTTCTTTTGAACTTTTTGCTTTTGCTAAAACAGGAAAGAACTAAATTATGGCTTAGAAGTGTCAAAGCAGGCCAGGGAACAGACAGAAGGAAGAAAAAAAAAAATGAAAAAAACCCAAGAAACAAAAAAGAAAATTTGCTTTCTAAAGATAAAATAGCTACACTTAAAAGGCCAAGATTGGTCCGTGTCCTGAGTGAAAGAATAGTTGCTAGAAACTTAGAACATGAACTGAAACTCAAATATAGACTGGTCTAGAGTATCTCTGACAGTCAGGAGACAGAAACTCATCAGTTAAGATGCAGTAGTCATTGCCTACATTGCCAGCAGTCAGTCACCAAAATACTCCACATCTCTTCTGATTTTTCCTTTCCTTCCTCTTCTACCTTGTCACCTAGACTGGATATAGGAAAAAAATCTGGAAGTGCTTGTTGTTGAAGAAGTAATAACATTTTTAGTCGAGAACATTAATGACAGAAAAGTTATTTTGTTTTGCCAAAAGCATCTAATGACTAATTGAGACCAAAGTGGAAGCACCCCAGCTTGTTACTACAAAGCATAAATACCAACATCCTTTTCCATACGCGTTTTGATGCTTCTGCTCCAACTGCCAACAGCTTGCTGAACTCACTGTTCTTAAGCTCCAAGAAACATGCCCTTCCATCCCCATTGCTCCTCAGAAATGGGGGCTTCTTTTCTGACCTAACCAGCGTCTCACTTGGCAGATGCTCCCAGTCCTCACAGTTCCCCAAAGAAAACTAATATCTTACCTGTCTTTCCTCCCTAAAAGCACTTTCTCCTAAGTACAAACATAGACATCACATGAGATCACCCAACATGGCAGGGAGCAGTGGAAGAGGTCATGCCTGCTTTGGCCCTCCCAGTGAAGGTTGGTGAAAAGTAACACACAGAGATGAGTATATCTGTGCATCTTCTACATAGAATGAGACCTACTATCACCAGGACACTTCCAGAATCTGGAAATACTCAAGCAACACAATGTTGATATGAAACCAGACAGATGACTGAGCATAGCCAGTGGCTTGCTTCCCACATAAGTCTGCTCAGGATTTCTATTAGCTTGTTTTTTCCTCAAAAACAAAAGTTTCATAAAAAAAGTTAGAATGGTAATCCTGAAAGTAACTTCTACAAAACCTTGATGATTTGACTTCACCACTCTAAATCATTATTTTCTCTTATATAAAATAGACAGTAAAGGTACAAAAATTGTATTGCAAGTATTAATATTTCTTTGAAAGCACACATGAGGATAAATGAGATTCTGGTTGCTGGCAAAGGAAATTGCTTATGTAAACTTTCATGGAGCCCAAGGTCATTTATTTCCTTAAAATTCCTTCTAGCCTAAACATAACTACAATATCTTCAAGTAGAACTGGCATTTTAAAACACTTGGCCTTAGCAATGGCATTTAAAATAATGTGGGGATAATTACTGACATTTACTGTGCTGTAGGGAAAGCATTCAGAAAAGGAGCAAGTAAGCATTTGAGCTACGCTGATGCCCAATAGTTCAACATTATTATTAGTGTAGGTACAAGGCCACATTAAATCTGGTACTCCACATCCATTCCAAGTTTGTAGACACTCAAAGAGCACTTATCTTCCAATAAATAAGAACTCAAACACTGTTCAAAGTACTTGAGGATGCATATCATAAACTTGATTCTGGCACTGTTGAGGATTACAGATACAAATGATACAGCGTACTCCTCAAAGGAGTAAGAGGACTTTGCAAGCCTTCGTATTTCTAGCCTGAACTATCAAATGACTGAAAATATTCATGACTAGGCTGTCAACAGAATATCAACAATTTTATGTTAAAGTAAACAATTATTTCTACCATTTTGACTTGGAAAGTTACCTGGAAATCTCCAAGTAAAACCTATGCCATCAACTGCGGTGGCTGTTTTAAAAATACCTGCTGAAATTATTTACAAATATCTGAAATCCACCTACACCACTCAAGAGACAGACAATATTTTCTGCTGGTCAAAAACATGGACATTCCTGCAAATGTCAGGACTCTTGTCACTGCATTTCCCACCCTCATCACTTGAGAAAATTACACCAGCAGTGGTTGCCTTTTCCAGTGATCATGCTAGGCTCTGCCCCTCTCTATTTATATACATTCTGCCTTTTGTTACACTAGGTTTTTTATGCTATTCTACATGTTAAAAAAAACACCTCCCCCCCCCCCAAATCCCTAGCACGCCTATTGAACCCTCTGAAAATATTCCAGGATTTACCCATGCATAGTATCCCAGGAGTTCCTGTTCAAGTGCTTATCCCATACACTGCAAAGAGATGAGCACCTCTGAGGTAGGGACCATATTCTTTTTTCCTTCCCCCTTCTCAGCATGCAGTAAGTTTGCCACTTGTGGGAATTTTGGTGCATGGAGCCAAATCCTTCTACTGCCTGAGAACTGATGCAAGTCTTCCAGGTCTCCCAAAAAGCCACAGAAAGGCAGAACTTTTCATTCTCCCTGCCACTTCAATCAGACATCCTGTTGCATGATTTTTACCTTAATTTAGCAGTGACATCTCCAACAAACACTTCTAAAGGCTGTTTATTTACAATGGTATTTTAAAATGTAAAGCATCTGAGGCATTACTCTCTGAACACAGACACATACATTTCAGACATGCTATATGGAAGATAATCACTTAATTTTCAAGGTTCAATTATCTCAAAGTTCGTTCTTTTGGAAAAAAAATTTAAAGGACATCAGTGAGGACAAAACATTCCCAAAGCTTATCAAAAGCCCCATAAAAGATGACTCCTTTTCGCACTCAGGATGGTAATGACTAGAAGAAGCAAAGCACTGTGCTGTGGACAGTGTGCACTGCTTCTCCAGCACTTTTACACATAAAAGACATATAAGGGTGGGACTACAAGAAGGTTCTTGGGAAAGGCTCTATAAATAAGAAAGTGGCAGCAGGATGGTGGGAAGGAGGACTTAACAACACACTGACTTTTATGGTAATTTCTTACCGGGTTCTCTGCAAAAGCAATTTTTTTTATAAGACTAACTGGCTTTCTGCAAATCCCTTTTACCACTATTAAAACCAAACAAGGAAACAGCCACTGTGACAATCACCACCACACACAAACACAATCTCTACAAAATCAAAAAAACACCTTCTCTGTTCTTGCAGGGATCCCACAGCCCTCACAACACACAAAGAGCCAACAAGCTAGTTTTGTCTGCCTGTTGGTCACAGATCCAGCCTTTGGGGCATATGGATCCTTCCCCCTCTGATCCTTCAGTATTTGGGACTGAGAACTTTGATGGAAATCTCTGCCTGCATGGAGCTCTTCACTGTATCCTGGTGAAGAGACAGTGGGACTCACCCACGCTGGAGGAACTCCCTGTAATCATGCTCAGAAGGCTGACTGGGTGGGGGGCCACTCACCCTGCTCCATTTGGGAGTCATCCTCCCCAGCAGATGCTACCAGCACAACATGCCCAATACACCATCAGACATCTGTTGATGTCTAATGGGGCCAGCTGGAGGCAGAGGTTGGCTGGACAGCCACGTGCAGAAGACACACAGGAAAAACTTGGGCCAGCTCAGCCAAACTGAGGAACTGCTAAACACAGAAAAGACAAACATTCTTTAAATTAGCGTGTCGTGTTAAGGTTTGGTTACTGGCTTAAGGACAATATGCAAGTTAGAAAACTAAATGTTTGGGACTGTAGCAAATACACTTAAATTTGCTGTTTTCCCTGGCAGCTATTGTTTATCCTGCCAAAGTACTTGCAAATTACACATTTCCTAATAAATACCTGATTAATTGGAAAATAAATCTCTATGTTTAGCATGACTTAAGCTTGTCTTGTTTGTTTACATGTCTACTTCACTTTTTAGCAAGTGCAAGAAAAACTTCAACAAAAACACTAACCATACACAGACATTTCCTTTGGAACTTTCCATCAACCTTGGCCAGGCCAAGCCTTGCTTTATTTATTGCATAACTTTTCTAGGAGGTAAATACATATTGTCCAGGAAATAACAGCAGAGTTGTTTTCTCCTGACTTCATCAACATGGATAAAACTCTTGGGGAAGACTTATCTCTTCTGATGTTCCAACACAATACATTGCCTAGAGGAAGGTGCATGAGAATGCTATACGGATGTGTTTGACTCCGACAACTTTTAAGCGCCTGCTCTTCCTGAGCTCTAAAAACACTTGACAGTATGTTTACGTACCCAAACCAATCCCTTCCCATGGAATTTCACCAATTTTATATGCCCTGGGAAATGAAGAGCTGGAACACATTCAATACAAGCAAATACACACAGTCAAACAAGCTGAGGGCTCAAATGGCTGAAATTTCTACAGACGATACATAACAGAAGGCAATAGTAATTCGTTTACTATCATTCTCTATGCATGCTTTGTAATCAGAAATATATATTGAATCTAATGGAAAAGCTGACATAAGGGAAAAAGCAAAAATGTTACATGAACTGGAAAAATGTTTTCATTCTTGAAAGGATATCATTTAGGTAATGATTACATGGAAATGCTGGATAAGTTCCAAGCATTCCAAGATTTCTCCCCAACACCATACACCACCACACCTTCCAACTAATTACTTACTGAATTTCTTTGAGGTAGGCATTTAAAAAAAAAATAATAATCTCATCCTAAACTTCCACTGGCTTCTAAATGTCTAGTGAGAAGTAGCATGATAGCCAATAAAAAAGCATTTAGCTGACAACTACGAAAGGAGCTTCTACATTTCACTTGAGGCTTTAAATATTCAACATACACTAGAGACTGCTAAAAAAAAAAAAAAAAAAAAAGATTATTTGCATTGCCGTGGCACAGGATGCTCAGTCACAGGTAAGGATCCCATTCTCCCAAGTATGCAATTAGTTTACAGCTGGGACTGGAAGAAAGCAGGATAACAGCACTATATTATTTGTCATGCTGCCTTGAACATTACAACCTGACAGAGGTGGACTCTTGGCCCACCCACCAAGGTTATAACCTGCCCTTTCTGAAGGAGCTATTTCTTCACAGCAAAAGGGACCTTGGTTTAATATTTCATCTGAAGGACAGAACCCCTATTAGGGACAGGCTCAATCTGTTGAGTAAAGGTTAGCTATGAATTTTCAAGGACTGCATTAACGGTCCTGAAATTTTACAGTACATGACACTGTATCAGAGCATTAGCGTTGAGAATGAACACTAATATCAAAGTGGACCTTATAAAACAATATCCCTCTATGACTTCTATTAAAAATACTCTAAAGTGTTTTTATTAAACTCTTCAATGTTGTATGATTAAACAACTTTTCATTGCTTCACCTGAACTGCATATTTTCACAAACTAAACAAACAGTACAGCCCAGCATTTCCCAAATCTCCGGTAGCAGCCAACACAAGATAATGGAATATCTGCATTGACTCACACTGAATTTAAAGGTGAGGTCTTAGAAGTATTTCTACCTACTGAAGCATCTGCTAATATCAAACCAATACTCAACTCAAAAAGCGAAGGATTTGAATTCTGTTGCTCTAGCTCTTATAGATCCATCTATGAAAGCTTTACTATTTCAAAAGGCCACAGTGATATCTGCGACAATAGCTGTATTCTGTAAACACCTTTAAGAATTTATGTTTCATTCATTCAGCTGCAGCCATGCAGCACTTCTGCATGTCCAAGGTAAGAAGTTCTTTTAATTGGACATTTTGCCATAAAATACAAAACCCTTACAATATTAAGGCTAGTAGAAAGCATCTAGGGATGTTTTCAACAACCATTGTTTGATGAGTTAAAGGCAGATGCTGTGGGTTTAATATGAATACAATTACAGGCACTTTTTCTCCAGAACTTTCAATCAGTCTCTTGCAAAGTAATGCCAATGAACTTGACAAGACATCAAATTATATTTGTCAGCTTTAATGATATAAATTTATTTTTGTTAATTACTCCAGTCAGTCACAAAGGAGAAAGTCAACTTTTCTACCTAATATTTCTACTTTTCTTCATTGAACACACTGATTGCAGCAGTGGCCCAAATTGGCTAAGAATCTTTCAAAGTGAAATTACTACCTCCAAATACACAAAAGCTAACACAAACCACCGATCTCACAGTGAGATCTATGATCTACATGCAAGGACACTGTACAGGATTAAGATTTGGTTATCAGAATGATTCTGTCCCAGATTGACATGAAAAGGCATCAATCCAGCAAGACGCACCTCATTCACGTGACTCCTCTCCCAAGCCTCCACAGTTCAGTTCATGGCTTCCCCTTTTACCAGGACCCAGCTTCAGTTTTATTCTCCCGACCCATGCAAACTAACAGGTCATTCATCCTAAAAATAAACGAGTATACTCATTAATTTATTCCAGCGTTTTTCTTCAGCCAATGCAGTGGGCTGCATCCTGAGATTTGGAAGTTGTACCAGCTTACACAGCAAATGAGACTACTTCTGTAATCACACAATGAAGTCATTTTCCCTTCATGCTAACAGAGGATGGATCACGAATGAGATTTAAACCTAAGACTGTTCTCTTCATTTTCAAGAAAGTTTAAATAATTCTATGTGCCAACCAAAAAAAAAAACCAAAACACAAAATTCATTATCTCCAATGTCTCTATTTCTCCAAAAACAATGACAATACCAGAAAAGCTACAATTACTGCATTTTCCACTGTAGCTCTACTTTTATCTTTAAATTTTTTAGTTGCTGTTTGTTGAGGGTTTTTAAAATGATAGTATTACTTCATTGGACAAAGCATTAGTATCTATGCTACCTTCAGGTCTCAAAAGGCATAACTTCAGCACATGATTTACTACCAAATGCAACTCAACATGTATGTTGAAGTGGCTGCAGTACCACCTATGCAACCCTTTAACTTTGCCTGTCGCAAACAATGCTTATGCAATGGCAGTTTGTGTGTTTTGTAGTTTCCCCAACCCCACTCTCCACGAGAGCACAAAGAATTACACAATGAAATTGTCTGAACTGCAAAGTTATAATAGCAATATTAAAAAAGAAAGTACCAAATTAAGTAATTCTCTGGATTACAACTCTTCTTGGTTTGCTTTTATACTTCTAGAGAAGTTCAGTATCATTAAGTAAAAAACTTTCCAACAAGTCTCAAGGGTTACACACAATCAGCCATAAAACCACTCTAAAAGAAGTTGACATGCCTGAAAGTTTTGTTAGCACCTAATATCCTCTGTGCTGATAATTATTTCCAGTTATTTTAAAAGGCCAAGTTAATGTTTACACGCGTAGTAACAGATGTGGATTATATACAGCTGGCAAAAATCCTTTCCTCTTCTAAATTATGCCTCATTGCTGTTCACCTGCAGAAACAGGAAGCCGAATGCCCTCGGGAAAAGATTCAGACAGAGAGCTAATGATTATCCACATAGGTGTGGATAAAACACACCCCGCCAAACAAGATACACCCTTATGAAGATATCAACATTTCAGATGGTTTCAGACTAGCATTGCCTAAGCACACACTTTATTTCCACTTTCTAAAAGCACATTTATACCCACCCTTCAAGGGCTTGAAGCAACTATGCTCATGCCAGACTATTTAACATTGTCTGCTCCTGCAGCAGTGGCACAGCTGTATCTTCAGTGACACTGAAGAGTTACTTTGCACTGAGACCTCAGATAGGAAAATCTGATCTCACAGTCCCAGGAGCCTGTAATGCTCTCTGCACAGCCAGGAGACGGTAAGACAAAGCCTTCACTCTGCAGAAATTATTCTTTGGTAGGAAGATAAGCACCGTCTCCCAGAAGATGCCACCAGGAAACAACTACATTTAGTTCTGGCTGAGAATTTCAGGATTCTGTCAGAGGCTGCCTGGTGGCCTGTCTCGCCTTTCTGCCAAAGGACAAATGACAGATGAAGCCAAGTTTCATTTAACTACAGAAAACTCAAAAAAGCCTAGCCAAAACATAGTCAGGGTTGAAATAATCTACCAATATTTAACATATTCCATATTGCCTCACCAGACCTTCCCTTTCCTACATCTGCTGTAAGATTACGAGGAAGGGAAGAAGTTTAGTCCACTGCTTTGAGAGTCTTGCAAGGAAGGTTAAAATAATTCGGGCCAGCACTTGATCTGTCACTCCAGGATTAGACAGCTACAGGTGATGAGGAAATCTGCATCAGTATCTGCATCATTTTAATTGACTTTTAAATTGTCAAGGAATGAAACGCTGCTGCCAGAAGGACAGATCCCAGAAAAGAACCTGTCTCATGGCAGCCAGCTGCAAGAGGCAGGAGTTAAGCCAACAGCTACAATATCATTCAGCAAGAAGCAGCCTTGCTCACACGCAGGGTAAGCAGGCTCCAGAGAGAATGCCAAGGGAAGCAAGAGTAAAAAAAAAAATAAAAAAAATAAAAAACACCAAAAAAAGCAAACCTTTCTTCCATCTTCCCTCCCCAGACTCCTGAGGTGCAGTGAATCCTGCTTTAATAATACAGCTGTACACTAAATGAATTACTTTTTCCTATCATCAGGAATAAGGATGCTCAGGAGAGCTTACTAACTGCAGCTCAGCTCCATGTTCCAGTACTAGCTTTTGGATCAGAGCTAGCCCACGCACTGCTGGCTCACGCTGCAAGCCCAGCAAGCTCACATGTGCCTGCAGTGTGTGGCACAGCGTAGCCACGATGCTTCATAAAAATCAGCACCTGTCTGATGCTAAGAAAATCCTTAAACAACTTGCCTCTACCTTTTATCTACAACAAAATAAATGTATTTCAGAGTGTCACACCTATGTTAGACACCCTTTGTGGATGTGATACTTGCACATCTAGATGCAGTCACAGAAACAAGGCTGCCCCAACTTTCAATTTGAGGCCCTTGGTTTATTCAGGGTACTGCCACAGTAATTTGCCACACACGCAGTCCTATCACCATGTTTCATCCTTGCTCCCACATGCCACCTTCTTTGGAGCCAACATGACCCAGGCTATTCTCCCTCTGCCAGGTGTAATACCCCAGGTGAGTTTTTAGGCAGTTGTTTGGGCCTCAGTGTCACCTGCATCTTAAAGCAAAGCCTGCTAGATGGGAGTGTTCAGTGGCTTCCCCTAAGCCGTGGGAATATGAATTTGCACAAACTGTAACTGAAGGGTTTGCAGTTCATCAGCAATACCTCACAGTATGCAATACATGAACAGGGGCTTGGAAGCTGGACAGCTCATTTACACATGGCAAAAAACAACGACCATAAAACAAGAACACTTCTAGTATACTGGGACACCAAATTAAGCACTGCAAATTCAGCAAAAGCCAGAAGCTCCTGGGTGTGACTCTTGCCATTTTATACAGCAGGCTGGACAATGTCCAAAGGCCTGAGGACATGAACGTCTATCCCAGTGTGTGTTGGTGATGAGGATACTCATGAATTATCACTTAAATTATCTTCTATTAAGGAAAAAAAATCTCTGGGCACAAATCTAAGACAACACAAAGAAAGTTCATCTCTGGAAAACAATTTAGCTTCAAAGACCAAGCCTTATAACTGGCTTTCTATCTTGACAGCATACACAACATGAGTCCACTTAAAAAATACTGCATGACTTTGAATTTTCAGAAGTACAGAAATTTATACCTCTTGCTTAAAAAAAAAAAAAAAAAAAAAAAGAAACAACAAACATATTTTCCTACTTCAGTGAGGGATCTTTCCAATGCCCAGTTGGCCAACTGTAAAACCATACATCTTCATCTTACTCAAGTTTAAAAACCACACAGTTTAGCTTGACTACTTAGAAAATGGTCTAATTGAAAAATATTCTGGAGTTCAAACAAAATGCTCTAAGCTACCTCCCCATGGTTTGCAAAGGGAAGTTTTGGAGGGTTTGGTTGGGGGGGGGGCTTGCACTTTAATGCAATATTCATTAGTTATTTGCCTCCCGATCTAAGGTTTCAATTCCAAAAGCTGTTTATCATCAGCATAACATTTTGAAGTGGATGCAAACCAGTAGTTTGCTTATGGCTCTGAGATTGCTAGGTAGCAACCAGTACTCCTCCATCCCCAACTCCCCTTCTCACTCCTGCACACCAACACTTTGACTAAGACCAGAAGTCCAACACTGCACCATGTGTCACTCCACAACTTCAGTACGTTTCTGACTTCCTGAAGCATCTCTCATACACTATTACTAAGTCACTTGCTAAGTAAGATAGAAAAAAGACTAGAGGATGCAGAAGACATTCAAGATGACGACAGGTCAAAACAACACTTTATGTAATAGGAAAAGGCTTTTCTACATTCTGCAAGCATATCAAGTAATGCATGCTATTCATTTTGTGATCTGCATGCATCAGTTTGACAGAATACATAGTTAAAAAAAGATTTCCAGATCATGCAGGATCTTGCAATACATTGTATGTTTTCTTGTTTTGTTGATTTATGCAATGATTTATTAATTAGTAGCTGTCTGACTGGAATTGATTCTCTGGAACAAACACTGCCATTCGTATCATAATGGTATTAGCCAAAGACATTCTCAAGCCTCTTCTGGGAGATCATTCATTTTCACACGTATATTACCCTCTTGTGAGTTGAGGGGCGTGGGGGGGTGTGTGGGAGAAAAGCACATGCACACAGGTCTATGTTTGTGGCACATTTACAACTCCAGAATATCCTTTTAGACAATCTTGGGGAAAAAAACAGGCACATCTAGACACAGGACATATGATTTATGTCCAAAGTAAACAGAACATAACTTTATTAATCCACATTGGAATATGGCCTGTGTCTTCAAGCAAATCCAGGTTAGAATACTGCATCTTCACCTCAACTAGTAAGTGCAGGGAAAAGTACAGATGTAGATAGAAATAACATCATAATATTTGTCTTTAACAAAATCCAAGCAAGTTTGGATTTAAACCAGAATTGTTCATTCTGCCTTACATGACAGTAAGCAGATACTAATGTCTATTCTTACTCCCCATGACTATAAAGTAGTCTTTATATAACTAAAGTCAAACATGACATTCAAGATTTCCAAAAGTATTCCGTTCGGTGCAAGGAGGCTTCCTTACACTGAAAGTAATGAGTCTGATTCTGCAAGTTAGCCTATTTAATTTTATACACACCTACAGAATCAAGTATGAAAACACAATTAAAAAAAAATCAAAACAAAGGAGTATATCTGCTTTGCAAATAGTCCTGAGACAAGACCCGCTCTCAAGAAGGAAGAGCTCCCCCACACCCCTAACAAACAGGGCAGGTGGGACCCTGAGCTAGTAGAAGCAGTCCCATCTCCTCTGGTGCCCATACAACTTGTTGGGGTACCTATCACAGTAACCCCTGGGCCTCCTTGATTAAAGGAGAGGTAACTACAATCTCCCTACCACAACCATCAGGGCAACTACTAGTCCCACTCAGAAAGCCCATATCCATTCCTTAGCTGTGTGCAGCCTGGCCCTTACACCACCACCCCGAGCTGACGGGTCAGACAGTTTTCCTTCCATAATAAATATCAAAGCCAAAGCTGCGGCAAGTTGCATCCTTAGGCAGCAATCAGTTCTCAGTGTTAGAAGGATGCATTTGCAGGCCGACTGGCAAGATTCCCTCTGAGAGCTCTTTCCAACCTAGTGCATCTGATGGCAGGGGGCAATGACAGATGATAGGAAGCGATCATCTGTCACTGCCCGTGAGAGGTATACTCGCACATAAGATTATTGCTGTTGCAATTCTTGCAAGCCAGCAGAAGGGGAAAAAAAAGAAAACAAAATGCTGAAATGAACAGTATCAACTGACTGGTAATAACCCCCTTGACCCCTAAGTGGAGTCCCCTTGATGCTCAAAGGTAATTCTATTCCATCCAATATCCGTGCTGCTGAAACACCCAGGTTAAATTAAGGTTTGTCATTTCCCAGATGTTATTGAGCTTCAAAGCCTGGTACCTTCTCCTTGCACACACCCCTCTTATGTAGAAACACGACTGGTATATTCAGTTGAACTCCATGCATGTGAACAGTGTTTATGAAGAGCTCATTGCCTAGCCAGTGAAAGGAAAACTCTCCACTTTTGCAGATAAGAAACACTGATGTGAGAGAAAGGGGCTTTTATTCAGCAAGCCACAAGGAAATTCTTTTCTCAAGTGATATGAAGTTTCCGTCTCGTATTTACTAGACCTGCAATGGGGACAAAAGTTGCCTTTTCAGTTCGAGACTTCGACTTGAAACGATGCTATTTTGTTTAGCATATGACTCTACAGCTCATAACACACTTGTTCCCATGTTCTCAGCATAATTAATAATAGCAATATATGAACATTCAGACCACCCAACAATCTATATTCCAAACATAAAGCCAAGCCAATTAAACAACATATCTAATCATGCTAGGATATTAAACTAATGGAGCAGATTTTACAATTTCTTAAACAGTCCATTAAGATTATGTGTTAAGTGCTTTTAATTCCCCTAGATCTTACTCTTTCAGTTATACCCATATAACTGGCAACTTTTTAGTCTACGGGGAATTTACTGTCAAATTATAATGCCCTTGTGATTCAGAGATTATCTTCATGTTGCTGTCATCATCATGTAGGTTAAATTCAAATGTACAGAATTAATACACAGCTGAAACAGCTCAGTTTCACCAATCTCAGATATAGATGTTAAAGCTCCATGCTTCAAATCCCTCTCTTGAATCAGGCAGAGTGAGATTGTGGCATAAGTCTCTCTAGACCCTGAGGGATCTTGTATTGGTCAGTCACTCTCTTATTTTATAGAACAGGAAAACTGAAGTATGCTGTTCTCTCTCTAGGAAAAGATTCGCAGAAGAAAGTCTAGTTCGAGTCACCAGCTGGATGCTTCATTTCCATTTCTCCCTTCTTCTGTTCACCTCCCAACCCACTCTGGAAGCAGGAGGTGCAACCTGCCAGCCACCACCATGGTCTGCACTGTGCAATTAAAGCTGAATGCCAGAGTTCAGCCTGAGAATCCCAGGAGGCAAATGCCAACTCCAGGTGCTGGTCATCTGTGCTTCAGGGGCTATAGTCTGAGGCCACACAAAATTGCAACGGTGATGTGAGCCAAACATGTCTTAAGACTTATGACACAGGACTGTTTTAGCAAATTTGGACTTGTATTTCAAGCCTTTGAAATCCTCAGATGCCAAAAATGTCTGGAAGTCATCTATAGAGCACGCTTTTGTGTTACTACTGATACCAAAGAACTATTTATTTGGCTCTGAGCTGAGACTGTTGCAGACTGGCACTTTTGACTTAATTCATTAAAATTACCACTTCTGTTTCTCATTGTTCTGATACTGTAATACCATAGCAACAAATGAGAAGCTCCAAATTATATGCATGACTCTGAAAGGAAGTGCATAGTTCCTGTATATACAAACTTTGATCTACTGCAGGATGGTCAACAGCATCTGTTACTCTAATATCCCACATTATTACAACCATTTAGCTAAACAGATCATAAAAAGATTGTTCCATTAGCCATCTTCCTGGCATAAATCCAGGGAACTGAGAAGTTTCTGAGTGGCCATGACCAAGTACCAGCACAAATCCAAAGAATTTAGATGGACGGCTGTGGCTAAATGCCTGCATTCTTCAGTGGTAGGAGCCTTATGTTGTTATTTCCAGGCTTACATTTTTAGCTACAATATTATACATGTGGTCGAGCACTCTGAAGAAGGTGACACAAGGTGACATGTCATATACAACTGTTTGTAATTGCCAGTCCAACCATATGCAAGTCTATTTCACATTTTAAACCTGCCCTAAAGGCAATCTCTGAAGAGCTGTTTTAATGTAACATGGATGTATCAGAGTTGCACAGCCCGTGTGCGCTGTACAGCCCATCCAGAAACCAAAAAGAAATGGCAAAAGCCACCCTTCTGCACAGGCAAAATTTCTGCATGAGAAAACAGGACATGCCCAGGAAACTCAGATATGCATCGAGACAGAGCTGTGTACACAGATCCTATCAGTTCTGCATGAAGCAGAATTTGAGGCAGGAGGAGCAATGAGAGGAAGAACACACAATTTTAGCCTGAACCCCAGTAAGTCCTGAATGAAATGCCAGGAGGGGGAGCGGAGGGAGGGGAGGGGAAGGCTTCACTCTGCATTATGAAATGCCTTATGTTACTTCTCAACCAAGAGAAAAAGGCATTTTCAAGGAATTAAGAGATCTTGTTTCAACAATCAGCTTTGCAACAGGACTTCGGAAGAGGCTAAGATACTTCCACCACCCCCCATTGTAACTACAAAGGGGTAGATAATTCTCCCCTTACACAAAGGCTATGAAGCCAGAATGATTTTTGTCAGTGAAAGGTAGGAACACTATGGAGATGAGTGCAATTATTTCAGTCTGCAAGTCAGAACAGCTGACTTGACCTCCAGCTTTATTTTACCTATAGCCTGCTCCTGTGTACCCTTTTGATTTCAATAAAAATATTGATTGAAAGTTCAACATACATGAAAGAGGGATGTAAATTTGGATAAGCAACACACTGATATCCAAAAGATACTGGTATGAGTTGACAGCAACAAGATAAATCTGCAGTCAGTACACTGAAAACCTACTTCCGCCAGCAGAAAAGCAGTGCCACTTTTCAAACTGATTTTCCAGATTTCAAAATATACTGTATGCAAGTCTAATGAGAGAAGCTTTTCACCTCACCTATCTAGTATGTATGACATCATTATGCTCAAAGAGTACTACTACAGCATCTCCAACAGGTTCTTCCCAGCAACTTTCACTAGCAAAAATGCCTATAGGTTTCTGTCTTGTTATGTCTGTAAAAGTGTAGAATGCAAAGCCAGAGATTTATCTGAGATAATTTTAGACTATGACACTTACTGATAACATTCTATGTGAATAAGCCAACTTTGCATACAAGTAGTTTACAACCAACTCAAAACCACACTCTGCCCAGAGGATGTACCCTGCACCCACAGAAAGCACGCTATGGAGTTCCTTTGAATACAATTTTTGCAGGGCACTGATAGACACATATCATTTAAAATACAATTGCTAAAGCATTTTTCTTTGCTGTCAAGTACCAGTTACTTATTAGCCACCTCACTGAATTATGGACCACTGTATTATCATAACCAATCACATTGCTTTTAAGGCACTGCTAGTAAAAAGGCATTGTGGATCCACACCTAAGGACAATTCAACCTCAGGGCAAAAGCCCAGCGCTAGGGAACTGAAAGGCAAAGTTCCAGCTACCTTCAAATCCCCAAAGTATCATAGCAACCAGATATTTTCCTGGGGCAGGGGAAGCATATATGATATTTAATGATCCAGTCTAGTACTCTACTGTGGTATGTGACTGCTAGGAAGGGGATGACAAGTGCAAGACTCAAGACTGTCCTTGGAACACCACTGCTGCTGCTCAACACGCATGATGACAGCTTCCCTTCAAGCATGTTTGGGAACTTTTAATCACAGTATGGGCTAGTGACAGAGTAAATATCTGGTTATGGAAGACTGGCTGGCCAAAGTGCCTGGCAGATGACTTTAAGATGCACCACCACAACATGGACTTCAGTGGCAAGGGGAAAAACAGCTCAGGAAGTCCTAAGTCTTACCATCATTTAGAAGGATGTTCTTCATGAACAACATAGTCCTATGCTTATTTTACTATTTAGCAAGCAAATCTGGATTAAAAGCAGGAAAACCACCTCAATTTTATTTATTTCTTTATTTTTAGGGAAATTACAGAACAAAGCCACCTTTTGTAAGATACCATATAGTTCTTAAAGTTCCCTTAAATACCGAATAGTCTTCTATTTTTCCCAGCCTGAAAGTTGAAAGTACCAGACAGCCATATCTTACTAAGCAATATTTTTATTATTACTCTTGTTAAACAGCTCCCTGGGTAGTAAACCACCTGTCTAAATTATCCATAGTCCTCTTAAGTGAGACATATTGTACAGGTAAATACATTACAATTCAGAGTTTATTCAACATACTGCAATTGGCAAGACAGCATTTGCCTAGCTCAGCTGCGAGTTAGCTTTCAATAAACAGTACTTGAAATAGCTGGCAGCACAGCTGTGCGCTATCAGCTAACAACCCACGGACTTCTCCAATTTTGAGGCAGACTCTGTCATCTGAAGCAGCCAGGGATGTACTGCTAGCCAGTTAGCAGCACACCACCGGTCTGATGGTGTCCACACAGGTTGCGGCCACGGCAGTAGCAAAAGGCTCAGTAAAGCTCTGCAGGCACACCGTGACCAGCCTTGAAATCAAGGGTAGGTTCTGGAAATCCCCAGCCACCAGACAGTAGGAGAGCTCTATGGGATGCAGTGCAGGGGTAGAATTTCACTTTTGATGTATAACTGCAGCCTTGAAATAGCAATGTTATATATACCCCTACAGACAAAATTGTTACTGGGCTAATTGGACAGCCGAGTGTTTAACATGCCCTGGAGACTCGGGATTTAAATAAGTTCTTCAACCACTAACAGTTCTCTTGTACAATAGTACATCTTGTTCCTCTCAGACGATGCAGAGTGCATCTTGGATAAAGGCATGTGCCAGTCTTAAAAGCAGGCTCAATCTCCACACTGAAAATTCAGATACTGGAAATTACTTTTCCTGGGATAGGAATGAAGACAGAAACCTAAATCCTCTATGTCACAGTCCCTACTCCTTCCCCCCAGCACAAGTGCATGAGGAATGACTCAACATCAGTGGAGCTACAATGTCATAAACTAGGTGTCAGAAATGAGAATATACACCTATTACTGTTTTTTGTTAACAAGTGAAGGATGGACAATGACATCAAGAAGTCATAACACACTGGAAAACTTGCCTATGTGGAAAGATTAATTAGAAGTAATGAAGATAAATACTCATTTCCTGCCTTGTGAAGAGCCCTAACTCTGAAAAGGCAAAAAAGGAGGTTTGCCTACTGATAGCACATGCATGTGCACACGTACACAAAACACAGCCAGGGAAAGGCACAGCCTCCTCAGACACAGTCTCCCCTCTTTTGGGGGTCTGACATCCTCCAGAGCTAGTTCAGAACTTTAGGACCACTGCCTGTGGAGAAGATACAGCAGCACAAAACATCAAAAAACAGAAAGCTAGGCTGCAGACAAGAGAATACACACACCACTGGCAGAGGCTGCCTGCAGATTTTACAGACCTTCTAATCCAGCAGAATATTTGGAGGAGACTGGCAATGTAAACAGCACCTGTATAGTTAGAACCACGCAAAAATAACAGCCACACAGTGAACCTGAAACTCCTATGATTTGTAGCGTGAGGTTGTTTGTGTGTCTTCCCAGTACTGGGATATATAAAAGTTGCTGTTAAAGCAAAGAAGATGGGACTGAAAGATGATTCTCTAGGAAAGGATCCTGCAGAGTGTCTTCTGTCCTTACACACTAACCCCAAATCAAAAAGGAAGGCAGTGTTGTACAATGGACTACATTGTTATCGCTGTCCCTACAGGCCAAGGGCTTTATCATTTCTGCTGTGTGATGCCAGATGCAAGCATGCAGAGCTGCTGTAAAATACCAAGACTGTAGGAGTAAGCAAAAGGCAGGAGAGGAAAGCAGAGTCAAGTCCACATTTTTAATGGGAAAAAGCCTTAAAGCAAGTAAGGCAAGTATTAGTGCAAAACTGACATTTATTACCAGTCACTTGTATTTCAAAAACTTTTTTCAAATTCCTTAAAAAAAAAAAAAAAAAAAAGGAGGGGGGGTGACCCCAAATTTCCAAATACATTTATCACATAACACCGATTACTAGTGGAGTACATACAGTCACAACGGAAGATCACATGTATGAGGACAGAATATGTGCTATTTAAAGATCATAATTTTCAGTGCACTATCTCTTAAAGAGTTTTTTTAAAAAAACAACACAAAATTGAAAGCATAGTGGGAAGGGGAACCAGCCAGAATATGAAGCATTAGCGAGAAGTATCTGAACTGGCAGAGCTACGGCAGAGAAGGCAATCTGACAGGCACGCCAAGAGATCAGTTATCCTCCCAACAATCAGGAAAGCTGATGTCCTAGAAGCCAATATTTGAACTGTGCTAATAATAGGTCAGTCAGCAAAGCTGATGCTACATATTCAACCAAGTCTATGTACAAGCTGCAGGCATGAACACGAGACATTTTTAATTAAGGAGGAGAAAAGAGACTAAAGGCTAGCTTATTACACACCATTGTCTCCGTTTACCACAAGCCCTTCTCAGCTAGAAGACATTAACATCTCCAATACCAAAGCACACATACTGCAGTAGGTTGGAACCATGCTGTGCCAGGTGCTAATTAGGCTGTAACAGGCTGTCCCTGCTGCATCCCTACTCACAGAGGGCTTACTGAATAGACAAAGTCAGGGTAGAAGGGGAAACAGGCACAGGGAGGTAGAGCAGCATTGCTGAACTATGGCAAATTATGACCAGGAAGAGGCAAGTACCCAGGTGTTCTGACTCCCAGCTGTCTCCTAAAAGCATACATTGCTATTAGTTAAGGCCAAATATCTACTGCTGCATTAAATGATATTATGACCTGATGAGAGACAAATTGTAAGAAAATTCTTATTTACGTCACATAGCATTTGAAAGCTTGACGGAGACTCACTAAAGTCACTTTAGTGTATGCTAGTCGACTTGGCCAGAAGTTTTCGTCACTATTTAAGCTGAAAATTGTAGCAATAAAACAGTTTCCAGCAGCCAGATCATAAAGGTCTCTTGCACAAAAACTAAGTTTCCCATTTTTTGGTAACATTTACGGCTAGCTACAGCCAAAGCTTACCAAGTCTCAGCCCATCCAAACAAAGACAACCTACAATCTCATCTTTATAGGAAAGTCACAACCCACTTTGAATTAGACAGCGAGGATAATATTCCTGCATACCACAAAATACGTTAGAACTGTTCTCAGTACCTGAGAATTCAGTAGTACCTAAATTTGGCTGACTGCAGAGTCACCCTCCCTTTTTGAAATTCTTTGGCTTCCTCATTTCAGAAACTGGACCTATGTTGTGGATTAAACCCAAAACTCATTTTCTGTTCCTGCCTCCCTCACAACAATAAGGGAGATTGGGAAATGCTTATTAGAGATCTTCTGTGTTTGATGTAGTACCATTTCCCTAATGGGCCTTGAACAATTTCCATGTTTTGAAAGCTGAGAGATTTCCTTTTAAAAATGAAATCAGCAGTCTGATGGGAAGTTGACCTCCATGAAATATATCCTCCCAGTTTCACAATCTGTTGCAATCCCCTACCACTTTCCCCGTCTTCTTTTATTCCACTCACATGACGATTTTTAAGTAGTTGTGAAAAAATACAAGCTGCATCTTCCAGGTGACCGTGAACTGTTGCTAGGCTGACTCCCCTACTGCGTTAACTGTTGAGCTAGAAATTTTCCTCACATCAAAATACAACAATCTCTGTAGTATAACCCAGCAAGGAGGCAGTGTTCTTCACTGAAAAAGGCACTGGCAACACAGTTTCCATCAGTATGGGTGTTAGCTCATGTACTGTTTTTTATTATTTCTGAATTCCTAGGTACTGCCTTTAGAGATATACATTAGGAGTTATTTCTGTATTAAAGAGAAAGCAAATGCACGCAGGTGAACTTTCCACGATTACTGCTTGGGCTGGTATCAGAGGTAGAAGCTCACCTTTGAATGTTTTTTACCCTCAGCTCCTCCAAGCTAGTGTCAGGACCCTCAAGCTGAAAACTCCTGTTACAGATTAGTTAGTTTCTCTACTTTTAACAAGTTGACTTTTATGCTGTATATCGCATAACTGTGTCTTCACTGGAGGAAGAACTCACCTTTATGATTTTTTACTGTGCCACCACTATTATTTTACTAGCTGCTTTCAGGTTCAGTCACAATTTCCAGAGTCACTGAGAGGCAAAACCTGACGTCACAACAACTCCTTGTCCCAGGGAAGTCCTCATCCAGATTTCCAGTGAAAACTATTCTGTGTCACCTCTTCCAGCACATGACTGACTTGCTTTGAAAAACAGATACCAACCCAACTCCATCTAATTGTGCCAAAAGACTAGCATCACCTCCACAGGAACTCCTCCACCTTCAAGAGCCTGAAACCCCCCCTCTCCTTGAATTTCCAACTGAAATATAGTGAGTGACCCTTGCCCTCAAAAATCAGAGGCAATCCACCTGTAGCTTTGCGCTTAGTTCACACATGCAGTAAATGGATAAAGGAATAGTGCCACATGGACCAAGTCTTGAGCAATGCCTTTCATGCAATGAATTTAACTTCCACTTCAGTATGAAAGGATTATAATCCGATATCAAAAGGGTCTTTCTGATAAGAAACTTTCCTAGCTTTGGTATCATTTCCATTCATGCCAGTTTGACACTAGACAATGTGCGTTATGTAGATTATACGTAATGTTTTTACAGAAGTGCATGAAGAAGCACCACAAGTACTAGAGCACTGAGAACACAAGTCATTTAATACAGAATTTGCTACTGATAAATAAAAAAAACCCACTACATAAAGACCTAAATATACATAAAAATTGTTCAGTGCCTGGTAGAATGCCAGTGTGGTACATGGATCCAAGTCATTCCAACTCCTGTGTTTTGCAGCTAAAGCAAAGGCAAATCCATTTGTATGACAAACTGTGTAATAGAGGCCCACGTATTCAATATTCATTATCAAACAGAATTAACAATAAGAGAGGTTGACTGCTGAAATGCTAGAGATACTAAAAGAATGAGGAAGAGTGAGTTTTTCATTGTACATGTTAAAATAATCCCTTATGCAGAGAGACATGCACCGTCTTCTCTCATTCAATTAATGATATTTACAATCTCAGTTCTTCAAAGGGTCTAGTTATTTAGCTCTGCCCCCCCCCTTTTCCATCTCAGAAAGAGAAGCATGAATACATGTTTAATGATGCACTTCTTGGATGTTTTCAGCAGTGAGATGCATCACTGAGTAACCTTGCTCTTGAAGAAATTAAGCCAAACAGTTGGGGTTTGGAGCAGGTATTTTTAAACCTAGTACTATTAAATATTACATTCTTCTCATTAAATTATTAGGTATATTTTAAATATTGATATATTAACTTCAGCCTTTATTGTGTGCTTGTCCAATGTACTGTAAAACCTATACAGACGTAATGAAAATATCTTTGACCCACAGGGCAGAACAAATATTGACCCAATTGTTTCAAAGCCCTGATTCAAAACAGACACAAAAGAACTCTCTTAAATAACACAGCCAAAATCCCCAGCAGCTGGAAAAATGCCACATCATCTTTCATTTGGATGAGGGCAATGGGATTGCCACAGAATTTACAAACATGCTGAAGCCAAGCCTAGTCCTACAGAATTGCACCAACAGCCTTCAGGCTCCACTTGACACATTCACTCTGCAGTTTGTGTTGGGTTTTCAGGCCCAAGGAAACTCATGATCACCTCCGGACACAAAAGGGGAAAGGACCTTCCAGGTCAGAAAAATCCTCTCCTCTTTTATCACAAGGAAACACTTCATGGAGTCTCATGAAATGAGAAAGCTCCAGCTCCAGGTACAGTATTATTGCTACAGGCTCTTGTAGCAAGCTCATATTCTGTGGCTGAGCTACAGCATATTAGCACCAGTTCTGTCAGCAATGTTCACGCTAAAAACAGGCCTATCCCTGTAAGAGGAGAAACTACCCCCGCTCCTTGCCTTGAAAACTGCAAAACTATCATTACTAAAAAGCTGTACAGACTGAGTGTCTCTGCCTCTAGATATCCTCAGCCTGTCAGTCCGAGCAAGCCAGAGCTGGAAGAAATAGCTGTCTGTAGGTACTTCTGTACTGCTGTGGTCTCATCACCCCACCTTCTCCCAAATACGCTTAAAGGCTTGAGGTATGAATTGTGCAAGCTAGCCACTGAAGCGGGGACTCCTTGCTGAACCATTTGATTGGGCTGTGCTACTGCTCTAATTGCAACCAGCAGAGGAGGGAAGCTTCAGCCATATATCCCCTCCTATGGAGTAAGTATCACCTCAGCACTTGCAGTAGTTTCTCAACACAAACTTCCTTTGGACAAATGGGATCATCATCTGTTTACAACAGCGTTTCTGCAGAAGGCTTCAGAAATCGCTGTTGACTCCCTGGGACCGGACGCTTATATTTAGTTTCATGACACGGACTGTTAGCTGCTATCTTTTCATGGTGCATTGGATGAGTCTGGGTCTGCATCTGCTGTGTTTTCAGCAAGCTGCCACGTCAGTGTAGTTACCTAGCTTTAAAAATAAAGAGGAATAAATCAGCACATGCTAGTGAGATGAAGAGGACAGCATATTATACCATCCTCAGACTTTTAAAAACCTAAATGGCTCTACCATAAAAACAATTAGTTGCTTTCTTCCTTTACTGCTTTTCTTAGGCAGTGTCAAAACTGCACTGAGTCAATGGTTAAGTGTATTCTCCTAACATCCATTTGCTTGTGTAACATAACTTCCAGCTAAAGGGTGCAAGAACTATAACGCACAAACTGTCTGACAATACATATTTCTTCTCCTACTCTGCCTATGCTTCTGTTGATATCTTTAGGCATAGACAGAAATCACAGTCTCTCTCTGGCTTGGCTTTGCTAGCTAGGCTAAACCAAACACCTCCAGCCTCTTCTCATCTCCCAAGAAATGCTTTTTATTATCACTCCTTTTTACTCTAGTAGACTTTCTCTTCACCTGGTCGAGTTTTAATTTATCTTTTTTCAATGCTTATGACCAGAATAAGAAAAAATAGAAGAAATGGCATTCCATTTTTAAAAAAGTAGCAGGAACTGGGATATGTTTTAGTCAGGTCATAAAAATATGACAATGCAATGAATATTGCTTGGTTTTGCTATAGTTAAGGAATATTACAGAAACAATAAGATATGTAACAGACGCTAGCTTGTCACATTAATTAATTTTTCTTTTTTAAAACCCATGTTGAGAATCATTCAAGTAATAATATGAAATCAGCCAGCACTCTGCAGACAGATGAAGCAAATATTCCAGAACCTTCACCAACAAAAGAATTTTGTACTGAAAAATATAATTAACATCAGAAAGCTGTCTTGTCATGTGTTCAAAACAAAAGGTTTTAGATTTCCTCGTTGTTATCAGGAAATAGCAAAATGCTACGTATGACTATTTTGGAGGATTATCTTTACTCATGACAGTGAAATATACTTAAATATGCAAATACACAGTGTGTCAAACTGCAGGATACCACATTATTATTACCAAATTGTAAGATCAGAGCTTAAATGAACTTGCTTAACAGACCTTCATTGCAGCTATTACCATACTAGGATGGGCAGTGAACCGAGCACATAAAATTCAAAGAGGAATGGCACGTGGTCAGAAGAACCTATATGCATTTTCATCCTTGGCTACTCTTTACTCTGCTGATAGTCATTCAAACAGAGAAGTCTCATCACCCACTTTTTAATACGGCTTTTTTTAACATCCAAAAGCAGTTGTGCTGGTCCTGGGTACTGGGCAGGACACATCAGAGCCAGCCCAAACATAATTAAATGGTCAAATCACACACAGTCATGAAGAAACAAGCAAGGCACATGGATACTTATTTTGCATTGAAGGAATCTTGAGCAATTAGTTTACTGTTTGCCTTGCCTGTAAGTTGTCAGATGGCCATTCTGCTGCAAAGCAGGCTTCTGGGGGCTCTCTCCCTCTTCAGTTTGCCTTCTTTCCAAGTTCTGTTCCTGCTCTTAGAAGTAAATGATGAGAAGATGGCTCCGCTAGGCCTGGCTGCCACTGGTATCTCATACCACAAGAATGGCCATCCTTACAGTCTTTCATGTGTGGTGTAATGCAAGTGGCATGGATCTTCATGAGACTGAAACTACAGACGCAGGATGATTTATTCAGAGCATATGGCTCCTGCAAGCAAACTATGAAATTTGCTACTAACTTACTTGTCAGAAAGCTACAGGGGACAGCAAGTTAAGAGTCTACACCGGTCAGACATATATAACTTCTTGGTAAGAATGACTTTATAGGCAGCCTTTTTGACCCATCACCTGTTCGACTCCAGCATTATCCAGACTCACTGACTGGGCTGCAAACCCTGGAGGGATTGCTGATTCATGGAGAACTACAGGATGGGATCAGTGACACTGATAGAGGGCTGCACCGAACATGTATCTTCACCAGGAACGTTGAGCTCTGACTGCACAAAGAACAATCCGAAAGACTGTCCAGATACACTGCTAGACAGCAGGCACTACATTGTACATGTACATATTATTTTCCTTTCTCTGCAACAGAGAAGAAACAGCAAAGGAAGGTAACAGGAAAACAATGCAAGAAGCAGCTCAATCAGCCAACAAGTTAAAGCCACAAAAGCTACAAACACCAGTTCCCTAAGCTAAATAAAAATTCAGCACAAGGGAGTGTTTCTTTTGGTTCCCCCCCCAGTGACTCACATAATTTTTGTGTAACTTCACTGATAAGGCAACAGCAACCAAAGGAGCCAGATTCCTAATTTAAAAGCCATACCATTATCCAGGCAGTAATTTACTGCTTTGCACAGTGTCTGGTAACAGGACAGTCAAATGCTAGAAAGATGACTGCTACTCATTCCTCATCTCCACACCTGTTTCTGGTCAGCTCCCAGTAAAATGCATCTGACCAAGGATGCTAGCAGGCAGGCTTCAGTTCACCACTTTGTTTAGCAAGGCCTATCCTTCCATATGCAGAAAAAAAACAGGCCCTGGTTAGGACAAAAGCAATTGCTTAAGAAATAATAACTAGGGGGAAAAAAGAGAAAGCGATCACATAGGGATTGTATTGTCCTGGTATTATTTCTTCATGTAGTTCCACTGTCATCACAGGATGACTTTACACCAAGAGAAGGAAATGAAGATAATTTCCTATATAACCTCCTTTTTCAATATATTTGTAATTTCACAATAAACATAAACCCAACCATTCTCTGCAAAAGCAGAAAGTGGCATTTCCTTCCTGGTTCTTGCACCCCAATAGAAATATATTTACTTTCTTTAAATAGACACTGCTAGGATGGGGTTTAGAAACAAGCTTCACCTAGTTGTCATGAATTATTAACCAGAAAAAAATCCCTCTTGTTGCCCTTTACAGAGGCTTGATTTGCAAGTTTAAAAATCAAACTGACACTTACGTTTCTTGTACAAATACCCAACCTTTTAAAAAATGCTCTGAGCATTATAAATACATTTTTTTCATGAATACAAGAACAACAATTCTATAAATAGCTATTCTTCGCAGAATTGCTTCAAGACATTGTTTTTACAGACAACAGTAGGAAACTGAAGGAGGTCTTAGTGCCAAATATACTAAAAGCGAAATAAACTCTCCAATCAACTCTGGGTTTCCATTTATTATTACAAAGTTCACTGTTATTTTTCAGCTTATACAATTGGTTTATGCAAGGGAAGGAACAAAACAGAAGACTGCACTGAGTTCTGGCATAGGTACTGGTCTGGCATAAATCAGACATAGCCTTCAAATTCTGAGGGCATTCACTTTGCTTCTTTGGGCAGTAATTTAACAACTCTGGACTGTCAACAGATGAACTTGCTATTACGCACCACAACCTTGTACAAGCACAAGCAAAGACAAGATTTTTATTATAACTCCATGATACAACTTCCAAATACACTGACTCAAAACTGTGCTCCATCTCCTCTAAAAAGCAAACATAGGAAGATAAACATGATCTAACATAATAGCAAGTTGCCTGTTCAGTCTGCACTTTTAATGGTTGCTACCTCCTCAAGCAATTTTTGCACTGGTATCTAAACATAAAATCAACAGGAACTCCTGAAAAACAGCTACACAACTGGTAAACCAGGTTTTCACAGCCAGAATACTACAAGTATGTATTTAGTCATTTTGGCATATACTCCAACACAAAGCCAAAGCTCAAGCACTACCAAGTTCTAACACCATTTTCAACAGGGAACCGGTACAAGCACTTATTTCATAAGTACTTGAAAATTCATCTGTAAAAAAAAAAAAAAAAAAAAAAAAAAAAGGGGGAATTCATTCAGTTCCTAGTTTTGATACAGTATTTTGCCATAACAATTGCAACAATGATTTCCTATTATATGTTTGATATGGTATATGAAAGAAACTGCTCAGGGTACTGATACTCTGTCACCCTGGTGCAGCTCCACAGTCTCCAACAGCTGGAAACATGACAGGGCTGATTTCAAGGGGTGACACAGATGTGAAACTGGAGTAACACAATGATGAATCAGGCCATGAGCTTTCCCAACAGCTCCCCAGCCATAATAGCTATCTAAGCATCCTGGAATGTTTTTAAAAGAAAGTGTGTGTCCAGCTAGGAGATTAGTAAGAACTCAGTGACGTGGCTCACCAGGCATGGCCAGGGAGCACACGGCAGTTCAGGAGGAAGAATTCAAAGGGAGCTCTGGCCTCTGGGAATTCTGGGTCTGCCGCCCACCACAGCCCAAATCCTCAGTGTACAGAAGGCAAGACAGAGAAACCACAAGCCAGCTATGAACCACCACAGCATCGCAAATGGATCCTTGCCTGTAAATCAGGACAATTACACACATTGCTGGCCATCAGATCATTAACATGGCTGAAAATTACGAAGTCTTCCATCCATCTCTCCACATTCTGCGCACCAGGCATGAGCCACAGGCCTGTTGTATTTGCTTCCCAGAAGAGCAGAGGAACATACGCTGATGTAATGCTTGTCTGCTGTGCCAGAACTGGCATGCAAAGCCTCCTGATTCCTGCCCGTCACACCACAGAAAGCAGAAAGAACCATTCTGGGACAAGAAGCTTTTCTCTTACCTTATTTTGATCTGTCCAGTAAAAGAAAAATCCCTGTGGATCTGTTCTGAGAATAATTGGAGTCACAACAGTGGAGTCCTGAAAGAAAAAAAGGACAAAAAAAAAAATCCATGTCAGCACACAGAACACAGTTACGTACTAGCTACTTTGCCACCCATATTAATGAATTGCAACATCTAGAAATTACCCTGAAGGTATCACTAGCAAGATGTCACTAAAGAATTAAATATCACCTGCCTAATTTCCATTTTTCTGACATAACGTATTTCCATTACTGAGAAGACAGCACTAAATAACTCCAGACTCATCAACACATGGAGTTACTCCAGAAAAGCTGAAAGTAGATGAAGTTAAACAGACATAACACAGTCAAACTAGAGCCCACGCAGTAAAGTACTATAGTTATCAGAAGTGCACTGCCCACCTCGATCCAAATTAACCTTCAGATACAGACAAAAGCTAAATGCCTATAAGCTTTACTTTAACATACAAAGACTGAATTTGCCTAGAAAACCTGGAATAACATCCACTACATTATGACTTTTGTCAGTTAGTATCCATTAGTACTTTTCTGTTTTTTCTACAATCAAACTATGAAGATTTTAGTAAAGGGAATATATATATTCCACCCCACCTCCAAATCAGTTGAAAACCTGTCTACTCTAGTAACATCCATAGCTCAGGTCATTTAAAACTAAGCACATTTTTAAGTACTATAAGTAAGGCAGCCTGGTTACCTACATATTCGTGTCTTCTGACTGACAGCAGGTACCTGACTCAGGAGATACAAGCTTTAAATGAAGCCTTTTCTGCAGGTGGGCATTCATTACATCTCTCACCCATCGGGATTCCCTGGTGCCTAACAATGATTGACATCAGTGCAGCCTGGTCCTAATAGGTTTCCTCCTCTCTTTCCTCTACTATTTTTCATGACATCTGTAAAAATGCTGTTGTCTCGAGACCTCTACCTGTTTGCCAAACTGGATTTAAAAGTTACAGAGGGAGCACAGAAAGGAGTAAGAAGACAAGCAGACAGAAAAACTGCCTAAGCCTTATCTCCACAGGAACCCAGGCTAAACTCACAATTCCTCCTCAAAAAGGATGTATATTTCTGTTGAAGTGTTACAGGTATTTTAAAGCTTTAGCATTCACCTATTTCCAAAGCAGCAATATGTGAGGTCAGTCTATATTCCTTGAAGGAAAAAATGGGCTCTAATAGGTTCAAATTTAAATCAAACATATTTAAGTGTGTGTGTGTGGGGGGGGTGTTAAATGCAAATAAAGTTGATGGAAGTGACTTTATAAATAAGTAAAAACTAACTTATGCAAGTGCAATTTCCAATGCAATAAGATAACACTTGTCTATATTATGCCACCAGTACAGTCCTTTGTGACAGAGTACCTAACTCCCAGCAATGGGCATTCATGAAACAGGGAAGTCGAATTATTCCTGGTTTACAACTAGAAAAAACAAGACCCAAAGAAGCTAAGTGACAGGCCCAGCACCAGTCAGAAGCCTGCAGGGTAATAAGTAAAAGAATAAAATGGAGTCAAGCATGAAGCATATTTTTATCTCAGCACAAGAGAAATATAAACAGAAGAGTAAGTTCTACACTAAGAAGAAATACAAGATGGAACCCATATATGACTGTAAAAGTTATCTTTATAACTGGAAGATCCAGGCTGTGGATTAATTGTGCCACAGGTACACTGACACCCAAATGGGTGCCATGTGAGCTTTCAGAGGCTGGGAACAAGTGCGGCTGTACCAATGCCAAGCAGTGCTATGGGAATGTCCCAGCTGGGATCAGAGCTCATTCAAAGCACCACTGACCTCTCTTTTCCTCATTACAAGAAAACAGTGTTGTATGCACTTCCCCTAAGAGAACAGACATACAGAATTTGTACCATCTTTTTTCTTCCCTGTTTCTCCATAGTTTCTAGCATCTTGTACACCTGAGAGTTGGATACTGTTTGAGTGCAACAGGTAAATTTATTTTTAAAATATGCCAGGCCCTGAAGAGATGTTGACTGGCTGTCTGTATCCACAAGCTCCTACAAAAGCGTTCTTAAACCTCTGCCATTCAAAAAGAGGAAAAAAAAAAAAACAAACCAAAAACCAACCGCTCTGGAGATGCAACTCTCCTTTTTTAGCTTATGTCCCATGCAGCCTGTGTGTAAATATGTAAAATGAGGAAAGAAAAAGACTAAGTGTCCTTCTGCCTTTGGATGAGATATACACAACTACGGGGGGGGGGGGTGGGGGGAGAAGGAAGTGATGGGAAACAGACAGGCATGAAGCAATTATGTCTAGGATTAATCAATTTTGCTGGTTAATCATTTCAGACCAGTTGCTTCAACCCAAAAGCTGTTTGGATTTGCCTGTGCTGGAGACATACAGCTACCAAAGTAATACTTTTGTAGATGCGGGTTGTAAAGTATTGACTATAATTAGACTCAAAAAAGTGGAGGATGAGGGGAAAGAGCCTTCAATATCTATTAGGTGACATAAAGGAAACCTCATCATGACAGGGGTAATGATGAGTCTTAATTTAAGACCCTCTGTGGTCCAGGAAGTCGCTTGTTTGTTTGTTTTTAAAATCAGAAAAAAAGCCTCTGCTGAATTAACTATTCTACTCTGACATTAAGTATAGCACAATTAACATGCTGATGAATACAAGAACCCCATGCTGTCACACTGTATACAAACATAGGATCTGAGAATAACTTTGTACATGTAACTGTGTAACGTGTCTTAGGAACTCTTCCACACAGTTAATAGCAGCAATACAAGTCAGGTGCACGTTTTATATATTTTACAAGCTAATTACAACTCTCACAAGTCCCGGCCACCAGAAGCCACACTCCTTAGTTCTGGGTGTAGAGGAACAGAAATAAACCTCTCTAGTCAGCTCTGCAAGTCCTTCTCCCTGCTCCACGTTAATGCGGAGTCCTTTGTCACGTGGAACAGGTCTGTTGCTTTTATACTGCTCTGCAATCAGGGCTTGCAAGGGCAGGCAACAATCAAAAAGATACATGAAAAACCCTTTATACAGTATACATTCAAGAAGAGCAGCAGTTCAAGGCTCTGAAATAGAAACGTTTCAAATGACAATTGTCTGGTACCTTTGTTTACAAAAACTATTGTAGTACATAGGAATAACTGTGATTTATTACCCAGAAGACACACCTGCAGTCATTCACGAGAGCATCCTGAAGCCCATTAATTCAATTTCCTCACCCAAAGAACTGACCTATCTCGCAACTCCCCTGAACAGATTTACCAACCATGCACAACTCTGAAGAAGGTGGTAACAGACAGGACACAACAGATAAAGGGAAAACAACCCAAACAAACAAAACTTGAAGGACAAACAAATAGGGAGCAGATGTTCATTTCTTCCCTAACCCACTCAGATCCAGAACATGAGAATAAAACGGGGGGGGG
>NW_010972886.1:14346878-14355993 GCF_000737465.1 Haliaeetus leucocephalus
CGTCGCCCCCCTTGGGCGGTACAGAGGGGGGGGGGGGGGGGGAGTGGAATGTCAGTGTTGTGCACCTCTAAAGCTGACAAGTTTGGAAATTAACATGTATTTAAATGTCTAGTAGGGGCATAGCTCTTACAATCCTCTGGATGTCAACAAAGCAAGCAGCCCTTTGGGTAGGACCCCCCAGATTCTTGGGACACTTCCAAGTATGTAAGAAAAGAAGCAAGAGGAGGTGACCAAGGCAAAAATCAGACATGCCCAGGAAAGAGAGGGAGAAAGGCAGTGTCCCAGTCAATGATGCAAATGATTGTGGGTTATCAGGCCTTTTAAATGCCACCCGTGGGTGCTTGTGCCAAGTAGTGGCTTGGTTTCCAACAGATTGCTATTGCAAATTCCTTGAATAGAAAGACTTGGTGTGGCCCTAACCTGGCAGTCCCAGTGTGCTGCATATCACACCAGTCTAAACAAGTAAATAATTTTTCTAAAGGGCTTCTAACTTCACCTTTAAAAGCCCCCCACCTTTATATTTGTTGACCCTAGGGCCAATTCTCTACTTTCCTCCAATTTCACAGCCTCAAATGAGTAACGTGGTTGTTCTGTACTTATTCTATTAAGTTGCCTCCTAACTGGCTGTACAACCTCAGATCCTGCATTAGCAATATTCTTTATTTTAAACTTTTAAACAAAGAGGCTTCAAATTTATGCCCACAAAGTGGCACAGAGGACTCCGGGATCTTTACCAACCAGGCACAGCGGAACACTGGCACAGAAGATCAATGGACAAATCCATATTTAAGTGCCTGCCAGGTAACCCTTTCAAGGTCTGATTTTAAGTGTGGGTCCCCTAGACTACATCTAACATCTGCAAGCAAAAAGTGCCACCTCCATTTTAATATTACTGACCAATAAAAACTATCATACAAAACCAAACAGTGAAGAGGGTGGAAACCTTGGTTTAGTTCCTTTCTGACTGTACACCCATGCTTCCTAATCCTCAGAGCACCCCCATGACCAGGCTGTGCATCCAGCCACGAGGGATGGAGCCTTCTACCCTACTCCTCAACTGTCACTGGTAAGACCTGAAGAGACACGAGGCTACATAAGGGTGCCCCACTCTGCCACCTACATCCCAGGATTTGGCCCTTGCTCCCAAAACTCCCTGCACTTTACTCAGTATGTATTAAGGCAACAGAGTAACAGTATTGCTGCTGTGTTTTGTGCTGAGCACAGGTCAATGTTAAAATGATCAGAGGACATCACAGGCTGGGAGTAGTGTGCCTGCAATGCAAGTATCGGGTCAATCCCACCATAGATGAAAAGTTCCTAATGGATCTTAAAAGTACCTACACAGGAATGAAAATCTACATGTACCTTGTCAACCAGCAAGACCATGAGTCAGATGAGTACATGTTTCAATAAATCATATACAGATAATGACAATGTTTCTTAGAAACAGTTGCAGTCAAAATTCACATCAACAGATTTTAAAAAGAAAAGCAGACCAGCCTTTATCTTCAGCTCTTCCAATAGATGGGGCTCACAGCAAAGCCTTATTAAGCCAGACCGTTGTTTCCTCATTTTGCCTCAGATTTTGAGACATCGAACATCCCCAAATATAACCAGAAAACTTTTTACACACATCATTATTCCATTTGCTTGCACTTTCTCCTGGAAAATTTCTGCCAAACTGCTTCCAAACACAAAGCTAAGAAATACAGATTGTTTCTGGCAAAGGCAAAATATTCTGCAACTTCTCTTTCACTTTGGCAAAAGGGCTTGAACTCTGGTTGAGCAAGGGTGTAAGACTGCGGGAGAGGTGTGGTGAGCATCCCTGCAAAGAGTTTTCTCACCACCCCACAAGCCAGAGGGATTACAGGCTTGGAGGAGCGGAGAAGGAGCAAAGGAGAAGGGATAGCAAACCCACAGTTTATACATGGTCAGCAGATATATTAGCTGTTAAATTCCATAATACACTGGGTGTACTCAGACTGGAACTAAGCAGGATTACCCAAACAATTAGCACTATGAATTTCTTCAGGCTGACAGCTGAACTACGAGTGAGAGGGAGAGAGTACCCATCCCCCAGGTTTGCAATGAACCCCTGAAATAATCCGGACGGGTAAAGATGCCCTCTTTTACTGAGGGCAGAAGAACCAAATCTGCCATGGAACGGAACAGACTGCAAGAAGGAAATGTTGGAGAAGGTGAAATGAGTGCTGGAGGAAGCAGGACAAAAAAAAAAAAATCAAAACTGGAATTGAGTTTACAGGACCCGTAAAATGAAATCGCACTTGTTCAATAGGAACATGCAGGAAAATATTCTTCACTATTAGAGTGGTTAAACCCTGGAGAAACTTTGGTGATGGCACCACAGGACAGAAGTCACCATTCTGCTAATTAAAGATTAACTTCCTGCAAGTTTAAAAGAGCTACCTTGAGCAGGATTTGTTTCTCAGAAGCAGACTACCCTGTCTTGTTTCTCAGGATGTCCATACTCTTGGGCTTATTATAGCCTTACTGCATGTAGTCTTGATTTGTCTGCATGAGTCCTCATTTGTTGTAGATGTTGCAAAGTATGAGGTCAAGAAAGAAGGAATAAAGGGAAAACATTATAGCAAAAGTAGCCAAATGCCAACCAGGAAGATCTTATCTCTGCCAGAGTGTTCTTATGTGATGCTCAGCAAATCATTTAAACCAGTCTGTTTGTGGGTGTAAATGCTGTATTCTGTTTTTAAAGGAATACTGGAATTGTATTTCCACATTTCATTTTCTAATTTTCAGAGATGCTGAGCCCAAATTCATCTGAAGTCACTGGGGAGGCATTCTCAACATCTGACTGTATGGTGCTATGCAGTCTGAAAACTAGGTCCAAGGTATCTAATCACAGATTAAAAATCAGTAGTTTTTTTATGTTGGACTCCTTTTGGACCTAAAACAGTACAATTGGGAACACATTCTGTCATCTAATGGATCTTGTGAAAATAAACTAAAAACTGCTTATGAAGCATTTACTTCATAATAGATAAAAGACTCCACAATGATTAAACTCTATTTCACTACAGTCTTTGTTAAAAAAAAGGCCTTGAGCATTCAAACATTCAAGCGAAGAAAGCATACAGTGCGCAGCTTAAATTCACTGTTAGCTTTCCTTTCACAAAGAATTCCTCATTTACTTAAGAGTTGTTTTCTGGTTTTCAGTTTCCCTAGTATCTACCAGCACTCCAAAGGGCTCAGACACACCACCACCACAGAGGTTATCCGCAACTTAACCATGCAAAGTCTTCACCAGATCTTCCGAGGAAGGCATCTAACCATTTTGCAGCAGATCCAGATCTTCTCCCCCTGCCAAGCTAAAGTTAGCAAGAGCTTTCCAATAATCAAGTTCAGGCTTTCCCCTTTACTAAATGTTAACTGTTGAGAAATTTCAAACTCAATCTGACTACGCTCCTATGTTGCAAAAGACCAAAACCACAACTTCTACTCATTTAGATATAACATTTTTATATAGCACAGAGCTGGTATTTGTCTATTACATAAAGATTAGCAACAAAAAAAGAAAAAAAAAACAAAAACTCTAGAATGTTGGACTAACTTCCCTTCAGACTGAAAACATTCAGAAAAAATAAACTCTTTTCAGTTTATTGTTTCAGTTTTATATGCACAGAACAATGGTTGTTCATTTTGCATGGCCTCAGTAATGTACTGTAGTGACAGACTTATGCAGTGTTTAAAGAAAAAAAAAAAAAAGGCAGGGAAAAAAAAAAAGTTACCTGAGCATCAACATCTTAAAATCACTTCTGATAATTCCAGGTCTTGTCTTTGTTTGACTTCAGCTTATCCATAATAATAATACTCTGACATTATATTTACTTGTAAGGTTAAAGGGGATGTATCTCATACACTTGATAATCTTCTTTAGAAAATTTTAAACAAAGAAGCCCAAAAACTTTACATAGCACTTACCATCTGAGCTCAAAAATGTCTTTTAAAGACAAAGAAGTGCTCCGAGAGAAAGGCATTAAAATAGAACTTAAAAGACCTGGGTTCAATTCTGCTGCTCACTGGAATACCTGGTGAAGTGCTGTAGCCACTAAACAACACTACTTATCAAGAGGTTTGTTTCGTAACTAAATATTTAGAAAAAATATATGGCTATAAAATTGGAATCACGTCCCTCAATTTAGGTACAGTTACATTACCTTACTGATATAGTTAACATGCAAGTAAAAGTAAATAGTGTAAGTCATAGAGAGACCAGTCAAATTCTTTATGCAAAGTACATATTATCACTATTGAAGATAAGAAAGCCTTTAAGCAAGAACTTAAAACAAATCTATTTTTTAATATACACCATCATATTAACTGGCTTCAGTGTCCCAATTACCGCTCTTAGAAAACTTCAGTTCAGCTGTGCTCTAGCTGTTGAGCTATTTGTTAACTCAGTTATGTCTGCCTTGTTCCCACTACAGGCCAGAGAAAAATAAAGGAAAAAAGACAGCCAAGGCAGGTTTCAGCCCCTTCAGATGTCAGATCAGTCCTGAGAGAAGCTGCCCTTTACACTCAGGTTTCATTAACCTTCTCAGCTAACAACACATTCTGCTACATTAAGTTCAACCCCCTACAAAAAAGCTTCACCCATGGACTCAATTGCATCCTTTTTATTTATTTATTTAACCTTTTTAAAACTCTCATCAGGAAGAGCGATTATAACCTGGGTTTCACTACAGCAGACTTCTTTAAGCTTTCCCTCTCACAGCTATTGCTTTTCTCTAGGAATAAAAGACTGCAACTGTTCAAAGACCAGACCAGTACTTAAGAGACTCAGAGTCTCTTCCCAGTAGTAAGGGAGAAGTGGTTATAAAGGCCCAACTGACAACAGCATGAAGAAACATCACTTGAAGAAGCAAGTGCTCAGCCAACTAGCACCTTAAACCAGACACATATGTGCATACATTCACAAAAAAAACACTTAAGCAACCAGTCACTTTTATCTTTCACCTATTCAAATATCAGCTATTTCTGTTCAGTGCCTTGTGAATCCAATCTACACATCAAGAACAAGAGTTAATTCTAAAATTTGTTTTCCGTCCTGTAATACTGTTACAGAATAAAACAACGTGAGGAAAAGCAAAGTTATAGGACAACAATCATCTGTTTGACTTTAGTGCTTTATATCCTGATCCAAAATGGAATTTGTTAATAGACTGTATCAGGCATTGGATGGCGTAAGTGATATTACATCCAATCCCGATGCACAAAACTGTGACTTGTCTTGCAAAGCTGGAAATTTTTAATTGATCCTAATGCTTTTACAATTCAGAAACCGAAGATGGTCCATAGAGGAAGTGGAATTTCAAGCCTCCTGAGCTGCTTGCCTTCCACCTGCCTGTTATGTGATCCTGAATGGCTGACATAACCTCTTCCTCTTCTCTTAGCAAAGCTCAGGCAAGGCGTTTCTCTTTCAAACTGGATCATCATTACGGGGCGGGGGGCAAAGCGGCAGCAGGCACTGGATGAGGTTCATGCGTACCATGTAGCAGACATCACTGCTGCTCCTCAGGGAGGAGGTCTGTATAACAACATCAGTACCACATCTGCTTATTAGCAGCCTCAGAGTTACTAATTAGGCACAGAGCTATTAGATGCTCAGGATGGGAAGTCCATGGGTGGATCAGTTTTAAAGTCTGTATCTCTACAGCTTTTGTCGGATTGTTCTGCACACCACGCTATGGCATCCTTCTAAAAGCTGGCAAACACATTCTTTAACAACTGTTACTCTATACACCATGAAATTCCTTACACGCCTCTCATGCTCTGGTTTAAATCCTTCCAGCATTCCCATTTAAAAAACGCTACTTTTCAGTGGCTTATAACTCAGCTGGAAAAATTTTGCTTTGGGCTGAAACTTCGTACAAGTCATAGGAATTCACCAAAAACACTCTTTTGCTTTATGAAATGTGAAGCAAAGTCAATAGAGCCATCTTTAAACTGCAAAACAAAACAGCAGGGAAGTGTACTACAAGGGTACGTCTTGGACAGGAACAAATGCTGCCCTAGTGCACAGGCGATGTGGAAGAACTGAACTCCCGTTCTCACTCAGAAACAGTAAATAGAAAACGGTGCGTAATAAACAGCAGTATGTGAGCCTCACTTTTCTCAACAGCCCTCTTAGCACAGCAGATCCAAAGTACTCGTTATGGTCCATTCTATTTTACTGTTACATTTTGTAGTTTACTATTTCTCATTACAGCCTAGTGTTTCACTGGAGAGTTTGTGCATGCCTATTTACATGAGAGACCACAGAGGTGCAGATTAATAATAATCATTTTTTTAAAAACCCTTCAAGCAGATTAATTTGATAGAAAACAAAGACTCTGAAGTGGTGATTGGCTACTCAATGGCAAATACTTTTCAAAGTCACCGAACATGCATTCATCTGAAGACCTTCTTACAGCCAGAGTGCCAAATGAGATTCATTTCCCTTGAAATCTTTGATTTTGTGGGGCTTCCACCACTGAGAAGAAACACTACAGGCAAGACAGTGGGGCTGGTGGCTGGGAAATGCATTCATACACACACAATGCATGGTCAACAACGAGTTAATCCTAGTACTCTTCATCACACAGCGTGGCTAAATACGCATCAACTTTCACAAGGTTGCTGATGAAAGCACTCACTAAACACAACAGGACTCTTTCTCATCTCAGTCACACATTCCAGGTAATACCTGTGTATTGCTGAGTAACACTTTTCACCTGACGCACATAAAGAGAATTTAGCTGTATTTTATTACTGCAGCCTTTAGGTTTACCACTGAAAAATCTTTTTTCCAGTTAGTCTAAAGCAGACAGGTTAGCCACTAAACATCCACTGTGCATGGAGAACATCTCTTCTCCTTCAAATTCTATGTATACAATATACTGCTTAAGAAATAGCACTTAAACTAATAATTTAAACTGTTGCCTAATTGCTTAGACTTCCAGTCTGGAGACTTAAATCACCATTAACTCGACCTCTGCATATACCTGTGGAAATTTCTTGGTAGCTTACCAAATATAAAACAATAACTGCAATGACAAGGCTGAGGTTATGCTGCCTTTTCCTACACTGAGGAAAATATCAACCGAAGGAAAACAGTTTCTCAGACAAGCTTAGTTCCGAATATGAATAACCTGTGTCAAGCCGATGTTTACTACTGCGGACAAGGTCAGGTCACTGAGCTTATTAAAAATATGTTAGCTTATTATTGTAAATAAAATTTCACACTACAAGTTGTTCAGTTTCTTAGTGTTCTTTCCCTCTGTGAGAGTGTTTATCACAGGTTTGTAGAGGTCAGGCTCACACATTTGGCCGCTGGACAGGCTGAAAGCAATGGCAAAACAGCGATACATAATGAGACAAGAAGAGTTGTTAGACACATGAACTGCTCCTTCTCCCTCTCTCTCTGTTGTCCCTCCAGTTGTTGCTGTGGATGTCTTCAGCACAGCTGAATTTGCAGCAAAAATGAGAGCTGCGTCAAGGCTCTCCAAGCAAGTTATCCTCAACAATTCTCCTGACATTCAAACTACCTGCCTTCCTTCCCAACCACTTCTCTACCACAGCTTGAGTCTCACTATGCCCCTCTGTCTCCAGACACCATTCACAGACAGACTTTTAGGGGTACCCCCTCCTCCATGCACAACTGAGACACAAACACCCAATGTCCTATTGCAGGAGCAAGGCTAGCAGAGGACTTGTCCTTTCTGGTTTTCTTCTCTGCAGCACAGCAGGCTTACTTTCATGCTCTGAGAAGGGGAAAGCTGAACAGAGAAAGGCTACCTTTCTCTGAAACAGTCCTGGGCACAGCCTGCAAGTGAAGAAAGAAATCCCAGCTGCCGAATAGCTGCGCTACCAAAGGGGAAGTGAAAACCCCACTCCTCTCTATGTGAGGCAATACAAGTGTAAAGCGTTGGGACGAGGGGAAAGCAGATATGATTTTGAGGCAAATCTCATGCCCTAATGAGCCAATAAAGAAGAGTGCCTTCTGCAGAAGAAGAAAGATGAGCACGGGTACCCAAACAGCAAGCCCTGGGAGAATGTGTCCAGGGCTTGACAACCCCCCCAGAGACAGAGAGACAAAGGGAAGGGCAGGAGCCAGAAGGAAGGAAAGAAGTCGGGAGAAGGAAACAGGAGATGGAACAAGAGAGATAGGGAACAGGTTGAAACAACTACGTTACAGCGACAGAGATGGCAACGTGCACAATAAAACAAGGGAGGCAGGAGAGGAAGACGCTCGCGACGGGAGCCAGCTCAACACAGCTCGCACCGGCCAAAAGAAGTGAGCCGGAAGAACCTTTGGAGAAAGTTCGCCCGGCAGACGGCCGGCGGTTTAACACCGCCTTTCGGCTCGGCCCGGACTCCACACGGCGACCGCCCAGCCGGGGCGGGGGGCACCTATCGCCACTCACCGCGACCGTCCCCGACCGGCCGCCAACTCAACTCCCGCCGTGGGACGGCCCCGCCGCCTCACACCTGCCCTCCGCACCGGGCGAGGCGCGCACAGCGCCCCGCGGGACGGCCCGCCCCGGCTCCCCGCTGCCTCGCAGGGACAGGGCCAGGCCGGGCCGACCGCGGCCCCGGCCGGCCGCAACATGTGTGCTGAAGCCCTCCTGCCCGATCGATGCGCCCTGCGCGTTGCATAACCCCGCCGTGCCCCTGCCGCTCTGCCCCGTGTGGGGCGCGGCGAGGGGGGGAAGCTACTCACATCGTCCCACTTGACGAATTTGATGCCTTTCTTCAGGGTGTCGGAGACGCAGACGGGCTTGAGCTGGAGAGCGTGCACCCCTGGCTGTGCCCCGGCCATTTGCACCGCATTGACGCTCTCTCCCCCGGAGCGGAGAAGCCGCGGGAGGCGGCCGCCTCGGTAGGGACGCCGGGGCGCCGGAAACGGCTCCGAGAGAGCGGCCGGCAGCTGCGCTCGGCGCGCCTACAGCGGGCAACCAAGCGGCTGCCCAGGCGGCGAGGGCGAAGAGGCTTCACGGGCGCCCGAGGAGAGACCTGGCGCGGCAGCGGCCGGGGCGAGCCATGCAGCGGCACATCCTCTATATACAGCCGGCTCGCCCCGCACGCACACGCCCGCCCC
>NW_010972886.1:14356003-14464813 GCF_000737465.1 Haliaeetus leucocephalus
CCCCGCGCCGAGCTGTGCGGGGGGAGCTCGGCCGGGGGCCTCCCCCCCGGGGCTTTCGCTTCCCCCGGGCCTGCGCCCCGGGCTGAGGCCTAGGTGGGGGGGCCTGGTCCCGGGCCACCAGCGCCCAGCAGTTGCCTTCCTCGAAGTGCGGTCCCGGTCAGCTCCCTCGGCCCCACCAAGGCGAGAAGGACAACGGGGAGACGCTTGAAAAATGCACTGAGGGAGAGGCACGCACGGGTCTCTGCTAATGCACCGTAATGCCCGAGATGGGAGGAAAGGTGAGTGCCTATGTCGCTCGTCCTACTGAGAGATGTGGTCAGCGAATGGTACCTCTCCCCAGTGTCAGTCTTCGGAACGAGGTGAGCACACTGAGTGCAATTTTAGGAAATAGTTATGGCAAAAGCAGAGTGGAAGGGCAATGCTTAGCCTGCAAAACAATGAATGGGATGCCAAAAGACGAAAGACTCTAGGATTTAGAGAGTGGCACATAGAACTCCCATCAAGGCTTCATGCTTTAAATACACAGAAATTGCTTTACCAAAGCTTTTTGCTCCCATAAGATGAAGGGGCTTCCTGAAAACAAAGGCACATGACCTGAATTCAGTTTTAGGTATACTAAACTCAAAAGGCAAAATGTCCTCTCGCCCAGCAAAATCCTAAATCCAGGGGTTTTAAGGAAAGGGTTTTGAAGAACAAAGTTATATGTGCTCCACAAATGACTTTCTCTCTGTTAGAGCCCATGTGCAGTCGTAGCAGAGGCAAAGCATCAGATGACACAGCAGATGAGATTTCTAATTTCTCTGTAGAGGTTTCCAATTGACCCTCACGATTTAGGGGCAGCAGGCCAAACTCCTACTATAGACAAAGCAAACGATGTAGAAAGAATGTCTTTGAAGAAAAATTTATTTACTTTCAAGGAATGATATTTCAAAAAATTACTAGGAAAAATATATACAATTTGAGTGGGGAGATGTAGCTTCTTTTAATTAAAAAGCTACAAAACTGGCATATTGGACTCTCAATATGCTCTTACTGTAGTTACAGAGTTGTTAAAGCTCTTCCTCTGAGCCTCTTCCAACTTCTTCCCCTTCAATAAGAAACTTTTCATTGCCTTTAGTGGGAGCTGAATCTGCTCCTTTACAATAGTCCGTGCAGGCAGCATACATGTTCCAAGGCCAATTAATCCATTTGATCTATTTTTTATTCTTATCAACCTTCCATGCAAATGCGGGTGGAACATCAGTCAGGATGAAAGTCTGCTTTCTCACTGCTGTGCTTTACTTTCCATTCATTTGCCATGACTTAAAGAAACAATAACAAATTCTGGGTTTGACTGCATGGATGTAAGTACAGGAGTGCTCTGTGATGGGGTAAGGGAGAGAGATTTTCAGTACCATTTTCACAACTGCCTTTTCATCCCGGCATATAGTATACAAAAGAATATAAATAAAATAATAATATTAAAATCCCCCAGAAAATAAGAGGAAAGAGCACAGACGTTACAGTACTTATCTGTGATCCCTTAAGCACTCGTATTTACGGCAGTCTACTGAAATCAACTGTTTGGAAGATATAAAACTACTATGGTAGTAGTTAAAACCACTATATAAAATGTGGCAGTTTTCTCAGCAAGTCCGTAATACATTTTCACTTGGCCTACCCTTCTTTACAGTCTTTGTTAGGGAAAAACAATCACAATTCACGTTGATACCTCATGATTCCTGATGATACCATAGACTCCTAGCAGTCTGTTAATCTGAACATGGAAGAGGTGATCCTATAGATCAGTATAGGCTCTGATACTAGTATCTGATATTTCGGATATGAAGTATTGTTTGGAGCAATTTTGTGGCTTTTCAGACTTAAGTATTTTAATCTGATGGTATTTGGCTGAAGAGAAACGTGCCTTTTATATGGCAGATACCTAATGGATTTTGCATCAAAAGGAAGGAAGAAGCACAAAAGGAAATGGCGCTATGACTGTGCCTTTTAAACAACAATTCTGAAAAGTGCTTATGATTCAGCCTTTGCTGAAATCCTGGGCTCAGTGAAATCAGTGGGAATTTTAGTTTCAACCTGGATAGCTAGCTTATGTGTTACCGCCATTGCTTAATTAGCATCTGCTCCAGCTAAGAATACATTTCTTGATATGTAGTACATATTGCAAACACTTAAATTCAGTGCATGTCTAAATTCAAGCTTTCTTTTCCACAAAGCATGGAATTAGTGACCTGGAAACCAGCTGCACTCAGCAGGATTGTTACACCCAGAAAGAGTACAAGTATCTTATCATTAGATGATTGGACCAAGTCTGTCAAAAGAAGAACCAGACACTTTTCTCCAAATGTGCAGTAAGCCTCACTAAATATATGAAGTATTATGCATATCTTCTGTTTCTTCTTGACTCAGCCCCTTTTAGTTCCAAGAAATTAAAGGAAGGATGTACCATTAGAAATAAACTCAGCAGTGGGCTTATTCAGGTAGTTATTCAAAATTGTACATATCAGATGTGATACATGCTGGTCTTATATTGCTGCAGGAACTGATTTCTGGGTGTTTTCATTTTTGTAGGTTCAAAAATCTCAGCCTGGACAGTAAAATGATTGCCTTGTGTAAATAATACAAGTTATTTGAATGCAATATACCTGTAAAGCATAAATTTTATATAACGTGCTTAGGTACCAGTATTTCATTTCCAGGGGAATAAACTGAATACACAGTATGTTTTAGATACACGTGTGGAGATCTATGTAGACAAATAGCAGAAAGGAGCAGTAACTGATTTAAATAACAGATGGTGTTGATCAAAGTCAGGTCAAATGAAGATATGGCAAAAGGTATACTGAAAGACTATATCACAAGGTGACATGACAAATGCATTAAAAATAAAATTTACTTTTTAAAATTTTATTTCAGAGAAATATATATGAAATATCTCAATGTCACTTGCTATCCTGAGTTTATTGGTGTTAAGTCTACATTTTGAAAAGCAGCAGTGGCCTCAGCCTTGAAAATGCTTCAGTGCAATGATGCACTTAACATACTAAGAGTTAAGCACAAGTGGCAATGTTTGCAGGATTTGGGATTAAAGATAAACTCAGCTTCACCAGAAGTATATCATCCTAATTCCATTTTAAATTGGGCCAAATTATGCTTTAATTATCAGTGGGACCAAGATCATTAAGTTCTACAGAACAACTCTCCAGCAAAGAAATATAGAAAATTTGACACTATCTTTCTGATAAAAGCTCAGTCATTCTGAGAAAAGCACCTTTCAAATAATGCAGACAGTAGAATTCAAATCTTACCAATGAGAGATGAGTGCCACAAGGTGTAGGGAAACTGCCTTGTGTGTGACTGTTAAGAAATGAAACCTACCAAATGCAGTAGTCCCAAGAGAGATCATAATTTTTTGTCACTCGTTTACTAAAAGAGTTCACCTGCTAAATTAATACTTACATAAACTCATGGCCAATGGAATATGTTTGTACTTAATTTGATCCATTTACTAGATGTCATATGTACGTAACGATAGCAGTCAGATATATCCTTTATGAGTGGGACTGATTGATAACTTATGTGGCACAGCCACTCAATCAGGTGACTCTTCAAGAGTGAATGTAAAATTCTGGCACACAAAACACCACCATAGCAACAAAGCCTGGCAACAGCAGCTGCTGCACGAGAAGAAATTGGAAGGGGAGGGGCAATCTTGTACAAAAGTCCATTTCCTGTTGAAATCATTTAAATTCTTTTTCCTTCATATCAGCATCACAGATGTCTTTAAAATACTGGGAGAAAAAAGACTAATGCACAATGTTTGAAATGACGACACAAATAGTGTCTTTGAGTGTACGAAATGACCCAGTTAAAGCTACACTCACTGGGACCATATTTTACTCTGGATAGACTGACCTGCTACACGGCTAGCACCTATGGATCTCTGTGCCACAGGAAACAGTCCATGTTTCTCTGTACAATGCCCTATATGAGGAAGAACAAACCCCTGATGGTTTGGACAGAAGATGCTGCCAAACAGAATTCCTCACCCACTGGCACCTGAGACCTCCACCATGACTCTTTTCATGTCATGGTAGGATGAATTCATTACTGTGGCAACTAGCAGAGCTCTGTGCACATGCTTTTCACAGGTGCCTTTCATATGCAGAATCAGAAGCTGAAACTGATCTGGATGGAAATACTTACCTTTTACTAAGAAACTTTTCTCCCCCTCACCCTGTCACAGCCCTGAGGGCACTAACAGGCTATAATGGCCCTGATCAGTTCCTCCCCGGTGGCTGTCCCCACCCCTGCCCATGGCCCAGGACCCCATTTCATCTCAGCCTGGGGCCATCAGTCCCTGCCCCAGTGATGTTGCAGGATCCAATCTCCAGCTCCACCACAGCCCTGCCCAGCCAGGGGCCCACTAACCCAGGCCCAACCCGTGGACTGACATCCTAGTTTGGCGTCGGCCCATCCCCATCCCCATGGCCCTGCCATCCTGGGGCAGTGTCTGACCCTGTTTCCCCTTGCTGGGGCTCATCCTGACCCCTACCCACAGGCTAACATTTTGCCCCAGCCCCATGGAGGTGCGTGATGCCCTGGGCAGGGGACTGTCCCCTCGATCTGCCCTGCTTTTTCACTGGGGATGGTGGGATGGAGCCCAGCATCCTGGCCACCAGGGAGCCACTGGCCCTTGTGCTGCCCTGACACTCCCTACCTAACTAACCTCTACATTAAAAAAAGCTATTACCAGAAGAACCCTAAATTAATGCAATACTTGCACAGTTAGCATTACAAGTCAAAAAGTCAGTAGGTGCGTTTCCTAGACAGTGTTAATTCACCCTTTTTTATGTAATATAACCTGTTCTTGCTTCCCTGTTAAGTTTATAGCATAATACATTTTTGTAGATTGTTAAAGCCAGTCCATAAAACATACAACACATTTAAGAATGCTGAAGTTAACTCTGAAAGACTTCATGGCCTACCAGATTTGTTAAATCACAGCTGGTGTAAACTGTTAAAGGTCCACCGACTTCAAAGCTGTGCATTTGTTTATTTGTTTATACCACTGTAGTGTCTGCACTTTTGCCTTTCTTTTTCTGCTAGCTCTTAACTATTGTCCCAGCTGTATACGCAGATTTAGAACCAACTGGAAAGCAGACTGTCTCACCTGCTTTTATTTACATCCAGGTTTAGCTGTGAGTTGAACTAAAAGACAAAAACATTAAATGGGTTGCAAAGCAGAAATTGCCTTGAAAAAATCCCCAACCCTTTTGGAAACCAAAAATTATTGTGCTCTGGACTCTGTAGCTGCCAAATGAAAGGGACCTCTGTGCTTCCTGCAAAAAGGAGACTGCCTGGTTTATGCTTTTCTTGCAGTACCTTAAAATTACGGAAATCCTCTCATGGTATCTTTTGGAAACATAACGAGACAGTCAGCATACACTTTGTCTGGATTCCCCTCCATAATTCCCACAAAACTATTATATGTATCACTATGATAGAGCAATATTCTGTTTCTAGGAAAAAGGAGAATAGCCCTCAGCTGTATTTCCCATTTCCACAGTGGAGTCATGTCCCATGGAAGCTAATGAATTTAGGCCTAGGTAACAAGTTTGGTACAGTTTTAGAAAAATTACTATATTAAAGCTGGAAGCAGGATGCTTTGTCTTTAGAAAGGATGTGAGATCATGAGTCTGAAAAAGTGAATTCTGTTCTTAGATCTGCCCCAATCTTCTTTCCTTAAATTCAGATGGATTACTTAATCTTTCAGGTCCCTCTACACGACACCGTTGCCCATTTAGTTCCTAAAGGCAAGCAGCCCAGCATATACATGCCCTGGATTTCTAGAGACCACCATAGCACAAGGGCTTGGTTTAAGTAGCTTAAAAATTAAGGGTCTGTACACTAGCAGGTGTACTTCATTTATAGAAACGGTTTTATAATTCTTTCAGATGATAAAAAGTAAAGGAGAAATTTTGTGTTGAGTTTCTTGCATTGGGAGTTTGACATATTTCCAATTTTTTTTTTTTTAGATTTCCCAAGTGCTGTTGTGTCTTTTGATACTGCTCACAAATTAAGACAAAAAGATTTTGATGGTATACCTTATCTTGAAGTAAAGCAGCTCATTTAAAATTTTATGTCTTGCTATAATCCACTAACATTTTTCTCTATTCTCTTTTCAGAAGTATTCTTATAATACACTTTTGAATCATCACAGACTCTCATTCCCATTCTCATTCCCAACTTTACAGAACTTGCAGTTGTAAAGGGTGAAATTCCACAACTGACAAAACATTAGTCACAAAGCAACAGAACACCATTTACGTAGTTGAAAACAGTTGCTCTAAACTATATTTCTAAGACTTGGAGCAATTGTGTTGTGATGTAAAACTGGAGCCACAATATCTCTCAGAATGAACTGTAACTCTTAATGGGAAAAAAAACAACTCCCAATTACATTGCAGAGAAGTTGAATTAAATTTAATTCAGTTCTTAACGTTGCTAATCTAAAAAAAGCTCTGGTCACTAATAATGTGTCTAATGGAAGAAAGGACTAGTTAATCTCCTACAATTGACTAGCAGCCTAAGCACAACTTCAAAACTCAGAGTAACTAAGGACGACAATGTTCTCCATGACCATAAAGCTCAAGCTGAACCAAATAAGCTAAAAACTATTATGGCCTATCCAAACTCTTCTGCTGCCTAATCACTAATAATTTCAGTAAGGAGGTTTCAAGATTTAGTTCATCCTCTTGAAAAAAATAGAGCACCATTCACCAGGAACTACCAGTAGCTGCTGCAGTAGTCTAGGATTTAGGTAGAACCTATGAAGCTAGAAATACAGGTTCAATGAATGGTTCAGTTGATGGTACTGTCATTCTGTGGCCAGGAAAAGCACTAACAGGCAAAGCACTCAGCTGTCTGGGAAGCAATCTGCTCTAACAGGATGCCTGCTGAGCAATCAGAAACAACATTTACCAACCTCCCAACCAGAAGACATTGTTAGAAGCATAAAGACATTGTCAGAGAAAGGTAGGAGGTTAAACAGATGAGGAAATATGCCTTTTTTAAAGAAGACCACAAGCTACGTCTTGATATTTATGAGCAAAACATAGCCAGCAGGAGGAGAAGAGGAAGAAATAGCCAATGTCTGTCTATTCCATAGCACTACAAGATCACCAACAAACAGTGCTGGTTGCCTTACTCACATTTTCTATCAGACATTAAGCTCCACAATACCCAAAGTCCTCTTGTTCCAGGAAAAGAGATGAAGAGAACTAATAGGTCAAACTGAAAGGGCCCAAACAAATTTTGGTTGAAGTCATTCCATCAGCTTTGATGGGAGTTCAAACAGGCCCTTTGAAAGCAAATAACATAAATTATCTTGCAATTATCTTTTTATGAGATTATGCAACAGTTTTGATGAAACAGCTGATGATTAATTTAGGATTCAACATTCATTTTCCCAGGAGTCTTGTAAATATATAAAAGATCATAACATATAATTTCAAATAAGGAAGAGCAATTATTGTAAAGAAATCTCATGTTTCAGAGCAGCCAGCAGATACAGAACTGCGAGCAAAACAAAGCTAAAAGTGAACATCACTGACTATAATAAAGAATACCTCTTGACTTCTCTAAAAACAGTGAGATTTGCAGTAGTCATAGGGAGTACCTGGCACATGCACTGATTTGAATTAATATTCCCACCATCAGTGTTCCCAATATTTTACAGATCATCTGCAAGCACACTGCTTGCAAAATTAATCTGAATGTAAATGCCAGTTAAAGAAAGTATATTTTTTATTTATTCAACAGAAGAACCAAGAACAACATACATTATTTGCTTTTACAGTGCCAAGATTATGTTAAATTATTTATAATCTTGTAGTATACCAAGAATTCAACCATGACTATAGCCTCATTTTGCACATACACATTGTTAGCTGTTTGGACAAGGGCTGTTTATTACAGCAGCCACATAGACAAAGAGAGGAAGTGTGCTCAGAGTGAGTCTTATCACTCCCCTAAGAGACCACAATCTTACAAGTCTTAGACAAGCTGAGAACTGAGTCCAGATTTCCAAGAAACCTAACCAAATACTGTTTCTCTGTTCTCCTACACGCCTCACAGCACTGATAAAAAACCCCACAGGTATTTTAGATATGATGCTATAGCAGGAATTAACAGAGCAGTATAGGGTGGGGGAAAGGATCTTGTGATTAACATTATATAAATATCAATCGATGGTTAGCATTTAATATTATTTGGTACCATGTTTGTCAATAAAATTCTAACCATTGATACTATCTCAAAGCTAACATAATAGGTGTTATTCTTGAGGAAGTATTTGAATTAAAGCATAGCTGCCTTGCAGACTAGTTCAGGAAAAGTGCATAAAAGAAAGCAAAGGAGAAACACAGAAATGTGAATTCAGCTTGGCATTTCAAACAAAGTCACCAAAAATTCAATAATGTGAGCTCATCACTACAAAGCCAGAGCAGTGTCAGTCCTCCTTCCAGAGAGCTTCAAATCCAAGTGCTTGATCATATGCAGCACTCATCTTCCTTGGCATTTCACTGATTTCTATTGAGATATAGGTACTGATTTCTTCTTGGGATCAGTTCATAAAAGGTGATTTTTCACAGACAGAAATAGGACATGGGAAATGAAGAGGCTATTAGCATGGAGGCTGCATCTATTTAAAAATCCAGAATTTTATATGCAAATTAATGATCAGCATGTATTTTTGATAGCAGATGCAAAATGCTAACATATGACTGTATTTGCACAAAGGTAGGCTTTGTATTCTGTGAAGCATGCATTTCAGAGTCAGAGGTCCTTGCTTCTTTCCTTTCTCTACCACTACTCATCAGTGACAACCTCCTCCTACCTCAAATTACTGATCTAAAAAATGGACAGGGGTATTACCTGATAAGCATCTTGCAAGCTGTAATTAATATCTAATTGAACCATAGAATGTTGCTAAAAAATTACTAGCTTTATTGTAGAAAAATATAAAACAGAGTAAATTTTGGCAGTGGAGACACAGGCACTGGTTTGGGGCTAGTTTGCTTCCTCAGCAGAAAACTGTTTCCCTCTAATCATTTTGTGGAAATAGTGGGGCCTTTTACTTATGTAACAAAGTAGAGTAGGAACGTGAGACACCCAGTCCCTAGATTCTATGCCCTCAGTATCAGCTCTGTCTTTGTCTCTACTATGGGGAAATTCTCTGCACCTAAGACCTCTCCACTTATTTTTTCAGCATCTTCCTACACCAGAGAAGAACCCATCCCCACACTCCAATATTTCACATAAGATCAATTCATTTTGTACTATAAATGTTTTAATATCAGACTGTTAATACAGGTGAAGAATTCCAATTATGTATATGTGAGCATGGAAGAACTTTGTAGTCAACAGAAAATGCAATGCAACCTGCAAAGACAACAAAACCGTGAATCTCAAAATATTATTGTGGTGATTGATTGTAGATAAAAGTTCATGGATAGATAAAGATTTCTTTTTTGTAGTGTATCTTAACAACATGCATCTGAGATTGCTGTATATAAAAGTTACAGTTACATTAACAGATAATACAAAACATGATCAGAGTTTATTAATGTTGTGGCAAGACATGCAGAAGGGAAGGGGTTTCACTAAATGGAAGCAATAAAATAATAAAACTTGTGGCAAGCATGAAAACTCTGGAAAAAAACAGAACAAATATCTGTAGAAACAGTTTCACAGAGAGCCCTGAAACATTTATGATCACTGAAAGACTAGCAAGTTCTAACCAAACTGCAAAGATACAAGAATGACTGATCTCTATATAGCCCCCAGCAGGATACTCCAAAAGTGCTCTAACATACTACCACTCACTGGTAGGAGGAAATGGCTGACTTCTGATACGCCATGGAGGTGCCATAGTCATCTCACTTTCCTTCCAGAACTGCTTTGGAAGATAATGGATCTCCACAGACTTAGATAAGGTCAGAAGAGCTGATGGGCTTTGAAATCTTCCATTCTCATTTGGTGGGCAAATCACTGTTCCTCAGTGCTGTACCAGCCTGAGCAACTTCTTATTCACATTTCCTGCTGGTTGGGATTTTGTGTCCCTGGGTGGACAGGCGTTGTGTTTGAGAAACTTCAGGAAACACTGGTTTGCAGGCACTGCGTACAGTGGCCTAGGAGGGCTGGGCAGCAAATTGCCAGTGTGATCCCTTGCTTGTTTCTGGCAAGACAGTGTATTGTGTACTTTCAAATACCTTTGTGTGTTTCCGAATGGTTTCCACCAAAGCTAGAAGTGTAATTATCTGAGAAATACAGTTTATTCCTCTATAGAAAAAGAGCATTGCAAATAAGATTAGACTGTGCTCCTGTTTAAGTTGCCAAACAATTTTTTTTTTCAACCCTCTGTTCTCATACATACATCTTTTATAAGAATTAGCATTTTGGGATAGTATTTTCCCAGCATACTGGATTTTTTTTTTAATAAGAACATTGAACATGAGCACATTTTTAAGTATTTTCTGAGGTATGAGAAAGGGAATTACAAGCCTTTTTCCCTTTATGCAGATAAAATAAGTGATATAGGTATGTTGTCTATGCATGCACACATTCCTACTTTTATTAAACCATAAAAATGTTATACTTGGAACATGGCATACATGTATATCTTCAGGGAGAACTAGACCTCTTGCTGCAATTTTTTTCTTCATTTTCTAAATCGAATTATTTGAAACATTATAAATTTTCAACAGAAGGAATAGTAATTTTCCTCTCTGCAACACTTAAATCCTCAAGCCCAATTACAGCTCCTTTTGCCAGCCTCTTAAAACTCATTTCTGCCCTTAAAGAACTAGCCTGCTATACTGCAGCATGGACCAATAAATAAATCAGAGCTGAGAGCAGTTTATGAGGCTGTTAGTTTAGGAAACCACTAGCTACCACTTCACAAATGAAACAAAATCCACCAGTTCTTCATTTCCCTCCTTTCTTTAGGAGGCAGCAACTAACCCTTGCCACAGCCACCTCTTACCTGTGGCCTGCACATATCACTTCTCAGGACCTAGCGGAAAAAATGGAATTTATATGTGGCCATGCTCTAGGCATAGTGGGGAGGTGCTGGGATTAGTTGCCTTCTGACAGTGCAACAGTCTGCTGCATTCAGCTCAGTTCCGCTCCACTTCACCTGTGCGCTTGTGGCTAAAAAAACCAATTGATCTGAAACCGTGCATGCAGCAGGCTAAGACTATTCATGTATGTCAGATATTAGCCTGACAATCAGAAGGCATGTCTGGCTGAAGTACATGGCAAATCTGCAAAGGACAGAAGATGCATCTTCTTCAGGATTCTGGATGCTGCTGCCAAAATGTGAGTTTGGCCCCAAAATATGAGCCAGGTTTGGTGACAGGAGAAATTAATTTGCCTTGCCTTTTGGTACTTCAAGCTGAGAGATGGAAGAGAAGGCTACTCTCAAAGTCACCAGAAGGTAGTGTTTTAATCATACCTATGCACAACTGTTTTCAAAGTTTTTGCTGTATTCCCAAATAAAGGTTTTCTTGTTTCACAAATAAGTTAAAGTTTGAGTGAGAGGATGACTGTTAAGATATCTGGGGAATGTATTTGCAAATACTTGACATTTCAGCAAAGGGGGAAGATTAATACTTGGGTAGCACATACTACATATAATAGCTATTTGAATTTGGCCCATACTGCTTCCAACAGTTGAGCTTCAAGAGGCTTTTCTGCATAACTTTTTTTTAAACATCTCAAAGCTTAAGAAACAGATAAGAGTTAGATTGTTGCTTGAATATATAAAGCTGTATACTCTAATGAAGAGTCTTAGCCTCTGTGGAAGACTTCCTTCCTTCTAAGAGATAGACAGCCACAGCCCACCTCTAATGGTAGCGTTTCTATGGTCTGAGAAAAGGATATTAGGAAGATACTGCCTTACAGTGCTATAAAAATGAGTTAAAAGCCATTTTACTGCTAGGTATTTTATATCTACAGCTACTCAGAAAGAAACCTGTCATCTCTGTTATAAATTTGAGAGAGGGAAACATGTACAACACCTCTTTATAGGTAGAAAATGAAAAGGGAAAGGTTGTTTTATGTACAATATATAATACCACTGACAGATTTCAGTATATGAAAATGCTATTAAATATTTAAAGGAATATTATGGGTGTCCCTTAATACCAAATGATGCAAGATCAGCTGTGCATGAAAAATAATGACATTATCAAAGTGAACTATATCTACTGAAGATACTGTGTAACTGGAATAGAGTTGCTGCACTTGTGTCTTTGGAGTTATTTGCATTCTAACTTACTGATCTTGGGTGTTTAGTTGTCTGCAATAAACACCCTTTGGCATGACATTTCTCTGCCTTTCCTGAAGTTAGACTTTCAGAAATGGGCATGCTACATGCATAGAGACTGGTTTGCTCTCTAGTGGATTTGTTATAGTGCATTATTTAATCTGTGAAGACTCTCTAGGGCTAACTAGGTTTGACACAGTGGCAAACAGGGATGCTTTGTCTGTGCCACAGCATACAAATGAGTTTCCCCAGATACACTAAGAAATTGCTACATTGCATTCATGATCATTTCCCCTGGCATTACTATTCATTCTTGATTAGCTCGCTTGCTTTACCTGTATCACATATTTGAGTCAAAAATTTGTTTCATATTTCAGGTAAGAAACTTTGTGGATAGATAAATATTAGTGAGGTGTCCGCAAAATATACTCATATTCCCCCTACATTTGTAATTCAAAAGCCAACCCTTCTGGCACAGTTATGGCCCACATGGAACAAAAAGAGGCTACCAAGCAAGGTACACATGGAGTACTGCCAGAACCTCTAAAGGAAATTGTACAGTACCTCTACACCTCCATCTGCTCGTCCCCACATCAATAAGCAAGAAAAAACTTGATGATGTTCTGTGGCAACCAGTATAACCCACCACAGTACATAGAAACTGGTTTAGATACTCACAGATAAAGGGGAGGTTGCATTTTGAAGTCCTTACTCTCTTACAAGCTAAGCTTAAACTGCCCCAAAGGCCCTCTAAACCATCCTGGCTGGCTGTGCCAAAACAGCTCTGGTGTACTCCTAAAATACATCCAAGCTGACACTGCTGCATCAAACCCTAAAGAGCTAGGCCTTAAAGATGTGCCTGATTTAGCAACATAGTCAAACATACACTCTGAAGCAAGGGAATAGTCACCCAATGAAGACAATTCACAGGCTTACTTGTAAACTGTTAAATAGCCCAATGATTAAGGAACACAGTGATCTTCAAATCCTCATGCAATAAAACACCCTAGTATTTGTCTAAATTCAGGAATCTGCTTGTTATAAATGTAACTGCCATGGTTTGTGATCCATTAGTGAACTATTTTATATAAAACACCGTAATAGCTTTGTGATTTACACTCACTCTTTAACACTCTAACAGCAGTATTTTGGCAGTGATTTGCTTGTTGTAAGTGTTCAGTAGAGAACAATTTTCTTGCAGTCAGTAATTGCCACATCTCAAATAATTCTAGCCTTTTAGTATCAATTTTAAGAGAACTTTATGAGGAGTTGCATATGAATATTCAAGAAGTATTGCATCACAAATATAACTGGTGGAGTATAATATATCAGATTAAAAGAGAAAGATCCTTAACTCATTACAGTATACCTCTAAAATACAGCAATAATAATTCCTTCTATATTTCAGAAATAAGGCTGCTAGCACTGGCACTTGGTTTTAAATCAAACTTATTCTCAAATGATCAAAGTTTTTGTAGTGTAATTCTGGCATATATATTGGTTTTAGGTTGCACTTATAATACATGTTTGCTTTACTCCAGGTTTAGCCTTGATGATTTTCATAAATCAGGAGTCTTTCAGATGAAAGCTTCCTTAATGACAATAAAATCAAAAGCTAATGCATATTTGCTGTGGATAACTTGCCAGTCAACAGGCATTTACAGTAGACAAGTCTTTTACATAGGACAACTGTGAAGTGTGAAATAAAAGATGGATAACCAGAGCTTGTTTCCATTAACAGGACAAGTTTCCCAAATGTTTAATCAGGCTGTACCCCAAGTTTTGTGGCTTCACATGACTGAAACTCCTGACAAATATATTATTTTGAGAAGCACGGGAAGAGTGCAAAAATGGTGTTTATAGAGCCAGAACTTGTGCAAAAGGACCAACTTCAGAATGGTAGCTTCTACAATTTGAAAGATTATGAGAAGATGGCAAGAGCAAAAACCCAAAGGGATAGTGAAAGAACCGGCTATAAAAATGTATAGTAAAAGTGTGTATAGTAAAGGCCTGCTGACATATGTAAAGCACACAGAGCCTTCAAAATTTCATACAGAGAGAAAAGCAAGAGGTGGGAATATGAGCATTTACCACAGGTCTTTTCCCAGTAATATTTTAGATCTTTCACCATTAAAATTAATTTGCTACTTAGAAGTAAACCAAGATCCTCAAGTGATATGAACTGGTACAAAGCAACAGAGCAACACTAATTCATAACCCCCAGAGATCCAGAAATAATGCAGCTCATTTCAGTCAATAAAAGCTAGTATTCTTACAAACAGGCTAGTCCCAATGATTACACAAAACCAAACTCTGAGACAAAACATGACAGTTAAAAGAGGCAGAACCCAAGACTTAACATACATGGCAATAATTTGGAAAAATGATTAAACAACGGTGATCAAGATACAAATCATATAAATAGAAACCCCATCTGTTATTGGGACAAGGACAGTAGAAGGACCAAAATGCTATTATGAAAAGGTCTAGCCCATCTTTTACTCATTTATTACATTTGGAAGAACAACACACACTAAAGGGTATATAATTATCTCAGGGATAATTTGTACGATATCCTAAAGCTATAGACTTATATGTGAACAGAGAGAAAGTAAGACATCTATAGCAATAAACAATCTTATTTGGAACAACATTTGGTAACTGGTATTGCTTTTTCAAAGAGATGTCATAAAGATGACAAATAAAAACCACAGGATATGCCTCTCAAGGATCCATGCTTGCATGGAATATCAAGACATTAGTCAGTGGCTAATCCTATAAAATACTGTTTCTGTTTAATGCCATTTATCAGAACAATACAACCAACTGGCAAAGGAATGTAAGCATGATTACAGATATTCCTGTTCTACTGTCAGCTATTGAGGATACTAATTTTATTCCCTACTTTACATGTTTATGCTGACATGAATAAGCAATGCATTCTAATATACCAGTGATTTAACCTCTCTCCTTCTTAAGCAAATAATTTTGAGACATAATTACAAATAAACATTTAAAATTTGCCTAGAGTATAAACAGAGTTTAAATGTATAAATACACAATTAAAATGTTTAATGTTTCTTTACATTAGATACTTCTGAACTTACTATATCACAAAAAGTAAAACAAAATTCAATTTCCTAATCCATTTCAATGTTATTTAAGGAGACACAGAAAATTTTCCTCTAAAATTTGTTCACATGGCATGGTTTAAATAAGCACAAAACCTGCTGTAATTACTGTAAGACAGCTAAAAATAATTATCTGCCTGTGTGTAGCTAAGTGGGATTAAGTAAGCACTGGACCAGATCTGCACTTGCTCTGTGCTTGTAATTGGATCAAGACTTTCACAAGACCTCTGACACCCAATTAGGGATTTGCTAAGAGTTCCATAACTTCATGAACGCTCAGTGCTGAAATGTCCATGGGAAATTATGGACACGTATTTAACTGCCTAGATTGTATGGAGAAATCTGGCTCTGATTTGGATGCTGAGCTGTTCTTTGAAAATGGAGCTCAATAAACGATTCAACAGCTCTGTTTTAACATCCTATCTGCCTCAAGGATAGGAGCAAGTAGCTATAATTCAACCTAAATTTGCTTTAAAGCTCCCTGGGTTCTAGAATACTTTTCCTGACTTTTACATTCCAGTGGCTGTGTTTTCATTAGTAATACAACAGAAAATTACAATACAGTAGTCACACACATGCCAACATGCACACACAACCCCGAGGGGGGGGGGGTCCCTACTTGCTGCACTCTGTACTGACAGTGCCCTACCTTGATGCAGACTACTCCTGGTGTCCACCACAGAGGATGCTCCGCCAAGCCCAGATGTGGAGATCTTGATGCCACAGGAAAACTTCTGGCAGTACTAAACTCGGTTCTGGCAGCTGCCGTTTCTGCTTCAAGGTCTCTTTCCCATTGCTGCAAGTTTTTATGCTTTTTTTAACACTGCTTTTCAAGCTGATGCCTTCTTTATTTCAGAAGTCTCTTGGTAATTCTGACTTATGGTTGTCTTCCACTTTCATATGAGCAGTTTTGGACAAATGTGCTCACAGCCCTTTTGTGAAGCCCGGCTACGCACCCCATTTACGCTGCTGCTCCTACCTTGGCAGGTGGTATTATCCAGGCTGTTTGCCATAGGTAGGATGAGCCAGCACACTGTGTTCTTTTAATTTTTGTGGATATGGACATTTACAAACAAATCTGAATTAGTTGAGGTGACTTATACTACAGGCAAGAATGAGGGAAACTATGACTGATTAGTTTAATTTTTTGATAAAACACTACAGATTTTGCTCAGTGACATTTCTGCGTAGCTCAGCCTGTTTTGAACTGCTAAGTATTACCATACTTAATATCAGGTTTATTGCAACACAAAGTTACAATGCCTCCTGCATCCACATGGTGTTTCAATATCCAAGGATCTATTATTGGTTCTGACAGGAGAATTGGAGCTTTTATTTCTTTTCTATAGAATATTGGCCATTTTGAGGTTTGACAGTCCTTTTGTACCACAGGTATGCAAAGCTGAGAATCCAGGAAACTGTCTTTCCTTGCAGCCACGCTTCAATTCTTTCCCCTCCTCCCACCTTTATTTTATCTACTAAAATGAATGTACGCCTTGTTCTCAGAACGCTTGCTCCTCACACAAAAACACATGAAAAATGATGGGAATGCTAAGTGGCATGTGAGATCATCTTTGAATAAGATCGAGCCTGAAAGCTCTTCAGAAGTTCAGACTTACTCTTATAGGAAAAGAATAAGAAACGTGTCAGCCCCAGCTACTGTGACCACTCACTTATGCTAATGGACTTTGATGGGAACTTCTCTCATCAACAATTTTTAATGCCTCTTCAGAGTGTTTCAGATTCTTAATAGGTCTAATAGTGTAGGGAACCGAAAGACATCCAGATGAATTATGCTTTCACAGTAACATTATACTGTCATTCTCTCATTGTTAAAACTTTAAAACAGTAATTAGGGTTAGAATGACCTCAAATGCACATCAGATCCTAAGCCATTTTAAGATCCTTTTAGCTTTCATTATAACTTGGTTTATTCTGCAGATACAACTTACTCTAAAATCTAATCTGTAAGGAAACGGGAAGTGGACTTCAATGTGAATATAAACAGCCACAGCAGTGCTGACTAGAATAAATAGCATTCATGAAAAGACATTCATTCTTTAGAACAGCCAGTGTCCTCCCGGGGTGAAGAAGAGACTGTCTCAATAAAATGTTTAGATAGATTCCAATATGGTTGGCTTAGGCTGCCCCATGCTTTAAGAAGAGAATAACTACCCCTTTGTAAGATTCTTAAAATGCACAAAGCAGCACATCGGTAAAGACAACAGATCCAAACTGCACTCCTGCAAGGCCATGCTGGAGTCTGGCCAGGACTTTCAACTTACTTTGGATCTCTGAGCGAGGGCCAAGCAACAGCTACACAGAGATGACGACTTCAACTTACCTAGGACCATACCAGGCCAGAGCAAACAAATTGGCAAGCTAAACAAAGCACAGTTTATCCACTTGGGCTAGTATTTCTGCCTTTCTTCACTGATTTTTTTTTTTTTTTTTTTTTAATTGCAGAAGTTGGGGACAAGATTTGTTCTAGTTTGGGTTTATTTTAGGTTGGGGTTTTGGTGGGGGTTTTTTTTGCATCTTCCTCTGGAGCATCTGCCTGTTGCTTGGTATGGGGGGATAAGATGAGAACATCCCAATTTTCCAAAAATACATTGAATTAAAAGTGAAATACAGACTCCAAGAGTGACGTCCTGAGAAGCTCTTTTCCTTCACAATTTCATAGATGAAAAAAAGGAGGAAAGTTTAGATCAGCAGGCACAAATGTTATCATAACACTTACTAATGTTTACAAATAAGTAGAAGCCATGAGAGAAACAGAAAATGACAATGTATATAATCTCTTAAAAAGCAATAATAAGGTCAGAAGAATCCATGCGAATCAAGATCTCCTAGCCAGAGATTTTTAAATTAAAAATCAAACCAAACTAAACCCCTGAGGGAAAACAAACTTTCTGCTTCCTGAAGGCAGAAAGATACTGGTGAAAAAAACATTCTGTTACAGAAAGCTCAGCAAAGAAGCAGATACAACAGTGTACAGAGGACAGGCAAGTGATTACCTCTATTCCTGCAAGCTTAGACATGCAAAGAATAGAGGGATCAGAGATAGGTGCGTATGTGCAAAGTCTGAAATGCACAAGTGCTGAGAAAGGAACCCGTGACAGTTTGTGGCACACAGCAGCAGAACCTTACCAGGTTGGCATTTGGCAGCTAATTCATTTGAACGTGGAGAGAACCCCTACAAGCTGATACACAAATGTTATGGATCAATACATGCCAATGGGGAGAAGGTTTGATTGAGTTAGGAACATTCAGGAAAGAGCCCCTTTCAATATGCAGATTTGCAAGCCATGGAAAAACAACAACAGAAGAGTATGCTTATCTATCATATACATACTAGCATATTGAAGTCCTTCAGGAGAAGGATGCAAATCCTAGCATTTAACAGTGTTCCAGCCTGATTAACAGAAGCCACAAAGTAATTCAGGTTATATGTGTAATGTAGAGAACATAACTAAGGGCTTAATTTATTGTGTCCAGTGTTTCTTACTAGTTGGCTCTAGCGCTTCACAGGAGCTTGGGAAACACTGGGATATGGGTTAGATCTGAAATATCTGTGCCATCAGGTCTAATCGCGTTCATTCAATTATGCCTTACACTGAAAATACACCCTGCAACACTGAAATGCAAATGAGGATACCAGCTGGAAGTGCAATCAACCAGTGGAATCACACAGAAAGAGGAAAAAGAAGTCAGAGATTTTTTTATACCTATGCTAGTGTAGAGCCTACAGCATGGCAGTTTTGAGAAATGCATTATTTTTAAGTAAAAAGCTTCAGAGGGTTTTCAAAAAGGGCACTCTACCCACTCCCTGAAAAAGGCAGGTGTGCTGGTGGCAAGCACAAAGAAAATAGAGCCATCTAGGATCTTCATCTAAAGCTGTTCTTTTTCACTTCTATAGTATAATTTGTTCATTAAAGCCATAACTTCTTTTCCCAAGAAAGAGAAGAGAAACTGGCTTTATAAGAGGTGCATTCCTACAGTCATAGGTAATTAGCAAACAGAAAACTGTCAGAATATTTTGGCAAGCCCAGGCAATAATGACTCACAACAACAAGTTTTTTAGCCAAGAAACTTTTTCTATACCTCTTCACTCCTTCCTTTCTGTTACATTCAGTGTAGCTTTCAACTTTACGCTTGGTCACCTTCAGTTGATTGTCTCATATGTGTTTGGATAGTACAAAAGTCAAACGAGTGGGGTAAATTTATAAAGATAAAATAAAAGCCCACTCTACTGGCAGCTGTGGGTCCTTGCTAAGCAACAGCAGGATGTTCTCAGTGTAAGAAAGACGTGATGACAGGATGCTTCCGTTTGATAACTACTTGCTCACCTCTGTCATCAAACTGTAATATCCAGGGAGTCAAGCCCTCAAATAAGCCAGCATACTCTTGGATTCTGCTAACCCAGTCCTCGTTTTAGCAACACTTTATTAGAGATAAAGGAAGGCCTATTAAATTGATCACAAGACAAATAGTGAGCAATTTGGCATTTAATTCTGGCTTTGGTATTAACCTTGAAAAAACCTCTTCTTGTAACTGTATTTCACATCTGTGATAACAATTGTGCTCTATAGATGTGCAAGGGTTAATTAGTTAAAATTCCCCTTGAAAAATGTAAAGTGCTACATAAGAGCTAAATACCATAAATTTTTCCAATAATAAATTGGCATAATTCCTAGACCTGATTACAACTTCTCCAAAAAATGATGCATAATGCATATGTACACAAAAAGGTACATCATCCATTATATATGACCTTGAGCAGCCTAGAGAAAGATATTAGCCTAAGTAATCCAATAAGTATTTCACTCTCTCTAAAATGGTCCAGAATTAATATATCATATAATATGTATCTTTATTCTCCCCCATCTTTGCTTGCAGTTAGTATGGTAATAAAAGCTGTTTCTTTATTAATAATACAGTATGAATTATGAAAGGTTCACATGCAACAAAATTAAATTGGCATTCAGTTTGAACAAAATGCAAAAATAGTTAAGGAGTAATAATGATGGTCTGATTATATAAGTTGTACTTAGATACTATATAGCAATGCAGCTTGAGACTCTCATAGGAGTTAATGGATTACAACATCCTTATAAAAGGATATCATCTCCATGTTTACAATGAGCAAAAGAAAAGTATGAAGTGAATTAAATGAATTGCCCAAGATGAAATAAGGGCCAGACTGAGCTAGAAGTCTCCTAAGTTGCTGGTTAGCAGTCATACTTCCAGCTCTGTCCAATTGAAGGATTTCCTTTCTGATATAGGTATTGTTTTATCTTGTTATTTATCAAGAATAAAAATCTCCAGAATGGTCACATGGAGATACATAACTCGGAAGAAAGTAGCTATTAGTATTTAAAAAAGCAGACAACATAGTAGGAGAGAGGTAAAGGAGACAAAACACACCAGACTGAATTTGTAACAGAAACATAAATGTTTGTGGGAAGAAGTCCCTAACAGTAAGCTCCCTGGATTGTCAAGACCAATCAAAAACACAGTCCTGGAAGAGAGGAAGCATAGTCTTGGAAGCCCTGATTTTATTTCACTTGCATAATAACACAAGAAAATCTGGTGCCTCAATCATGCACAGTAACTTTTGTGTTTATAATTGCAGAAAATAAGGACTCTGGCTTCTGTGAGAGACTCTTACTTTCTAAAATAAGACCCTAGAGATTTGTGGAGCCACACAGCAGGTATATTTCCTCAGCCAACTTAAATTTCTTTTCTTGGGCAGCTAGTGCTGCTAGTAAATTTTGCTGGAGATTTTCCTGACTCAGCTCCAGCTCTGGGCTTGCTTCAGTGAGTGGTAGCTCTTTAGGACTCTCATCCTCACTAATTGTAACAAAGAGCACAAGGTGACAGAAAGCTCTTGTCATCTTTGTCACTGCAACTCAACATCTTATGAATTTCAGGGAGCAAGTCATTCTGAGTTCCTGAAAAGGAAGAACAGGACACAGGAGTCCTCCTCCCAACCTTACACTCCCATACCCCCACGCGCAGTGCCTGAGCTTGTAAACATAGAACAGCAAAAAGCTGCTTGCCCGTTTGCTGTCCTGTTAGCAGAAATGGGTTGGAAATGAAACTGCATTTCTCCTACATTTCTCTGCTCCTTAGTGCCCACCTCTGAGTTTGTTACTGTAATTAACAGCTGCTACATACTTAGACTGATGGTGTTAAACCTTAAGAGCAGGAAGTAATTGATTTAGGCAGTCTTTTTAAATTACAGCTGGACTGGTGCAACTTGCAAGCTGTCCTCAGTCTGTCTGCAGCTCTAAACCTTTGCCTGGGCTGTCAATGCATTTGGCAAAATAAGCATCACTCCAACCTGACTCCTATGCTCAGAAAAGAACAGTCATCCTGTTGACGTCACACCAACTGCCCAGAACACCTTCTGTAGACAGGAATACAACCTTTCCCACCTCCTTCTGGCAATGCATTGCACCCTGACCTGGACACTGCTGCTTGCCATGAAGGCAATTAATCTTTCATGACTATTTGGTCTTTGGCCTCTCTGAGGATTCTCCAAAACATCAGGTAATGCCAACTATACAGCTTTTCTGAGATATGCCATTTGCCAGCTAAGAGAATGGACTTGATTCTCACTATTTTCAGGAAAGACTATCAAATAATACTTTAATTTGCTTACAGCTTGCATCTCAGTTCAAACCAGAGCTAAGAGAAGGCATTGGAGAACTCTTCTTACTCTATTAGCAGCTCTGAGTCACTCAGATTGCTCTGAACCCTGCATCAGAACTGTTTATAAAACCCAGCTTTATTAACATGCATCTGGTGAGAACTTGGCAGACAACTTTGCCCAGTGGCCAAAAAAACCATAAAAAAAATATCAATCTATTTAATCCTTGGAACATTTGCCGTCTCCATACAGCCGACCAAATGAATACTTAGCTGCTTTTCCTGAATATGCGTTGGTTGGCAGTTTCCAAAGGGTTAAGGGCTAGATCTAATTGCTAATAAAGTTGAATGAAATTTTCTCAAAGGCATTAATGGGAATTGTTTCAGGCTCCAAATCAGTTAAACCAGTTTTTAATTAAACAATATTTAACAAATAACATCTAAAACAACTGAGCTGCTATCTTAAGGCTTACCAAGGAAAGGCTGATTCTTAAAATTATATTTTCTGCAGTCTCTCTGGCTGCAACATAGAGGAGGTTGGACTGAGCTTTTATAGCAGAATGAAGGATTTATCTTAGTGAGATCAACCTTGCTGTAATAACTTTTATTTCAATTGAGTTATGTCAGGTCTGCAGCAGATCAGAATATTTGAATATTTTGAAGTACTCTGAGCTGATCTCAATGTAATAATGCGAGAGGCTCTTCCTTACATACAGACTTTCATATTTGTACATTTTCAAATCCAGCAGGTTGAGACTTTTAAGCCTTTGGAGCTGGGACTGTCTTTGTTCTGTTTGTGCAGCGCCTAGCAGGGTACAGTTCCCATACACAAACAGGGGTAATACAAACTATAAGTGATTTAGTTAAGTTTCATATGTGTTCATGTCACAAAACAGATGCTTCTTCTGTCATGTGCAAAGGGTTGTCTACAATACACTTCTGACTAAGCAAGTGTGAAAGGCGTCAAAGACCTACCTGACAAACCATATGGCTGATTTATTTATAAAGTAGTGTACTTTCAGATGTACTGCCTGAGAACAAGCTTGTCAAACAATTGTGTGGTGTGCAAACACACAATAGTCTTAATATGGTGGGAAGTGTAGATAAAATGCATCCAGACTCCAGTACCCTTGCTGGCTCCAAGTACCTTACTCCACCACAGTCCCACTGAAGTCAGCTGTTCAGCATACCCAATAACTGTATCACCAGCCAGTTGTCAAGTGTGCTAATTCGGGTATGACAGCATAAACCATCTTAATCCACTCACCCTGATCATACCTACTGGTATCAGTTATGAGTCACTGCCATTCTTAGCTCCACTCTGACTTTCCTAATTATGACAATTCCTGAAGGAAATGGGATTGTTATCTTGGAAGCCAGTGTGCTGCCTGGGCCATGTGAGCTGCCGCCATTGACTGGGATGCACTCAGAGCTCTCAGCAATGATGAATATTCTAATGACAATATTTCAGTTAAAATTTCTCAGCTAAGGGATATGTCTTTTTACAAATGTCATATGCACAGTCTGAAAGGGGTACTAACAACCACCAAAAGAAATTCGCTAGAGAAGAATTCTATTCACACCACAGAAGCAGCATGAAGCTTCCTTCCCCCCCAATACTTTTTTCCTTCTAATGAACAGTTTATTTAGTACCATACGACATAGAAAATTCAATTTAAAAGCTTTCTTCAACCGTGCTAAGTTTTCATTAGTGCAACTAAAACAATGATTTGTATACATTAAATATTAGCAAAGCAAAATTCTGCAGACCTAGTGCATATACTACTGGATTGATGACTGCTTTGCACAATGTGCAAGGAGCAAGCGTGCAGCAAGTTAGAAGCACAGTGGAATCCTAGGGATTTTCTTCCTTTTTATTTTCTGCCTATTTATACAGGCTCTTGATGTCAGGGCCTAGAGCATCTCTCTCCTCCCTAGACTTCTAAAGGCTAGTGAGCTGGTAAGCTCTGTGAAGAAAGCTAGGAGCTGCCTCAATAGCTCTGCTAAGATATCTTGGGGGGGGATTCCCCCCTTCCTCCCTTCTAAGCTGAAGCTCCCACCCTTGTCCCTTGCCTGAGCTATGTCTCAGCTGTGTCACAGAGCCATGCCCACGCTTGGCCATGGATCCCCTTGACCCAGACACTAATCCATGGACTGACTTCCCAGCTGACCTTGGCCTGTCCCCTGAGGTGCCTGATGTCCTGGGCCAGGGGCTCTCCCCTTGGTCTGCCCTGCTTCCTCCCTGGGGGCAGTGGGACAGGCATTGGCTGGCACAGAATGCCCAGGAATCCCCTGCAGCTCCCAGTTCCCCAGCCAGCTATCAGCCCACACCGCACCCTGATATTTAGTATTTAACAACTGTTTGTCAACTTCTTTTAAGTATTAGAAAATACACATTTCTTAAATCTCTCAAAAACCAAGCTGAAAGCAAGAAAACTAAAAAGCACCCAGTACAGACATACATAGTTTCCTACAGGGCAGGAGCATGTATCTCTTTAAATTGATATTTTAAACTTCAGGAATTAATTATTAACCCAATTACAATTCTTAGCATCTTAATACTTTCACCTGAAGAATTCAAAATTATTTCCTATCACTAACAGAAGTATGGAGGGTGGGATTTATTGTTTCCAGTTGAAACCTGTTGTGATTTGCAGTCAAAAAATAACATCCATTCCATCAACCACCCTAACTGCAGGCAGAAGCAGTTCTATTCTAGAGGAAATCATCTTTACATCAACTTTAGTTGTGAATGGCCAAGAGACTCCAAAATAGCATACTCTTTCTGGTTGCAACAGGGTCACAGCAGAGTTTTCAGAATGTGCAAGACATTAATGGGGCCATTTCTGTTTGCCTTCCTAACAGAAAAACAGTTACTCAAGGCATGTTCTGCACAACAAAAAAATCTAGCAGTTCTTTACCTAATGCCAATAGTATTTTTCCTCTGGCTCACAGATTTAGGCAGTTAGCTTGCAACCTTCTCAAATGATTTCTACTCCTGGAAAGAATAGTGGTCATTCAGATTTCTCCCACAGACTAGCTGGGAAAGCACAATAAAAAGGAAGGGTCAACAGTAGAGAGTATCACAGAAGCTGTAGGCTTTATAAATAGTGTCTAAGGGACTGCCTATCACTGCTGGAAGACACTTTAACTCACCTTGGAAACTGAAGTGCTTATTCCACATCTAAAATAGTCAATATCCTCATAGCCCTTCAAAGAACACAAGCTGAATTCCTATTCATGTATTCGTTCTGTTCACACTCAGTGCAGGGCTAATGACAACCACCTTGCAACAGTCAGTGTAGCAGTTTGCTCAAGAGACCTGCTTTTTCAATTCTTTCCTTCCTAATGACGTTTACACAATTGATGGCTGAGGCACCCTTACCATAGAGAGTAGTCAAGCTATACTGAATCTGTTCCCTGCTGCCTCTATGCAGGCATTGTTTGAGTCAATGTTAGTGTCTGCACACAGGCACTTGTCATTCATGAGTCTTTGCCTCTTACAGACACGCACCCCATGGCTCTGGTTAGCACCTACCCAGCAGCAGGCTCCAATCACCAGCAGCCACACATGTCAAAATTAAATATCCGCAGCCACCCATCAGTGTCTGAATGGTGATGGCTGCTAGACTGAGGGGAGTTGCTTCTCCATGTAGAGGGTTAATGAGGGCCAATTGCCACAGCAACTGCTGAATGGTATATTGGACATTTTTATCAGAGGCAATTCTGTCAAACTCAGCTTGGCAAGCCCTGTTTTATAGCACTGATCCTCTTGAAATCACAGAGGATATACAGGCATCTGAACAGGTAGCCTGAATTTCAGTGAAAGGATAAAGTTAAATTCTAATGTAACATCCACTGAAGCGCATGGAAAGGTCTTGATGAGTTTCAGCAAGTACTAAATCTAGTCTTCTGTTACATCCACACTCAGTCTGTTAGACAGATCTGAACAAACACAGGTGTGAGGGCTGTGCTGTGGAAGTCACCATGGATGCCAGAAGAGGAATGCAATTTACTCACTTACTGGGCCTTCACCACACCATCCACACACAAGCCTGGGGATGTCCTGGGTGCACTAACTAAGCACTGGGTAAGGACCAACCAGTGCTGCTAGAAACAGGCCAAGAAGACCCTAAGAGATTAGTATCAACACTCTGAAATACATCAGGTAGCAGTCATGGGTTGATTGTGTAAGTACTGAAAATGTCTGACTTCTTGTGTAGAAGACATCACAGCAATTCAATAGTGACATGACAGAAATGAAAAAAATGAGCCCTTAAAACAAGCAAAGACAGCAATATTTTTCAAGGCACCATTTGCACTAAAGGCTCATTAAAAAGGGAGAAAAAAATGTTTGCCAGACCTTCAGATTGGATATCTTTGAGAAAAAAGCATGAAAAATATTTGAGACAGTCCTCAGAGCATGCACCAGGAACCATAGTCATTTCAGAATTTTTATTAGTTGCTAAATGTGCTACATCTTGGGGATTCTTTTGATTCCAAATGGGTGATGTTCAAGCAAAATTTGAACAACCATTAATTCAAATACTGCAGATTCATACTCTATATTTTTATTTAACTTTTCTTGAATGTAGTCAATGGATAATCTTATGTTAGGATGGCTACATATATGTTTTTCACAGAATATACTTCAAGTTGTTCTAGAACAAGCTTTCTTGCCCTCCTGAAAAGACATAGGGAAGATAAGCAATTTTATAGAAAGTCTCTGAAAAGCAATCTTTTTTCTTTTCAAAGAATTTGAGATCTTAAATCAGATGAAAATTAATTGCATGCAAATATGTGATGCAACTCCAAGATTCAGTTCAGTCCCCTTCTATACAGTTGCAGCTGATTTTTGTCCCCTTCTAGGTAGTCAGGAAATTAGTTCGAAGCCTGCTACTAATACTTCAGTTGGGATTTTAGGATTTGAGGGTAGCAAGTGAATAGATCTTTGAGGCTTGATATATCAGGCAGGGGGCTTGAATCACTGAAGTGATTAACTTTGTCCATCAAAACAGCTTTCACACTGAGCTTTTAAACTTGTGGAACAGAGAATCAAATAGGATAAAATACTTAACACAGAAATAATTGGTAATACACTGACAGCACAAAACTTTGAGTCAACATACCTTTCCATAAGTCACAATAGAGGACTTAATAAAGTGGGTTAGTAAAGTCATGCCCTGAGAGTGAAGACTTACAGAAGCCAAGCTAAAAAATGCCAGTACCTAGGAACAGTTATGCTAGAAAAGGTAGGCAAAGTCTCCGTGGTGTTTGTTTAGCTGACAGGACTGCACATTAGCAATTGCACTGTTGTTCAGCAGTTCCGATTTTCTGAGAGGAAATTCTAAGGGGAGAGGGCAGCAAAGAGGATAAGGAGGATTAATTTAAAATGCACATTTTATCTTTTTACTTAGAAAACCAATGTTCAAATAATAACATCTATGCTTAAAAGATAAAGGTAAAGCAGCAGAGAAGAGTCAAAATCCATTAGTACAATGAGTACTGCCAATTTTAGTAGTAACAAGCACAGCCCATTCATACAGAGGTTAGCTAAACAGTTATTTTAAGGACTCACTGTCCTTAGTGGAAAATTAATAGAGCAAGTGTCAAAAGCCTTTCATGATTTTAAAAATTAGAACAGTCTGTCTCCACTGGGTATCCATCCTGCACAGAGAGCTTTCACCTACTGAAATGTAGAGTGTGAAGTTTACTCAGCACCTAGAACTTGGCACAGCTGTCCTGAAGTCATAATATCTAAGTATCTCAGTCACACATGGCATTTGACGAGTATACTGGCTACCTAGAGCAACACAATTGCTCTGCTCAAGTCATTTACATCATTCACAGCAGTGGAAAATTTAAAATGCAGTCACTTCGAGAATCACAGGACAGTTCAAAAACCTCCCTTTCTGGTGAGAAGAACAGGGCACATAAGCAGTTATTAAAGCTGCAGAAGAAAATAGTGGAGGAAGGAGAGGGAACAAAGTGTGAACATTTGCCACATTTGAACTTAAAAGCAAAAACCCAAACCTGAAGTTCTGCATTATGTCAGGCACTGAAAGTTTTGCTAATCTTTCTGGGGGAATCACACAGGTGTATTGGAAGGTAGAACTAGGTTTATAACATCCATGGCTCAGAGGATCACTTGATGCTTGCTTCTACACATCTCATTTGACTTCTGCAAGAAGCTGAACATGCTTGTCAATCTATTCCCTGGCCTGCAATGGCAGTTTTCACTTGTTGTTCAGCCCAGCATACATAAATTTATTTTTGGACTGCAGCTACCATCAACTCCCACTTGTCTGTGGGTGGTTTGCCCAAGTTATAAACTAACAGTGCCTCCTATTGCACATAGGTTCTAACGCTGACATGAGATTTATCTCTGGATAGGGCAAGCTCAGGTTCAGCATAATCCTTTAGTACAGGTGCAGTGCTGTGCAAACCAAGTACTTCACTTCCAAAGCTGGCATGGGCTTTGAAGCAGAGTGCCAGTCATGGCCCCAACTTGGATCTAGCAGGGTTTGTTTACTCCAGTTTTAACCAATTCCACTGGTCTTGCATGGGTTCTGGAAGAAGCCACTCAGTTCCTTTATACTGCTCTCCCCAGCATGTCCTCTAGTGACAGGATCACCTAGTTATAGCATTCTCCCTTTACATCAGGCAACAGAGAAACATGCTGCACACTCCTGCCAAGTTTCTGACACATACCTTGCTTTTCCAGCAATCTATTAGAGATGTGAATTTAAGGGTATGAGAGATAAAGGAATGTCGAGCCCTTCCAGCATCTTTTGTCACAGGGCAAACTCAGCTGGCGTTAGCCATTATTGCAATGACAGAAAAGAAGGAAAAAGCCCTTTCCTCGGCTGTGGCAGACTAAGAAAATCCTGCTGTTTCCATAACTGGCCCTTCATGGCTGTTGCCACTGGGTCTGTCACACTTACTGGCTACTCTGTCCCACTAGGCACTGTCAACATCCCATGGACCATAATCCCCCCCAAGCATAACACTATGCACAATAGCCAAACAACAGACACAATGGGGTCCTGTTGTTGGAAAGCCAAATTAAAAAAATCCAAGTTCTCTCCCTTATGTACACAGTCAGCCACTTTGTTTTTACACTTTCTCTCTTCATAGTCTTCTACCAGCTACTGTCACATATTTCCTAGTAGTTCAGTTACTCCACCCAAACAGTAAGCCTACTCACAATCACTGGTCATTAGCAGTAGCACTAGTACAACCATGTGTTTACTTATGCTGTATATTTTTAAGCACTGTACCTTGACCATTCCTAGCCTGCATCTCCTCATCCCACAATATTACAGGTAGCTTGCATGGACCGCTTGTCTTTTTTTTCAACAGACTACACATATTCTAGTCTATTATCCAGCTGCTCTCAGCTGTACTCTCACATTCCCTATTATACCATTGACAAAACTGCAATAACATTTATTTTTCAGGCCTACCCTAAGCACAGTTTTAATCCTTCCAGATCAGTGGGAGAGAAGGCCAGAGGTCAGGTCCCAAGCAATTCTGTTCCTTTCAGGTCTGGGCTCTGATCCATATGTACGTGACGAGGATAGAGGAAAGGAGAAGAAAGGGTGATCTCTTGTGACATTACTAACCTCAAGGTTGCATCTACTATCCAACATTAGGCAGTTAATTTTAATGGAATTGTATTTTGGATCTTAACAAAGCTTCTCTGGGAGAATGAAACATATATTGAATCTTTTCTCTTGCTTATCCCTACCCCTCAGCCACTGACAGTAGTCAAGATTGACTGGAGAGCGAACTGGAATTGTTCATTTTAGTAAAACTTTGAGCTAATATCTTATTTTGACAAATCAATACTTGCCAAAGTTCTTTACAACACATTCCAAATTGTTTTTCAGACTCATGTATATATTCAGCTTTACTCAATGTTTATAAGGAGAAACAAACAGGAATGTTCTATGACAGTACAGTCAACTTTGCCCTAGTGAACGTGACTTTATAGGTAATCTGATTATACAGATCAGCTAACAAGTGCAAGCAGATGAGTATGTGTTATCATTAAGTCTCTCCTCCTTGTTCCAGCATTCAAAAAAAAGCCCTTTTCTCTTTTAATCTACTTGAATCAGCACATATCTGTCACCCAGCTTTTAGTAGTAAATAGTGCTTCATTTTAACATCTGATCAGACATAAGGATGAGACTTTTTAGGCTTGATGTTCCTTGGTGAACCTTTTATTTATTTTTGTGCATGACCTCCACAATAACCTATAGTTTCGACATTCTAAGAGCAAACTAATATTGTGGCATAACTGTAATTTAGCTGCAGTGTTGTTGGTGAAAGTGTATTTCACAAGTGAGATTTCAGATATCATAACTATTTGGATATTCAAGTCCAAATGCCAATATTATGCACAGCTGCACTTCAAACCCATTTTGGTTTGATTACTCAAAGGATTTAATCCTAAAACAACAAAATCAGCAAAATCCCCACTCTTTAAGAGTAAGCCTCAAGAATTCTGGTTGAAAGTTAACCTTGAAAACAGTTTTACAATTAATTTGAATTAGTTTTCTATTTAGTAGCCAAAATAATTTCCCATAAATGGCATTATGCCAAATGTGTTCTCTACTGCCTTTCTAGTGGCAGAGAATTCATGACTATAAAATAAGCAAGAGAATCAAAGGCTGTAGTGTGCTGCAAAATGGATCCTGGGGGAAACTAATAACTTACTGTTGAACTGGAAACTCGAATACTTTTTTTTCTTCCTCCCCTTCCTTTTTTCCCCATAGAACAGCAGTAACTATGCATCCAGGGGATGCTCTGCACTTTTACTTCTGAATTAAAAAAACTAGGCTAGATGAGCATGTGATAAAATTGCTTGACACTAAAGAACAGCACATACATTCTTTGGGATCTTAAAATAATCTCCCAAGGGAACATTGTGGTTCTTCTTTGAGACTGAAGACTACATGAATGCCAAATAAAGTTTCCATGTACTGACTAATCCACTAGCTATCTACCATTCTGTCGGCCTGCTTCCAGTTCTAATTCCCTTTGTCTTTTTCTTGGCCTGACTGAACCACTCATTTTCCTTTGGAGTTGTTACATACATGCCAATGACAACAGGCTTTCCTCTTGGGAAATCCCCCATTAAAAGACATTCTTCAGTGGCCCTTCTTCTACCTTTAATGCACACATAACTGCCTTGCCCACAGTATTTTCAATTTCAGGTATTCTAGGCATTTAGATCCAATTCTGTACTGCATTTCTCCATGTGTAGCTGTGAAAAGATAGATAACTTGTGAGGTGTATGAGGCTCTGGAAAAAACACTTCAATTGTTAATCATACATATGGAATCAAATTTCTCCTATTTCTAGGTAAGACTGTCCTTCAACTAGAGCTACAACTGCAGTGGCTTAAGTAGTTAAAAAAATCCACACTGTATCATAAAAAATATACAACATTGAATAGTCACACTATTCAGAAGGAATAGATCTGCTATGATTCATGAGTTGGCAGAAAATTTATCAGAAGGTAAATTTTTCAAAAGAAAGCCAGATTTTAAATAAAATCTTTCACAGAGTCTTGTTTTTGCAGAAATGTCAGTTTCTGAATAAACACTGACTGCCTGAAACATGGTAAATGTTAGCCTGAAATGAAAATACAAGAGAAAGTTCCACTACACAGCTTCGATTATGTAAAAGACCAGGGAGAAATGACTTTGAGGCACTTTGATGACAATTCATAGCTGAAATACGTCATTTAGGGATGAAATGTTTTTACCAAATCTCAACTTCCCTTGTGAAGATAGGCCTAATTTACTGACCTTCAAAGCACTAATTTAAATCATTATAGTTTTGGCTTCTACATTTTCTATGAAGTAATTTTAAAACTTTAAAAAGTTCATAATCATCTCTGCATGAACCAAAAAAACCAGTAAAGCTCACTCCCCCAAGCCCCACACGACTTTATATTAATTGCCAGAATCTTTTTTCTTTTTTTTTTTTTTTTAGGTCTAATTGATTACAAGCTCAAAGCTTTGGAAAACAGCAGTCTTAAATGCTAGTTTTTAATCCTTTCAGAGATTGGGAAAATTTAGAAGAATTGTAATCTAAAACACTGGCAGGGCAATGGCTAATTAACTGAGCTGCAGTTGTTGCCCACAGTTTCTGCTAGTGATGTCCAAAATATTAAAATATTTGAAAACTCTTCTTATCTTAATGTAGCAATTGCTAAGAATTTAAACTGCTGTTTGTGGACACAAAACAAAAGGCAGGAATAAAAGCAGCCAGAATATATTTCAGTTCTAAAAAATACAATTCTGAACTTTTAAAATATTATCACGCCTACAGTATTTATCCAATGTTCAGAAAAGTTGATGAAATCAGTTCCACTGGTTTCAATTGACTCTGAACTGGATCCCAAGTACTGTCAACAGCAAATAATATTAAAAATATAGGCAGAAGGCAGTAAGCAAAATGCTGTGTTAATCTGATTCTACTGTAGTCACCTGCGTTCTGAGCTTGTGGAAAAAGACATGAAACAGCTTCCTCGTTAACATAATTCAGAAGTGAAAGACCCAGCTGTCAGCCCAGCGCACATTCACCTTCTAGGAGTGCAAATTGGGGGAATTAAGTAGTTTGGCTGGCTGAGTCCAAGGTCAATTCCTTTGCTGATCAGAGCTGTTGTGAAGAAAGCTAGAAATGAGGGCCTGCCTGTCCTTTCCTTAGGAAGTGATTTTAAGCAGAGGCTTTACTGCTGGCCCCTGCCTCTGCTCCATCCCAGTTGTGCAGCTCTGCCCAGACTCATATCTCCATGTCTCTGACTCTGCCCAGGTTTCTTGGCTTGGCCTCAGACCTGCCTCATCACTGCTGACAGTCACTGGTCTACACCTGACCCTGATCCCTCCTGGTCACCCCTCCTACTTGCATTATCATCATGCTCCACTCTTGTCTCCTCTCACCCTGCAGAGCAGCCAGTTCTTGCTGCTCCCTCACACCAGCTTGGACTGGGAGGTTTATAACATGCTTAAACTTTAAAACTCACAAAAGTATAAGGCATTCGTGGTTTTTAGACTCCTCCTCTATTTTTCCTACTGGAAATCATCTTAGGCCACTCTTTATGCCTACACTGCTAATGTATTCCCAATACACAAGAAATTGAAGATGCCTGCTGCAAGAAGGAAAAAAAAATCTAGTTTAAGAGGTAAAGCCTTGTAAGTTGAGTTGTAAACTTGCCCATGCTACTGCACTGTAGACTGTATTAGCTCTGAACAGTATATTTGTAAAACACATTTTAAATTAATTCTTCTATTTCTTCCCCTCAAATGCGTTTCTCCCACCCAAACCTTCAAAAGTATCCAATATCCAAAGAATTAAAAAAACCTGTATTACCCATGTGTTAGAGCTTTAATTTTTCCTACACAATTTGAGTCCATTTCTCCTTTTCCTAAAATAATCAGCAGTCTTGCCAGAGTAGGGTTGGGATCAAATCCTTTAATTAAAAACAAGCATTTATTTACTGAAGTTTGGAAACAATTAATACTTTCATATTCCCATTTGTATTGGCTAAATAATTGCTTTGTGCACATAAATTAATACACTCTAAGTTAAAATACTATCCTATGTTCTGCTACCCTTCTCCAAAGATAATATGATCTACTAAGAAGAACTATTGTTTCTACAGGAAGTCCTATGACAGGACAGATTTTCATTGCTGGCTTTCATTTCTCCTGGATGTTCAAAGGCAACACCCTCTTCTTTCCACCTCTTATTCATTTTTAAGTACCTCTCAACAGTTTGTAATCCAGGAACTTGTGTACATCAGCAAATCAAGTTGAACTAATAGTAGTGAATATGCAAAAAAGTAGACGAAAAGATTAGCATTTTTCAGTACTGCTTTCGTTTCATTTCAACATCTGCATACAGCATTTCACTAGAGTGGATATTTCTTTATTTTTCTACCATGAACCCAGCATTTTGCCATGACTATCAGTCCCAGATTGCTCGTGTAAGAACATAGCATTAAGGCAACTAGTGACTATTTATCTTCATTTAATAACAATGAAAATTGGATAGCATAGAGCAACAGGGGATGAATTGTGCCATCCATTTCCAGGAGAGAAGCAGCAGGAACTCATTACTTCTTACAAAGAGTTTCTGGCTTTCAGAAGATGAAGGGCCTAACACACTGTCATTCAGTAAGTACACTTTTACATTTATCCAAAAATTTTTAGAGGCAGCTGTTTCTAAGAAATAATGAATTTCTATAGGATACTTTGAGCATTTGTATGTCAATTAAACAAAAAAGGAATACATAGTTTTCTTAGTATTTGAAGTTATGCTGTACTGAGGCTTTTTAAAATAATTTCTTATTAAGGTATTTCAAGAACAATGAGAGTTTAATTAGGATGCTGTCCACAGACAATCACACAACTTAAAGAACACACTGTGTATCTACAACAAAAATGCCAAGTGACTCTGTCATTGCTAGTTAACTATACTCTTTCCTAAATGGAAAATACAAGTTCTGAGTATAATGGCAGTACAACCTTCAGGAGCATATAATTGTTCTCTTATGTATCTTTTACAGATAGCTTTTTATCTGTGCTCCTCAGTCCATTTGCAGACAGGGAAACAAATGCACCAGGAGGTGAGGTGAATTGTTCAGAGTAGCAGAGAACGGACAAGAGCCCATTCTCCTCACCCAGCCGGTAGCTTGATCCCCCCGCTACACACTTTAGATGATGCCAGCTCAAAGCAAGCATTTGTTCAAGTAATATCTTAGCAGAAGTGGGCTAATTTTATCAGTTCTCTTCTTTTAAAATATGTACATATGTTCCATTGTATGAACTGACATTCAAAGCTGACTAAATTATACAGTGATCTTAAGATATTTTTAGTAACAGTTATTTTACAGCTGGAACATGCCTCACAAATAGCCTGCAGAAGCTTTTCAGCTCAGACCTTACTGTAGTCCCCCATAGTTTTTTTGGCTCCTTCTTACCCTTTATGTCCTTGTGTAACATATTCAAAGTCAACTGTGTTTGATTTAAAAAAAATAAAATAAAATTAAGAATCCAAATTCACACACGGAAAAGCTTAATTTCTAATGCTCAGCCTGAGTACCTTTTTAAACCCGGCAAAGAGCCTAATTCTCTTGGGTTTCAATAAGATACAGCATACAGAGTGCTCAATATTCACCAGGCTTTTTAAAGACACAGATTATATCCATAAGAGCTTCCTGGTTGCTCACCCACTCTTGGGACAGAGGGTGGGAGATAAATTTGAAGGTCTGCCTATTACTATTATCTCCATGCTCCTGGGTGGTCACCTGAAAGGAAAAGAACCAGGCAAGTATGCTTCCAGGCACATAGTGGAAGAAGCTGGTGTCAGAGAGCGAAGGGGGCATTTTCACTCCTTCCAAGAATGTCCAATAATTCCAGTCTCAATCTGTCACCATGCCTCGCACAGTTTTAATGTTGCTTTTTTAGCATCTTTTTTCCCCCCCTTTTCCTTCAATTTATTGTAATGGAAGTAATGCATTAAGAAGCAATATTCTGACAAGAAAAATCAAGACAAGACTATGGAACTGTTCCTTTTAAAGTAATTATCAAAGTCCAAATTCATTTCAGCAAGGAAACCTGAGCTTTAACCTGGTAATTAATGGAGATGATTCTAGAAAGAAGACTCATTTTTCACATAGTATAATGACAGATCTTGTTTTCCATAAAAAAAGTTGAGAAGGTTTGTGAGCATTCTTCCAGGTTTCAGCCAACAGACTGTTTAACACCAAGGCTTCTAAGTAGTAATTTTATTTCCTATCTTTACATGCAGCTGAATTTTCTCCAGGGCAGAGAATGCAGACAGACTGTCAAAAGCTGGGAGTTGCAAAATCCAGACACAGCACATTTTGCTGTATTCAATTTATAACCCTGTTTTTAAAAAAAGAAAAAAATGTTGCTGAAGGTGCAGGCAGATAATTTAGTTTGTGCTATTTTATTAGTTTCACTTTTAGTTGGGATTGTCAGTTATAAATGTGTACAAGGTCAAAAGGTGAAACAAGTTCGTTACTTCTGTGGAGTCAGCAAAAGAATTTTCTAACTATACATTAGAGCAACAGCCATCAAGAGTCACATAATGAGTTCACATATGTCCCAAGAAGAAAACAGCAGGTTATTAACACATTTAGTTTTAGTAATATTTTCTTACATCTACTTTTATAATTGAAGTCAATGAAGTTTAACTGCAATGCAAGACCTACATGGAACTGTCACCTACAGTTGCTATTCTCCAGAACACACAAGTAGGTAAACAACTGAAAAAAAAGCCAAGAAAAACATTTCTAGTCCATATGAAAATTCAGGTCTAATGTTCTAATGATAGTGTCCCCATTGCTTTGATGCCATTAAAAATGAGAATGTTAGAAACCAGTCCACTGCAATCAGTGGAGCTCTATCAAAGTAAAATGTCTCTGAACATGGAGTTCATCAAGCACTCTGCATGACACAAAGATCATTCAAGTTTATACCTGTCCTATAGCAATTCTCCCTGGACTGGAAAAGTCCCATTAAAGTAAATTGCAGAAGTGATTTCTGCCACGAAGAACTGGGGAAGAGAGGGAGAAGAGAAGACATCAGTAAAGTACTTAATAAGGATTTCATTGTGTTACATACTTCTAAAGTGACTTGAAATGATGTTCACCACCACATTTCTCTTACAAAAGCAAATTCAAGACAGAAAATTTCAAAACATTAAAAAGCTCAAGTCAGATCTCTGAATGCTTAGAATGATATTGTATTTTCCAGAATTGAGGGATCTTGCAAGAGATTTAGGGCTGTATTAGAAGTTATTTTATCCCTGAAGGAGAGTACACTAACATCTGTTCAATATGCTTTCATGTGGGCATACTGATTTTACACTTCTAATTGCTTCATGCTAAGCTTTCTGAATAAGTCTTAAAACATTTTGGGTCAGATTATATGAACTATTATAAGTGAACTCTTAGCATATTTCCCTGCAACATTCTTTCCAGACTCTCTTCCCCATACTATTCCCTAACAAAAGCAGAATGCAAATTGTACATAGCAAGCCAGGCAAAGGAGATGAGCAGCATCAATAGTGGGGGGAAAAAAAAACCCCAACAACCAAAACCTCACACAGATCGTAACTCTTGCTTCTGCCCTCAAGAGCTTGAGCTCTTCAAGCAAGAGCTGTGTGCATATGTAGAGATGGAAGGATGGCTGTGAAAAAGCTCTCTAGGCAACTTGGCCTTCAGAGCCTGCCTGAACTCCAGCAGTATCTCCAAACCAGGGTACGGGTTGCAGTGATGCTTAGAGTTACCAAAGTTCAGTGTTCTGCCTCCAACCTATGACGCTTTTATACAGTGCAGCATAAGGAATCTCCATGGGCAACCTTCCAACTACCACCCCAGTTTCACGCTTGAGAAAATTTGCCTACTCCCACCTCTACTCTGGCAACATGGAAGAGACAGAGCAGAAGGGCAGTGGTCTCGTCTTGAGTCCATGCACTCAGTCTATGCTAGTGACCTACAATTTCTAGACAAAGGAAGTTGAGAAAGCAATCTTTACTTTGTACACACAATCAGATAATGATGTTCTCACAGGGACTGATTATCCTCCCAGGAGGCCTGGGCACTTATACATACTGGAAAAAGTGAACATTAAATGCTGCCTTTCCATTTTGGCAGTGTTTTTTTCCCCACTCTACATTGATGGAAATATTGGCCATAGCATTAGCCCATACAGCTCTCATTGCCTTGCACTAAGTGCAGAAATGAAATTCCAAGAGACTTCATTACCATTTATCCTTAAAGCACTCCATGCTTTTATTTGTCTCTTATTATAAGCTAAGGAAATGCATAATCAGTTGCCTGGTACCTGTACCTTGCAGAGAATTGCATCGGTAAGTATACACTTTAAAATGCTACAAATAAATAGAAGATGCTAGAACACAGTTTGGACACATTAGACCACAGACTGGAAAAAACAAGCATCAGCTTAACACCAGAAAACAACTAAAGAAAATTGTAAAGGGTCTCTAGAAACATGGATATTTCTTCACATAGATTTGGAAGCAAGCATTCACAATGAAGGGAGAAAGAGCCACTCATCCTACTTGCTGCTGTAGACGTGCCTCATGTGCATCTTAGAGACAGCTGAACACTTGGGAGTAAAATCTTGTGGAGACAAAGACAAGTAAAAGGACTCAAAAACCTACAGTTCTACTAAAGAGAAAGCACATATGCCATTCACGTATAAGCTCACACCACACAAGAAATCTCAGTCAAGATCAAACCTCCCCAGGGTTGTGGTAGTCACCACAACTGGAGGTTTTCAAGATGCAACTGGACAGGGTGCTAGATAATCTCATCTATGTTCCCTTTTCCATGAAAGGCTGGACCAGATGATCTTTTGAGGTCCTTTCCAACCTAGGCTGTTCTACAATTCCATTATTAAAATAGCCCCTTCACCTTCTGTGAAGGAGAGTATTTTCCCACAGTCTTACAGTGACTTAGGGCTTGATTTGTCACAGTTCAGGGCCAGAGTTAATTCCTTGTCATTGTGAAGGAAAATTGAGAAAACCTTCAGAGTCTCAGGAACTGCAACAAAGCTGCTGTTCAGACTGAGGCTCTGCACAGCAAGAGAGGCTAGCAGTACCAGCAAGGAAACCAAGCTCAGTCTAAAACAGAGTGTCATTACTAAGGTGCCAATAACCTAAGAGAAGCAAAACCTACTTAGCAGGCGGTGCTATCTTAATTCTGCTATCCTGTAATCAGCTGTTGACAAACTGTTAATTGACTGAGCACAGCATCCACTAACACAAGCAAGCATTGAGGAGGACATGGGTTGTCTAACTGGATGCATTCCCAATCTGTCATCACATTTTCAAAAGATAAGCACACAACTGGTTCATCACACAGAAATGAAAATCACACCTGCTCCAAGCTGTCATTAACATACTACAATGCCAAGTAACTGGGAGAGACACAGGAAATGCAAGTTGCATTTGCATCTAGAGCAGGCATTTGCTTCCACTTCATAAATCAGCAACCCAGATTCCACCACAGTCAGTGAAGCAGCACTTAGTCTACAGAATGCTAAGAAGGAGGGGGAAGGAAATAATTGTCATCTGTTTCTTACAGTACTAGATCTAAGAGGCAACTCGCTGGTTATGAGGCCACATGTCTTAAGCAAAGGAACTATTTTTGTGCTACAAAGCATAATTATTTTGTGGAACTTACTGCTAAAGCATCAAAGAACTATGGACAAGTTCAAAGAGGGGATAAGCAAATTCACAGAAGTCCATTGCTGACAATTAAAGGTAAATTAAATGCTTCAGAAACCCGTATTGGTACCAGGTGTTTCCAAGACAGAAAAAGATGGTATGCACAGCCTGAGCTTGTACTCTTTCCCTAGGAATTTGTTGTTACACAGCATTAAGACAGGACCCTTGGTTTGAAAGAAATCTGTCTGATCCAGCCTTGCAATTCCTATATTTAGGTTTAGCCAGGAGCCCAGTCTCAGAGTCCATAAACAGGTAACTGAGGGAAATCCCACAAATTCACTTAATCTTAGAAACTTTTTTCAACTCCATACATTCAGGATGAGTTGTCACATGGTATTTGCTATAATTTAAAGTTTGTAAGCAAGCACAACAATAATATTAACATCTCTCACTAGGGTATTCTGATACACAACTGTTTTTAAAGGCATTCAGCTGTACAAAGTGTTAGTGATGTGTACAGTGTTAGTGACCAGTAGGAATGAAGGGGAGGTATTGGGAAAAAAACCCTTAACTCACTTGTAGCATCATACAGCTTGTCAAGTACATCAGAACATAGAGGTAGAACACCCCCCAAAAAAGCCAGTATTTTTCAAACCAAATTCCTACATCCGCCAGGAAAACCTTTCCTGAGGACAAAATAAAAAAATAGGCTGCAAAAATCCTATTAGCAAACACAACAATACAGCATTTGTCCTTACATAAAGGATGGCTATTTGGAAACTGAAGAGCAGTAGGTATTTGTTTTGTCCAAATAAATAAAGTACTGAGAAGACATGCAGAAAACACTACTGGGTTGTTAGAACAATACAATGAAGGAAGAACATTTAACTCGGTTCTACTGAGATGAGCTTGGTGACCTTGGGCTGCATCAGTCATTCTCCATCTACATCAGCTTCACTAACCTTACTGAGATGTTCAGGTTAAAAGTATATTTAGGGTGTGTGTTGAGGATTTCTTGGCTGGGCGAAGGCATGTGAGCAATCCAGCCGTTAGGTGGGAATGAAGCATAAGTTTACAAAGTGCTGGAGCAGACAAGGACACTGTGTCCTTGTACGCTGGGAAAAAGGAAGATAAGAAGAGCCTGACAACACCTGGATGCTGAAGAATGAGATAAGTAACTGCTGGACACCTCGTGAAGAAGCTTGCACAGCCAATAAAGGATAAGATAGTGTCGCGTGAACCGGGGTATTGTACCAATTAGAGTATTGTATAAGGCGCGTGCACAAGCACGTAAGATATATAACTGTGTCAAACGTTGTAGTAAATGAAATTCACTTGATCACATTGGGCTGTGTGTGATGTCCCCTGTGGATCCTCCGCAACAGGTGTGCACACAGTATTATGGGTAAGAGGGCTTACACAGAGCTTTGCAAGACTCTTAGAACCAGAAGCTACAAAGGAGACTGTTTAATTTGCAACTGTATCTTCATTAACATTAAACCCCTCACAATGCTACTCTCACCTGGATGCTTGAGAAACAGACAACTGAACAGAGACTGCAAAGCAACTCAAAGATAGCAAGACATACTGCTAACTCCTACAAAACAGCAAGATGTGCTGTAAAATGTGCTGGCAAGAGGGAAAGATACTTGTTTCAAGTCAGAGAGGAAGGAAATTTTGATCTGAAGAGATGTTTTTACTAGGCAGTCACCCTTAGAAAGTAAAGGCAACTTACACACTCCCATTGTTTTCTCATGCATCAGGAAAGCTCAGAAGTCCAAATAGCCCCTCTAACTTTTTTTTCCTCCTTCCAGCTTGTATTTTAACAGTCTTTCCATTTCTTCAGAACAAAAGTAGGTTGACAGTTAAAGCTGTGAAAGCAGCATGGCAATCTTATTAAGCATGCCACGTTTGCTATGCTACCCTGCAGAAAAATACAGTGATGCTAATTAGATTTCAACCACAAGTAGCTGGGTGAATCCAATTCAATGCATACTGAAACTGCAACACTTTCAAAAGCTTTAACTGCATCTGGCTAGAGATAGCAATATATATACATTCCTTATCTGATTTCTCCAGGAACCTGCTGCTGGCCATTCATGGAAACTAGATATTCCGCAAATGGGTGTTTGGTCTCAATATGATACTTGTATTCATACTGTCCAATCAAGCATACAAGATATACAAAAAGCTCGTGCTACAGACAGCACTAAACACCTCACTTCTCAGCTCTCTTGTCATGAGGAAAAGTCAGTAACCTCCATTCCTCTCCAAACTGAAAGTAAGTGGGTTCTTTCAGAAGATTAGTTTAGCATCCAGTAATCTGTTTCTCTAAACAGCCTATTCTGAACTACAGAAGCAAATCCCACTCTCTATAATCCTGTTGGTTTCATTGACAGGAGCCTGTAACAAGCATACATCCTATTGTAACAAAATACCATGCAACATTTGCCATTTGAGAAATACTACTTTCTTCCCTTGTTTCTTAGGCCAATTAACCACTAAAAATTTAATGAGGAAAACTAACTTTTAAAAATGACACTAACTTTTGCTCTCTGCAGTTTCATTCCAGCCCTAGTCTACCCATCTTCCCACTTAGCCCATCAGATAGCAGCAAAACCAATGCAAACCCCATTGGTAGGGCTGAGGCAGGACCTGAAGATGATCCCGGTGCAGACCTAACCAGAACATCAGCCTGCAGGATCTATCTGAACACAGCATACAGTACCAGTTGTAGACAACAAGATCCATCAACAGCCCCAGACACAGCAAGAGAATGAACCAAACCTGTAAGCCATCCAGGCAGCCCAAACAAGAGCAATACAAGACAAAACTACAATATAAATACTGAAGGCAACCATAAAACACAACTAAAGACTAGCACTCCTACAGCACAGCACAAACCAGCACATGGTGCCCAGGCCTGAGCTTAAATGGGGCCCAAGGGCCTATGGACAGGGATCCCAGGTAAGGCTGATCAGGGCCAACAGAGCTTATTAAGTGCCCTCAGGGCCCTGATATAGCTGTTTGTAAGAGGTGGACTCTCTGGAATAGTTGGTTATCATTTAAGTTTGTAAATATATAAACCTGAAAGGCCCTTTTTATCTGGGGAGACAGAATTCAGGCATGTAGGGAGCAATTCAGTGTATGGTGGGCTGCAGCTCATAATAGGTTTTTGATGTGTTTTATTGAAGTGTAATTGAGGCTTGCTTTTTTTCAGAGCTGTGTTCACTACTGCATTCAGTGAACTTTCACCTATGTCAGTAGTGATGAGCTCTTGCCAACAATCTTGGTTCTCACTGTTGGTTGAACAAATGTTAATTAATTTTATAGCTCTGGGTAGGAAAAAGCTATTTTCTAACTGCTGTGGTTCTTCACTATATCTGTTGCAATAGTTTTAACGTAGGGTTTTTTTAGCTTGTCCACCTATCTACAGTGGTCTCTGCCTTTCCATGGAGCCTGGATTAGCAGATAATGCTCTGCATATTTGGAGCCTGTAATTCTAAGGCTCTCTACCTAGTCAAATAGACTTTAGGAAGCTAAAAGTAGTGCTTGGATTTGTTTGTTCTTAAGCCCTTTCTGTAACATACTTTTTTTTTCTGTCTATAGAAGGCTCTGGTGGTTACTTTGCTGATAAGCAAATACAGCCTACAACATGAGGACTGGCCATTTACAAGCCATCTGTACTTCTACTAGAAACCCTTGGAAAATAAGAATAGAATGTAAAAACAGTAGAAGATTAGTGCTGTGGTAATCTCAAGGGAGGGGCTACACCTTCCCTGAAGCCCTTGAGCATCACTGAGATTTGATATTTTGTTTGATATTTATGTTAAGGGATAGTACTGAGCCTCAAAAGAAATTTTAGACATAAACCCCACAATCCTTGGGTGGAGGAAGCAGTCAGCACCTCTTAATAGCCAAAAAGTTGTTCTAATTGTCTGGCCTTTTGTTCATAGTACAGATTTTACTGGGAAATTACTGAACCACAAGTAGCAGCAAATGGTGGGCAGAGAGTTAAGAGGACTTAAAAAATGTCTGATACATTTCCAAATGGCAGCCCTCTGTTTTAGAAAATGACAGCAGAGTTAGTTTCTTAGGGTGTGGTGGCACTTGGGTGACTCCCTGCCATTCTTATGGCTTTTTTCTGCCTTCTGCAACCGAAATCATAGGGTTGCATTTAAGAAATTACTTGGAGGGTTTAATCATTTAAAATCATTTTTACTGTTTTCTAAACTGCAATAAAGTATTTTTTTCTTCTACCTCAACAAGGCATGTATGAATTACATGCTTCTTCACAAAGATGTGTGAAAGGAAGAACAAGAGTGCTGTCGTGTTAGAAGTTGTGATTTAGCAGGACATATTCTATAAGTATGGATCTGTATTTGGATCAAAATGAAATAGGTAACTTATAGCTATATCCTAACAGTTTGCCAAAAGTGCAACTCTCTATGAAGCCAAATCAGAAAGTAATCTTTCTATTATTACGGCCAAGGCTTTGTTAGTGTTACAAGTATAAATGTCTGCTCAGCCATTTAACATGGCTGTTCCAAGACAACTTTGGCTTCAGTTGCCTTCAGGTTTACAGTCTTGGTGGTTTTCTTACATTAATGCATCTCTGAGACAGAAGAAAAATATCTGCCTGTGGGGTTTAGTTGTAAACTGAGATGACATATTAGGAGGTCATCACTGTCTTATGCTTTCCCATTTTTACCTATTCATTTATCATGGAAAAATTCACAGAAATGGGAGAACAAAACATAAAATATCAGCTTAAAGAATATCAGTCACTTATGCTCCAGAAGAAGTTGGATCAAAAGCTGTTCTGCTGGGCAAGGCACAGAAATATGAATTCCACCGCTTCCCAGTGTTTTGAGCAGTGGGACAGTTACATTCCCATTGGGTAAGAGAGTTGTGATATAAGCTGTAATTAGGGTCAAGTATGCCAAATGGTATACTTGCTTCACAGACAGGGCTCTGTGGGAGTGACCAGAGAGTCACAGGACTAGAATGCAAGACTTAGATCTACAGTCATCTTGTCAGAGACAGGAGGGTCTAAAACCCAAGAGGGACTCGCTTTGGCAGTTGCTACTTAGAAGGTCCCTACTTTGCAACTGCCTCCTTTCTGTGCTTAACTGTATGCCAATAGCAGTTTATTACAGAGTCAGGTCTGGGCCCCCGAAAACTACTCTTCAGTAATTTTGATATAATAAAATACATGCCATTTGCAAAGCAAGATAACTTGTTTCTTAGTCAGCTGATATGGCTGGAAAAGAGATGTTTCAGGATATGTAAACCTTTATAAGTGCACAATATGTTTCAGGTTTCTCTCAAGGGAAAAGCTATCCAGGAAAGTCAGGCTTAAGAGCTTATGGATGAAGCTGAAAGACCAGGAGCACTTTTCATGAAATGGTTCCCATGTAGAAAGCTGCACCATGGCTAGGAATATTTCAGCAATAATAATGAACTTTCAGTACAGGGCTCTTCTGGAATGAGCCATTTAAGACTACATATTTATATACTTAAAGCATCCTTTAGATTGTTACCTTACATAATCCACTTACTGATCATATCCGTTTTTTATTGTCTACTTGTGGACCTGAACAGTACTTAACAGGAAAAGGCTGGCAAATAAGGTTCTGAGCACTTACCAACTTCAACATTCATATTTCATACAAAACATGCTATTTCTAGATATCTGCTAGTGCATTCTTTGGCAAAAGGGTAGCTTTGAAAGAAACTTTTAAATTAGCCCTATCATCAGCCCACGCTTCAAATAAATGTGCACACCCTACAGTTTTTCTTCTTTTTTTCAAAAGAAAAATATTATCTTCACTTTGTGCCTGACACCCTCGTATTCTAGGGCTGGAACACACAAGTGCTCCGCACAGGAGCCCCCCAGAGAAAAATCAATAATTTTCTTTACACTGATCACCTTAATTATCAAACCACATGTCTGAAAGTTGTAATAGACTTAAATATTTATGGACACTTTGGAAGTTGCATTTAATCACAGGATGATAACTGGTTGCTGATTGTATATTTGAAGATTTTTGTAGCCTTGGCAAATAAAAGACTAGAATTTCAGCTTCCTGGAAGCTTGAGTAGTCTTTTTCTCAGATAATTTGCATTTAAAAAGACTTCTGCTTTCATATGTCCCAGCAACAAGATACAATTTCTCAATCTAACAATCTGTAGCCTAATCCAGCAGTAACTCTTCAAGCAAAACTCCTGCCAAATCTAACAAGAGTTTTGCCTGAACAGGGACTACCCCAGCAGGCCCGTGATCACTGTCCCACTACCTGAAAGGCAATTGCAACCCCCAGATGACAAACTGCCTAAAAGGGTCTTTCAACAGCACCAGCATATGAGCCTCTGGCAACTGTCACACACAAGCAGCTGCAGTGAGCTATGGGGATGTTCTGTACCAGATGGAGACTACGCTGGAAGCAGAGTTATGTGGGTGGCCCATTTTCTTTGACACCTGTAAGAGCATTTAGTCACCAACAGCAGAGGCCCATTCATAAATATGTCTTTGCAGAGGCTTATTGATCTATATGCCACCTCTTTTTGGAGCAGAGAGAAGTACTTCTATAGCCACGTAAATGACTACAAAATGTAAGCAATCTTCTCATTCCATTTTGTAGCAATGCTGCAAATCACCTTTGTTCGGCAGGCTCTTCATTCATCTGGATTTTTGGTTATGAAAAAGACATTGTCAGGACCAAGAATTTTGAACTCAGCCTGCTTTACATTTCAATACAGAAAACTTTTTGGATTGAATCCAATTTTCATTCAAGTAACTAACCTCTGTAAAATCAGTGGGGTGATTTTATGACTATAACTGAAAGTGATCTTGTTCCTACTACTCTAGGAACAATTTGAGATTATTGTCCAAAGGATAAAGGGCCTGAAATGTCTGTTGGACACTACTGAAGCAAGATAAGTGATGAGATAAACTCAGATGATATTGCAATGTAATTCTTCTTTCAAGTAACTTATTTTAAACTGTCCCTGGGAAAGGGAGAGCAAGGAGAATTACACTGGCAAAGCTATGGCAGAATATAGTTACATAATTACATTTCTTACATTCATTGTGCATTTCAGGAAGTTCCTTTGTACAGATAGATTTTTCCAGTGTCTTGCAATGTCTTGTGTAGTTGTTTACCTTCTTTAAATGGTTGCCAGGAAAAAAAAAAAAAAAAAAGACTGAGCATTACTTGTCCATTGTCCTTGGTCGACATAATGCACAGGTCAATGGGAAAGGAACAGGAGAAACATGCCCAGGGTTGTAGGTAATCACTGGTTAAACAGAAGGTCAAGGGTAAGGATTTTATACCTGTTTTGTAATACTAAAGGAGAGAGATGAACATTACTTTACTAAAAGTTGGAAATTATTAGAGACTACCCCCAAAGCCTCAGAAATACTGGCATAAATATCAAGCTGGCATACCCATTAATTGTTCTGATGGGGCCAGAAATATTATTTTTCTCTGAATTTAGATGAAGACATTTTCTTAGCGTGGGAGAGAATGACTAGAAACTCTGAAAAGGTACTGCAGATACAGCAATACTTTGGAAAATATTTGTTTCATGTATATCCTGCTGCTTTCATCAGAAGTTGCTTATCTCAGCACTAAATTCAGATTAATATATAAAGATATTTGCAAAGGTTGGAATTTTTGGAAGCTTGGCTTGAGAACTACATGCAATGGCATCTGGATTTATGGCTCCGCTGCAGTATGTCTTTGAGACGCTTATCCAAAAATTGACTACAAGCAAGAACTTAGCTTATGACATGACACTTTTCATATTCTCAAACATACCATCTTTTCAGGTGAGCTTTTATTCTTTTTGCAGGAAGTCTTGAAGTATTGCAACCTTTAAAAAAAATTACAGCATATATTTTGTGTGTTATAGACTGCACAGTAGATACTCCGCCATAGAACATCTGTGAGCTTAGCCTGGGTTTACATCTGTGCCTTTGGGCAGCCTGCTTCACTGCTGAGCTCCTGCAGCATTTGGAGCAGGTTTAAAATGAGTGCGACATGCTGTGAAGAGAGCTGCCTACTGTTAGTGAGACTACCACTCTGCCTGGAATGGAAGAAGCACTTGCTGTGTTCGCAGTACCCAGTGCAGCTTTCAGATACCAAATTCTTGTGCAGTCCCTGCTGAAGTCAGTAGGAGAGCATCATGTCTACCTGACTTTAACACAGTTTGATTCACTTTTTTAACACAACATGCTTCACTTTTTTAACACAACATGCAGCTGCCAGAAAGGAGCCAAAAAAGGGTTATTTTTGAAACAAGAAGTCACTGATGGTAAAAAGCCATGTATAAATAAATATCCATGCCATATTTAACAAATCTTAGTCTTGTGATAAAGGCCTGAATTTTGGATTCATGTATTGTATAAGGAAGAATAACTCCTTTGCCTTTAATAGCATTATTTCTGATTTAATTTGGGAGCACAGTCAGAATTATTCTATGTCAATGACTGTTTATGTTGTAAATCATGCCCTATGTACACCCATGCCCTTCTCACAACTGATAGAAAGGAACCAGTATCACAGTAGAGAAGAATACTGACCACAAACAGAAACACGTATGAGAGTTGTATTTGGCCACAGATGTTTGTACTAGATTTACTGGCTGACAAGCTAGCCAGCTTTAGCTTGCATCATAATCTAATAAAAACCTAGTAATACCTTTTCATCTAACTTAGCCATATTTATCAGGCTTTGGAGGTGTCAAGTCTAAAAAAGAGAATTATACTTCTGCCTTGGAGATATTTTTATTGCTGAGGAAAAAATATATTGCAAGAAACAGTTCCTTGCACAGCAGAAGAATTCCACTTTGGAAAATAAAAAAGTCAGGCAATAAAAATTCCCATTTCCTATCAGATCTGTCCTGATCAGATGCACTCAAACTTGAAAGTTTCTTCTATCTCTTGCAACTTCTTTCTTTTAAATTCTGAAGAGGCTTGACAGGCAGAAAATGAACAGATGCACATTAGAGGTGGGAGATGATCTTGTAGGAGGTCTATGCTTGATTTATGCAAAGATGATGATGCGGAGGCATGCCTGCATGGTGGAGCACTGTGTGGGTAGAGGAATTGCCCAGCACGCACCTCTTTACAGGACTGGATATTACATAAGGTTTGTAAATTACTTCCTGTCCCTCCATTCTGTACCTTGGAAGATATGTAAAGATACCAGTACAGAGACATTTCACCAGAAACAGGCTGTCCTTCAGGTTCCAAATCTCATTCTTTCTGTCCCAGTTTCCCTGCTGAGCAGTCTTCTTTTCAAAGCCAGCAAGCAAGCTGTACCTCTAGCTCCCAGGTAGGTATCGTATGCTTCCAGAACCAGGTTCTCTCCGGCATCTCTGCTCCCTGGAGGTTAGGGATGCCTCTGGCTGCAGGAAGTACACTGAGCACTTGTATTGGCTTTGTGTGGCAAGGTTTTGGTAGTGGGGGGGGTTACAGGGGTGGCTTCTGTAAGAAGCTGCTGGAAGCTTCCCCTGTGTTCGAGAGAGAGAGCCTATACCAGCCGGCTCTAAGATGGACCCGCCGCCGGCCAAGGCCGAGCCAATCAGTGATAGTGGTAACGCCTCTGTGATAACATTTTTAAGTAGGAAAAAAAGTGGGGACAGAGAGAAACAGCCACCGGAGAGAGGAGTGAGAACACGTAAGAGAAACAACCCTGCAGACACCAAGGTCAGTGAAGAAGGAGGGGGAGGAGATGCTCCAGGCACCGGAGAAGAGATTCCCCTGCAGCCCGTGGTGAAGACCATGGTGAGGCAGGCTGTCCCCCTGCAGTCCATGGAGGTCTACGGTGGAGTGGATATCCACCTGCAGCCCGTGAAGGACCCCACGCCGGAGCAGGTGGGTTCCCGAAGGAGGCTGTGACCCCGTGGGAACCCTGTGCTGGAGCAGGCTCCTGGCAGGACCTGTGGATCTGTGGAGAGAGGAGCCCACGGAGCAGGTTTACTGGCAGGACTTGTGACCCCATGGGGGACCCACGCTGGAGCAGTGTGCTCCTGAAGGACTGCACACCGTGGAAAGGACCCATGGTGGAGCAGTTCGTGAAGAACTGCAGCCCGTGGGAAGGGCCCACGTTGGAGAAGTTCATGGAGGACTGTCTGCCGTGGGTGGGACCCCACGCTGGAGCAGGGGAAGAGTGTGATGAGCCCTCCCCCTGAGGAGGATGAAGCGGTAGAAAATAACGTGTGATGACCGTAAACCCCATCCCTGTCCCCCTGTGCTGCTGGGGGGGTTTGGTAGAGAAATCCGGGAGTGAAGTTGTGCCCGGGAAGAAGGGAGGGGTGCAGGGAAGGTGTTCTGAGATTTGGTTTTATTTCTCATTCCCTTACTCTGTTTGATTTGTAATAAATTGAGTTAATTTTCCCCAAACTGAGTCTGTTTTGCCCATGACAGTAATTGGTGAGTGATCTCTCCTGTCCTTATCTCAACCTGCAAGCTCTTTGTTATATTTTTTTATATTTTGGTGGGCACCTGGCATCCAGCCAGGATCAACCCATCACAGCACTGTTGTACTCTGGTGCACTCCAGTCTCTGTATGACAAACTTCACCTTGATAGCCAAGTGTCTTCTGTGGTTGGACATGCAGGCAAGATGAAAAAGCATATTTTTCCTGTTATATTATTTAGTACTACAAGATCACAAGAGCAGCCACACAGGAAGGTAGGGTAGAACTGTTAGTGCACACTAACATACCTATAGTGATGCACGTTAACTTCCCTGTGTAAGAAGCATAAATAATAAATGAGCAGTGAGGTTTTTTGATAATAAGATACATTTTTCGATGCTGAACACCTTTGATAACTTATCTTCAGATTGGAGTGCTTGACAGGACAACTCTAGTTCTTCACACTTACGCAAGACAGCAAAACTCAAAGTTAGTCAGAGATGTTCTTGAAAACTACATTTAACTAGAAGCGTTATGGTTGCAGTACCCTGACTGGCTTTCTTTATGAAGGTGCAAAGTATGATTTCCTCCTGTCATTTTATACCTATCTGTTGGTAGGTAGTCATTAGATTCATGTGAACTTGCTTTATATGAACAAGAAAGCTCTTTATATAGTTCTTTTAATATTCCAATGAATTTTGTAGTCTTATTTATGAAGGACAGATATGAACATTCCTGGTCAAAAGTCAAACTGTTGTATAAAAGGTTTTGTTCATTTGAAATAGATATCAAGGGCAGAGCAGTGGTGAGTTTCCAAGTTAGTTACAGTACTGTGTATTTACTAATCTACCTATTTGAAACTACAGCATTCTCCTTAAATAGAACAAGCTTTAAGGTTAATAAATCCATGTTAGAACATGCATGGAATACTTATTTCTGGCCATATATTGTTTATTCTCTACTACATTATTTGTCTGAAATTATAAACCAAGTTTCAAATGCTTTTGCCATTCTCATAGTAAAAAATATTTGCAACTATTATTGTGTTAGGTGCATGTACAGATTAAATGAAAATTGGAAGTATCAAAATTGCTATTGTCTGTGTGTTAATAACCTCTTATTTTCTGGTTTTACAAACAATCCATCAAATACAAATTCCAAAAGTTTTTAGGAGGGTAGTTCTAGAAATCCAGTATAGAACTGAAAAAAATACATAGATGGTGATATTAGGTATATTCTAGGAAAATGAGTGTTACAATAATTTATTCTGCTCTAGGCAGTGTTATGAATCCATCATGGCCCACAGTGAAAGAAAACATGTCAAGAATTCTGGAATACCTTTCTTTACCATGAGACACCCACACAAACTAATAATAGGACAACATTCAATAAAGTACAAAATAAACCTAATAGAAACAAACTTACAGAAAAAGTTTTCTAACTATACCCTCTATACCACACACCTAAAATCAATGAGTTTTTAATTCCCTTCTTTTTTTCCAGTGGAAAGCCACACTATCACAGGAGGCTAAATTTTATTTCAGTGAACATAAAGACTTGACACAGAGAAAATACTTATGGAGCACAAAGCACAGTCTTGTGCATGTCTGTCAAGAGAAACACTGAAATTACTGCTAGGGAAGTCTAGGAAACAATGTATTTTGGTGGTGTCCTCTGTGCAGAGCAGGGACTGGTCACCAAGGTAAATTGTCATTCCAGTGTAGAAATATTTGTGACATGAGTGCCTGCAGTATCAGAGAACAGGAGAAAGACAAGTTATTGGTGTCTTGCCCTTCATTCAGGTCTACCACACTTATTTGTTCTTTCCATACTATAGTTGAACTTTCCATTTTATAACCAAGATTAAAACAGCTACAGAAGTGAACTCATAAACCTTTTTTTTCCAAATTCTGTCCAAAACTTAACTGTGGCTAATGGATACACTTCCATCAACAGCTGTCAAAACCTAAACTGACTGCTTAATTCCTAAACCTTTTCTCTAACAGCAGTGGGACTATGGAAGTTGGAAAACTCTAACTCTCAAGATCTGTGCAAAGCCAGCAGAGCAACACACACATATAGGGTGAAAGTTGAAGATGTACAGATTTAACAGAAGCCCAATGAAGCTAAAGGAGAGTAAGTTTTGTAAGGGACAGAGTAATTGATGTAATCATGAAAGCAATAAATGGTCTGGCCCAGACAGCTGTCTTTTCTAAGTGGCCTTCCTTGTTTTCTCTTTTTATCCATTTCCTGTTTCATGCTCCTAATCAGGTTCAAATGAGGTGTATCTTCTCCATCTTTGCAAGCCTGACCTACTTCAGAGGGATTAGCAGCACAGTGACATGTCTCCCCTGTTTTAGGAACACCCTGTTCTGTTTTAGGGATGAAAGCAACTCTGCATTGTTCCTGAGCAGCCTTTGCCTGAACTGCAAACCTCCTCTGTGTTGAATGTGGCTAGAAGATACTTATAAATTACTTATAAAGTAAGTCTTTTGCTCTTATCATCCTGGTCTTTTTTTCCTGGTCCTTTTGAATTCACAGGAACACTCCCATATATTCGGAGCCATCATTTTACATGTTCCTTCTTAGCCACTTCATGGAAATCTGCTTTGCCACCCCCTTCATTTGCATGTTCTCTGAGGACACAAATATAACTATTTGGCATCTTGTACTAAACAACAAAATATTCCTCAACCTTCCCTTTTGCACATCAGCTCTTTGTCACATAAATTCTCCTAATTTGGTTCCACCAGATCTCAAACCTCTCTTGGTTTTGCTCAATCACTTCCTGCCCCCCCTGAGAATCTATAGAAAAACTAGCATGTTTCCCTCAGGTTTCCCAAGTTCTTACTGAGCAGCAGAAAAAAGACCTTTCTGTACTATTGCCTCACAAGGGAACTTCAGCCAAGTGTGTGTCTTCTCAAATAACTTCTACTACTGTATTTCTTTCTGTTCACTATGTATCTCAGGTCTAAACACTGCTAAAATACCACATCCAGTTTTCAAACTATCCATGCAGGAAGGGCACTGATAAGTTAGACAAGTTTTTTTTTTGTTGTTGGGTGGTTTTTGTTTTTTTTTTTGTTTCTACAAACCACAAGAATAGCTAAAGGATTAGAAAAATTGTAATATAGAGATTTTTGAGTTCAGTCTACGTGTATCACATGGAAGATATTAGAAGATATATGTGTTCTGTGAGACTCTTACTTACCTAATCCTCAGCTGGCATTAATTGTGGTGGCAAGAAGCTTATGGCTCAGAAAGGCAGGGAACTCTACAATGCTGGGAAGCTGTCGACAAAAATCTTCTTTGGTAATGGCAGGTACTATTTGAATACCTAGTGAGGAGAGAATATCACTGAGTTATTGGGAGAGGTGACCTACTCTTGAGAAGTAGCAAATGAGGAAAATTGCTGTCACTGTTTCATGTCTGCACAGTGTGAGTGGTCCTATGGGCAGGTCTGTCTCCCCGCTTGCTTGGTGTTGGAGGAACAGTGGAAGCCCATAGTTGCTGCTAAACTCCTCCTGACTCCTGACTTTTGCTTTTGTCTCCAGATGCTAATGCTGAGTGCACTTCAGTGTCAATAAATAAAGGCCAGGCCTATACTAGGGCTTTAAGGAATGGTTTGATCAAAGCCCAGATTCCTACAGAGAAATATGGCAGTAGTGTAAAGGAGCCTCGTAAGACAAACTGGCAAAGTGTCACAAAATCCAGAGGTGGTAAGTCCTACTGTTTCCTCTACTGAGGGAAAAAAAAGTGTGTAAGTGTTTTAACAAGAGAGCTTATAAACTTTTGGAGTAACTGCTAGAAAATTCTTCATCACAAGTTACTTCCAAGCCAAGATAGCTTCCAGCCAAACAAGAACTAATTTCCCTATCAGACAGGAAGGCAGCTCAGGCCTGTTCAGTGATCTCTTATTTTTTCTGGTCAATTTACTAGGCTAACTAAGGAAGTTGACTGTCTTAATTACCATTGAGAGTGCAGTCATTCCACTCAAGGGCAGGGCTGCTGTTCAGAGGGACCTGGACAAGCCAAAGGAAAGGGGCTGACAGAAATCTCATTGAAGTCAAGGAAAAACACAAAGTCCTGTGTCTGGGATGGGTTAAACAGTGCATTAGGATAAACAAGCTGCCAGCCTGGGGCACACCGTCCCTTGGGGCCCTAGTGGACGCTTGAAACGTGATCCTGCAGTGCAGCCCGACAGGGCTGGTGGCTAACAGCATCCCAGTGAAGTGAATATCGCTTTTTACTCAGCACTCATAACGTGGCACCTTGAATAAGGCATCCCGTTATGGGTGCCCCAATACCAGAAAGACTCGTTAACCTGATCGAGTGCACTGAAGCCACGGCGATGGTGGGGCCGAAGCACTTGATCTGTGGCCCTGCTTGGAGCGGGAGCTCGGTCTTGAGTCTTCAGCGGGGCCTCTCCCCGTGAGGGGAGGGAGAGTCTCCGGCAGCTGTCCGCAGCACAGCCCGCCTCAGCACCCGCCTGACGCCCCGCACCAAACGGCTCCAGCCCAACGGCAGCTCCGCGCGCCCCCCCCGCGCGCCCGCGCAGGCCCCGCCCCCGCGGCGGCCGCTCGCGCCCTCACTTCCTGGGGCGGGTGGGTTGAACATGGCGGCGGGCTGCAGGGGCGGGTGGCGGTTCCTCTGCACCGCGGCCGCTCTGCTCCTCGCAGCGGTGCTGGGTCCCGCCGCCTCCGCCTCCTCCTCCCGGGCAGGCAGCCCGGGCGAGCTGCGGAGCCGCGTGCAAGTGCTGGGCGGCTCCAACTGGAGCCTGGTGTTGCAGGGCCAATGGATGTTGGAGTTGTGAGTAACGGCCGCTTTCCCGCCTGCCTCAGAGGCAGCCGGTGCCGGGGGAGGGGGCGGCTTTCCTGTGTGCGGTGTCCGGCGTCTCCCGCCTCAGCTCGGCGCCTGTCCCGGGGGGCGGGCATGGCCGGTAACGCCTGTTCCAGCGCGGGGAGAGGGGGGCCGGGCGGTGCCGGCCTTCCCACCCCGCGAAGGGAAGTGCGGGAGCTTGCAATGGCTGGCCCGGGGAGGGGGGGGCACGGGCGGAGGCGGCCGGGCGGTGACCACGCAGGGATACCTAAGGCCTATGATCCCCTCTTCCACCGAGCGTTGTCAGCCCTGAGCTTCCAGGTACATGCTCACCTTATTTGAGAGGATCTGATAAAAGTAGCTTTCCTTCAGGTTCTCGTCCTGTGCGGGTACAGAGGGCCCGAGCGCCCCAAGGTTAAACCGGGCACATTTCAGTGAGCCTGTCAGCGGTGTTATTTGAGAGAACTACCTGCTGGGGAGTAGTGTCAGGCACTGCACCTTGCACTGCTTACCCGTTCGGGACTTTCAGTGGATTCTGTGCAAGCTAGGAAGGCTGAGTTTGGTAGGTAATATTTAGCAGGAGTAGGTTTCCGAAGTGGTGTTACATAATATGCCAGTACGCCCTCACTTCCAGCTGCCTTGTTCTAGAGTTCTTGTTCAAGAAGATGCATCAGATTTCATTAACTTTTCAGTGCTGCTGTTGCTTTATCCTGGTGACAGCTAGAGAGGTCTGCCTATTGCCGGCTAGCGTTTTAAGTGCTTCCAACAAACTGTAGTGTCGTGGCTTCACTTGTGACATGATACTGTTCTTGAAACACGCATGATGTTTTGCTCTTGGAGTGTAACTCACCTGCTTGTATTTAGAAGGGGGAGAAGGAACTTGAGGGTTTTTTTTAAGACAGCAGTTAAACAACGTAGTATAAGTAGGCTGTATGCTCACGTGGTATCTGTGTGCTGTGCAGCTATGAAATAGGATTTTATTGTGGCATGTGTGCTGCTCCTCTGTGGAAGTGCTTGAGTTTGAAACAGACTGAGTAGCCTGTGAAACAGACTAGGTTGCCCATCAACATCTGAACTTGTGTTCCCTTATAAATACTTACCCAGCTGCTTTAGGTTTTGTTTTAGTGTTGAATTTGAGTTATCTTCAGTCTCTTATTAGGGGGAGGGACTGTCACTTCCCCTAGGGCTTTACTGCTCAGGATCCTACTGGACACCTGGTATTAATCAGTGAATAGATGGGAACAGTCCTGAAATAGCTGATTGAGAGACCCAGGAAGGCCCACTGGTGTGGCTAAGGATTTGGGTTTGACTTTAAGTCTCTTTTTTTCCCCTTTAAATTTATTGTGTTCTACAAGGTGGGGGAAGAGATGATCTTGGAGTGGGAGAAAATAAATTTATTTTTTTAATTGAAATTTTTCCATTTCTGACATCCTAGTCCTATGTGGACGCTATTGTATGAAAGTTACTGATGCATACATGAGTTGGTGAATCTTAAGGAGCAGAAAGGTTATTTATGGTGACTCAAAGTTTTTATTTCTAAGATAAAATATTTAAATAATTAGTGGTGCATGCCCCTGAGGAAGAAAGAAGAACTGACTGAAATCAGAAGTGGCTGGGATAGCGAACAGTTAAAATCCTTTGGGAGTCTTTACTCCACTTGAAACACTGCACTCTGGATTGGAGTGACAGGTAGCTGACAATAGCAATGGTGGCAAAGTTAGCTTTAGTGCTAGCGGAATACAGTACATGTTGCTTCATTGCTTAAATTAGACTTATTTTTGTTTTATGTACAGTGTTTGATGTGTGAAAGATCCTTGGTCTTCCATGCTACTTTCTGTGGTATGTTTCTAGCGCTTTCTGCTTTTCTCCTAACTGAGAGGGAACCTGTCTTTACTGAGGATGCTAACTCAATGCTGCTGTTCCTGAATTAGTGAGAGTTTGAGATTCCCAGTTGTGTTTAAACAGGAGTTTGAGATCTACTATTGATTCTTACGATTCTTGCAGCTGTTTTCATGCTGATGGATTTTGACTTCTACTGATTTTTATCTGGTTCAGAGCTGGTGATCCTGACAGGAGTCCTGCATGTCAGTTCATTGATTCCTTCCATGCTGTGTGATAGATCAGTTGGCAAGACTGCAGTATCATTCATCAAAACCTCATTTTCACAGAGAACCTCCTGTTTGTTTATAAGACCTTTGTTTTCCAGCAGTACTTATTGTTACGGGTTTTTTAATGCACATGTTATTATAGGATCTCAAAAAAAAAAAAAAAATCTGTCTCCTGCTTTAGATTACTGGCTTGAAGCCTCCTGCCCTGGTAGGAACGGGTACTAGTACTTCTGTTTAATGTCAGTTTTTCTGTTTGTGAAAGTAGTGTAGGCAAATTATTGCATGCTACCACTTTTTTGTTGTTCTCAGGTGCACAAATAGAGAAACTTAAGTCAGAAATTACTTGTGTGCGGGGTTTGCAGTGGAAATAGGATTTTTCTTCCTTCATTCCTCCTAGCTAAAGAGCGTGTACTTGGCTGACTTTTTGTAAATATTCAATTTTTCATAGCTGGCAAAATTGCAGCCACTGGAAGCACTGCTGCATTTCATTGATAAAAATGTTCTGGATAATTCTGTGTCTCCAAGACATTGCAACACTTTGCTTACTGTTACTATCGCAGCATACAGATCTGTGCTGAAGTGCTGTGAGTGTGGTACTGGAATTAACTGTTTTTAAAGGTTTCCTTATGGACATATTTCTACTCTGTAGCTGCAAGAAATGATTTGTTAAGATGAGGAGTTTTCTTTTTTTGTCTTTATTTTTAATATTCTGTCTGTTAAGAATATAGAAAACTAATTTCGGGTCTGTTTATTTAAAAGTGCATTTTGCATTTGTAAACATAGCTTGTTCCAAGCTTGATTGATCTTAATTTAACATCTTCTTCTTTCTGAAGTAGATTAAAACAAACAAACAACACACACATACATTGTCATTTATTGTTAAATGTTGTCCTGCTGTCTAGCAGGCCAGATTATCACAAGGGTTCAGTCGTCCCACTAGCACTTTTGTCTGTAGTTTCAAGGGAGTGTGCTAAAAATGTAGCTGAATGTTTTGGTATTTGCATAGTTTAATGCTTTTAAATAGTTGGCTTGAAACACTTTGTGTAAATAAACTCCTGAAGAGTTCCACAAATTATTTAACAATTACTGTAACTTAGATTGAGAGATCAATAAGATTGGGAATTTTCTGTTACTTCTTCTTGATTTGTTAGTATCCAGGCTTTTCTTTGTCATATTCCTAAAAAAAAAAAAAGCAGGAGGGAATGAAAAACAAGTTACCGCAACTCTGCTTTGGTTCTGAAGCTTCTACAGCCCTCCTGACTGAGTTCTGAGGAAGTGACCAAATTATCTTTGGACTCTTATTTAATAACCGAACACATGGCAGATTGCTGTGCCTTGGCTGAACAGAAACTGAGAAAATGTGAAACTGAAATATCCTTGGTAGCAGATGCTTTACTATTATAGAAGGGGACAAAACCATTTAGAATGATGGAACTTAATCTGCTGAAGTTCTAGAGGATTTCACATAATCTTTCAGTGATTGGCTTTCTATTTTAAAAATAATTTCTCCATATTTAAAAAAAAAAGCTTGAGATAGAAAGTTGTTGGGGTCTTTTTTTTTATTATTGCAGATGGTACTGTTATCCTTTTCTTGTTTTTGAAACTAGAGAGCTGAATAACTATGATATACCCTGCTTTGCTTCTCATCTTGTTCTTGGAAGTTTAAAATGTTACCTTACAGAATACAATTTGTTTGGCTTGTAGTGCATCACACCACAATGGTATACAGTTACTTTTCCCCTTTATTCAGGTATTATTGGAAAAGAGATGCATGTCAGGTTACTGAAGTAAATAACAGCAGAATGGGAATTCATAAGGTTGAGCTTGCACGCTGAAACAAATTCCCCAGAACAGTGCCTCGGTGTATGTCGCTTCAGCGGGCCCATCTGTGATTTAAGGCATTTAAGTGAAACTTGGCAGGAGAATCCAGGGAAGAAACCTCCTTTGCTCTTTGAGGTAGGTAGGGCTTTGACAATTTGTAAAAAAAACTTGTTTAACTTTTGTGGAGCAACTGTTTTTGGGTTGGGAGGTCTTGCCTGTCTTGTTTTGGAGGGGTTTTGGCACATGGGAGGAAACTTCTTGTCAGCTTCTGGAGCATGTATTATTATGAGATAGATCTTGGTAGATTACAGGGACTAACTTCTGTATCTTTGGCTACTACCTGCTTGCTTGAAAAGTAGACTAAAACCATATAGTTGACCTTCTGAAGCTTATCTTCTGTTGAAATTACAAAGCCGCCTATCCTGCCTCAAGACCTATCTGTATTTAGGAACAAGAATGAATTAAATGATAGTCTTAAGGTAACAGCCAAACACGTCAGGCATGGTCTTTTTTTGGTTTTTTTTTAGGTATGTTTATGGAATCTGTAGCAATAAGGCAAAACTACCTAAAAGAATAAAAGTAATAATTATTTCATTCTGATACTATTTTTACCATTCTATTAGGTACTGTTTCAACATATGCACCTCTAATTTTAATAGTACTCCCAATCTGAAATCCAGCAAATAGCTTGGTTTACTATAAGCAGTACCTTTTATAAAAGTTGTGTGCCTTGAATCAAGAAAAAGTAGACTGAAAGGGGAAACTTTCATCTTTGCCTATTTTGCTGTTTTCTCTTCAGCAAATTCTCTGATGCCTGTATCTATAAGCTGTTTCTCCTTTGTTCCTAGATCCTTGCAACTTCGTGAAATTGCCATCAGAGCAATTTGTAGAATGGTATTTGAGGTTACATCTGTTCAACACTGATAGTTACTGATAGTGAAAAAGCAGATAAAAGGAGTCAGTTACACTCATTTTCAAATGAGTGAATTGGTGAATTCCCTAGCCAAGCAGTTACAAGAAGAGAGATGAGTGGCTTGGAGCCGGAAACTGTGTATCAGTAAATCTTAGTAAAGTCATTCTGTGTTTTCTGATCAACTCTGTAGTGATGTGGCTGAATGGCATGTTTGCTTTTACTGGTTTTAGGTATTTATTTATTTTTTTTGTATTGCAGCCATCAGTGAAATTACTGGTATTTGAAAGCCAAAGCTTGGTCTTTCATGCTTTAGATCAGAGATAGACACACACTTTGCTTTGACTTTTTAAGAGTTTAAAATTTTGCTTTTGGATTGCTTGCTTTATGCCTTCTGAAAAAGTTTCAGGTATTGTAATGGATTGGAGTAGGAACTGGAAAACACCTGGCTACTTTGAAATAGTGATTTTAATCCACTTAAGTCAATTGTTCTTTCAATGGACCTGACCAGAAGATAGATGTTAGTTCCCTTATGTATGGAGGGTAGACAGTGTATGAGGATATTTCAGTTGTAAAACTTTGTGCTATGTAAGAGAACTGGTAATGTCAGAAATGAGGTGTATGTTGAGAAATGTGTGATACCTGCTTGCAGTGAATAACTTGGCAGTGTATAATTTATAGGTATGTGCTGTTTTCAATCTGACTTTTAAATGGTGGAGATCAGTAAATAGCTTTTTAATGTGTAACAGGCTACTGAAAACTTCCTTTCCTTAACCAAGTGCCCAGGTCTTGATTTAAATTCCAGTGGACTTTGATTTTTAAATTGGAAAGACCTGAGTGCTGTATTCTTGGTGCGCTTGTAGGGCATAGGGCACAGCACAAACAACAAGTTAACAGCTAAAGGTACCCCCTTGTGCAAAGGGAGAAGCTAGAGGAGTAACAGCGCTAAATTTGGTGGTGTTGACAAGGTGCTAATTGTTTCCTGATCTGCCTGTGGAGTAGAACAGAATCATAGAATCATAGAGTATGGCAGAAGAAATTTGGTTACATCTGCTTTTGTGAGTGACCTGGTCTTGCATCTTATGACTTGATGAAAAGTAATGGAGACTGGTTTCACAGCACACACATGGATCTACTTTCCTGCTCTGACAGATTTATTTATTTATTTACTTTTTCCCGGGGAATATAAGAATGGTAGCTGTACTGTGACTCCTGTAGAAATACAAATCAGCCACAGTTCTAAAGGATTCATTAGAAGCCTGCATTGAAATAAAGTAAGTCCTTAAGCTTCAATTCTTCAGGGTGCAAGAAGTTTTTTGAAGCTTTTGATAAAGGTGACCGAAGTATGAAGTATGTTACACTTCTGTATTGTGTTGAAACAGAAAGTGTAAGGGGAGGTATTTTAAGACTGAGAGGGAAGCACAATAAGGCTTTGGCAATAGAATGTTTTTTGTTATTTCCAGGAGGCACTCCTGAATTCCATAGTGCTTCAAATGCTGCATAACAAATGCAGACAGTAAAGCTTCAGAAAAGTGAGGATGTCAAAGTAAACAGCAGTGATAACTCTTCGAAAAATCTGATGTCTATTTCAAGTTCATTCTTGTATATGTGGGGACAGGGTGTAGCCTGGCTGGCAAAAATTGAACGTGTAATTTCAGGAATGTAAAGCAAATATTTTAAGGCTGATTGTGCCGATGTTCAGCTTGAGTGGCTGGATCTTGTAGCATCACATGTGGCTGTTGCCATCCCACATCCAATATTGGTAATAAAAACTAGGAAGCCAACAACTAAGGCTTTTTGTGAAGTTCATTGTTATGTTCTGTCACTGCCAAACTTTGATACGGGTGGATTTTAATGCTTCTTTAAGCTAAAGAAAATGTTTATAATCATATAAATGTTAGCCATGTGTATTGAATATTTCACTTAATTTCATTTAGAAGAAAGGCTTATGAATGTGAAACTTAAGCATAAATGTTGATATGGGCCAAATTTCTATTTCAAGATCAGATAGTACCTTGAACAGGCTAAAGGGTGCATTAATCTTTAAAATCTCATGGCGTGAGTTTGACACATCTAGAGAAGCTGGATTTGGAAAACATTCTGACTTCTGTCTTTAATTTTAGAGCAACATCAGCAGCAGCATGTGATGGATGTGTGCAGTTTCTTACCTACCAGTCAAGCTACTGTAATAAAATAATACTCAAGTACAGTATGTGTCAAAATATTATTAAAAGCCTTCTGTAGGCCAGCAGCACAATGGGAAACAGCTCTACATGTGAGACTTGTTTCCAGCATCTTTTTAAAAGATACTGAGGGGCTATTTCTTGGCAGGGTAAGATTTATGGACTGTTTTCAGATACACTAATGTAAAGTGATGTTGATTCAAAAAACCACAGTATTAGCTTTCATACTTAAAATCATAAATTCCTAGTACAGTAAAATACAACACATTTTTAAATTGTATCTTTAACTTCCAAATGACAAGCTTTCCTTTTTTAAATACTTAGGTTTCAAAACTACCATAAAGCATTCAGAGTAAATTTGATTCCACCTCTTCTGTGAGAAATTACCTGGTTTAGGTTCAGTCTTATTTTCATGAAACATTTGTGGGTGGCTGGAGAGATCTCAGTCTGCAGCCACTAAGTAAGCATTCCTGATCAGAGGACAGCCAGAGAATAGGAAGTGCCACTCTTTAAGTCAGATAATAGTACTGGCAGACAAGCTGAAGGAGTAAGGGAGTTCCTTGTAGAGGTTCCCAGTTAGAGTGTAGTGGTTATGTGGACCGTTAAGGATATTGGCCTTTGCCCATAAAGAAATCTGTTTCTATTGTTAGCAGTGGATGAGGAGTGTGGTAGCATATATGAAGTAATGTGAGAAGTAGTGTGTCTCTAGACCTACTATTTTTGCTCCCTTTCATTTTAAAATATCAGAAACTTGCACATATACATTTCCACCTCTACCCCCCCAATAAATTAGGTTAAACCATGTAAAGGTCTCTTTTCATTTGTAAAAGGGTAAGTCTGTGTATGGGCAATTGCCATGGCTTAGTTACATGCTATACCTAGCTGTTCCATGTTACCTTAATTGCGTATATTGAAAGCTGCACAAGTTTGACACAGACTTTGTGAACCAAGTTAGGGTAAAATACATAAAGACGGCAAATGGGGTTTTATCAGCATTTAAGCGTTATCTGATATTATCCTTTCGTGTTAGCTGTTCTGTCTCCATGTTGATATTATCAATAATAACTGCAAACTTAGTTTGCTTATCCCAATTGGTAGTATTGAAAACTCGGCTTTTGAAACATGCTTTCTTACTTTGCTGAAATTAATTCTGAGAAAAAACAGGAGAAAGACAGGCAGTATGAGCAGTAGGAATTTGATGTGCACTCTTCAAATCTCTAAAGAGTGCTATCAAAAAGGGCATGCTTTGATGTATTGAGTAGTGGGCTAAGGCAAATGTAATTTCTGAAAGTTCTGAGATGTGGGAAATCAATACAAAATGTTCCATTGAAGGATACCGCTTCAGAGGACAGCCTGGCTTCAATAATTTAGATAGCTGCAATGGAAATGGATTTATTTCATATGTAAATAGAATAAATCATGGGTGGTGGGGGGTTTGGATAGGAATTTCTCAAATCTGTGGAGATTTGTGTTTGTTTTAATAATGTGAGGAGGAACGTAGGGCTTGATACAAAGCTACTTGATCATCTTATTCAGTACACTTGATTAAGAAAAACTGTAGGCTTTTTCCTTTGTGATTGATGTGTTTGCATTTTCTCTGTATAGTAAATAAACTTGAATGTCTGTAAGTGTAAGGATATTAAAATATTTAACCTGTCTTCCCCCTTTAGCTATGCTCCTTGGTGTCCAGCTTGTCAACAGATTGAATTGACATGGGAGAGTTTTGCAAAGGAAAGCGAACGTCTAGATATCACTGTGGGAAAGGTGGATGTCACTCAAGAACCAGGTATAGTATGGAATAGACTGTTTTAATAAAAGGAATTATTCAATATAAGTACCACTTAGTATCTGGGAGTGTGCTTTATTTTACTGGAGTACCTGGGATACCAGCCAAGTCAGATAAGAGGTTTCTAAATAAAAATAACGTTATCCACATTTTGTTTGTCCTTATAGTTCATATCTGTGAGCCTGAGTTTATAAACTCAGTTTGAAGGATTAAAGAATTGGGGGAGTGATCTGGCTTAATACTGTATTAAAAAGGGCTTATTCTCTATTTTAATCTACTTTGCTGAAAGCTGTTGCCTGTCTCATTCCTCTCTGCTCCAAACTGTCTGCAGAAGAATCCAGTTCTGTAGCCTCCAGTTACGGAGAGTTTCAGGGTGTGGTAACATTACCGCAGTGTGAGCCTGCTTTAATAAGTTCTTAACTGTTTCCATGATGGTGCTGTTTTCTTGTCTTGTTTAATTGTAGTGGTGCTTTAAAGTGTAGATGTTATTGTTGTTTTCTGTTGGTGATGCACATATGCAAATGTGTTTACAAAAAGGGTTTCCTAACTATCCATAGAAGCATGAACACAATCTTATTTATTCCTTTAGTGACTCTCTTAAAAGTTTTGCATCTATGTTTGTGTAAGCAAGTACCAATATTGTTTAAACCTCTGCATCTCTTGGGAATGCTTCATGCTTGTTTTGGCTTCAAAGGGATAAAAGATTTTATCAGCAATATCAAAAGACTGAGAGAGTTAGGAAGATGTTACTAAAATAAAAAGGGCTAAGCTTTACTGATTGTCCATTTTATTATTTGAAAACATGCTGAAGAAGTTGGCTTTATCAAGTTAACAACAGGGAAATGACTTAAACTCTGGTCTCAGAGCAATTTAAGTTCACAAGAAAATGCCAGCTGTTCTAGACCTGTTGTAGGCTAATGTTTTGTTAAAAGTTTAGAAGTATACAAAAACTCTGATGCCAAAAAGCTGTTGATGTGGGGCCCTCCTGTAGTGCATATATTAATCATTTACAGTTTATTAAACAGATGAGTTTGAATATTAAAAATTTTTGCATAGATATAAACTTAAAGTCAGCTTCTGCACATAAACAAAGTAGTGGTTACTCTGGAGTTAAGGCTGCAAATGGGGATCCGTTATAATCCTATCTTGTTATTTTCTCCCAATTAGGGATTTTTTTGCCTATGCAGTGTTCAAAAAAAAAGGATTTCAGTCTTGATTGTGGCATTTGGATGTGACTGTAACTTAAAAAAGCACTTTCAGAAGGCTGTAAAAATTAAATACTTGAGATCTTGAATTATTCTTCCTGGTAAAGAACTTGAATGGAAGTATTGGGACCTGGAGGGGACAGGTACTTGATACTTTCTTTTGGTCTAAATTTTTCTGACTGCTGAGTGATGTCAGATTCTTAAGACCTTAGATGTGACTTTTAGCCAGAGATTCCTTAAATATTTGAATTTCTAATGTTGCTGAGAGTCTTGACCTCTGAGGATGTTTGACTTCTGCATGTCAAAGCACTGACCCAAAATGATGAATTTGTACTAGAGCATGCATAATATATCTACAATATCCAGTTCAGCACAAAGCATGAAAACCATAGCCACTTCTGAAACTAATGAATACTCAAACTGGAAAACAAAGATTTATTACAGATTTAACTTTTGGTGCTGATGTAATGTTGAATGTATATGAGCTCCTTTGGAAGCTCTCCAAAGTTATTGAGGTATTTTTACTATAGGCTTATGCTTCAGCCTTTCTTGGTGTGCTTAAGTGCTCTAGCTCCTGTTTTTGCTTGCTCAATGGTACCTTAATTAGCTTTAGTTATGTAACCCCTTCATCAAATTGAAAGTGGTCAAAATGCATTAAATTAGGGGAAAACCACTAGATGAGTGCAGAGTTGCGTAAAATTGCACTTCCAAAACCTTCAGGAGAAGGTAACCATTCATGGTGCTTAATTACAGGAGATGCCCAAAGAATAAATGCACCGGAGCCTTAATGGATTTACAGCATATTTCAGTCACTTGATGTGCTAGTCTTAAAGTGCTTATTCTTTCCTCATCTTTTCTATTGAAACGTTCAGTATTTCAAGAGCAAGTAATAGAGGCACTTCTGGATCTCAAAGTTCTGTATATTTGTGGTGCCTTCTTAAGCTCCCAATCACAGCATTCACCTGTGATTTAAAACGAGACTTCTGGTGTCTTCTGTAATCTTTGAGTACTTGTTTGATGAAAGCAGCTTTATTTTTGGATGGCATCTATAGTCTCTGTATTTGGGGGGGGCGGGGTGCAAATACTGAAGTTTTTTTCCTGTTCCTGATTATATGTTGACTTTATAATCGATATATGTCACATTTTTATTTGCAAACAAAAACAGATGCTTAACTGTATTTCAAGTTAAAACTACTAGCCAGTTCAAGTTTGTATGAAACACGCACCAAAACAATTTACGGTCTGTTCTTAGCTTTTTGTAGCTGGCTCATGCCTGGTTTTACTGATCTAAGGAGGTGCCTTAGGTAAGCAATAAACCTCCAACTAAAGTTTTGGGGATGCTTAGATGCATTTTGGCAACAGATTTTATATTTTATAATTTATGGATTTCATTGTTCATTCTGAGACTGTTGGTACTTGCTCTAGGATAGGCTACTGGTAAGAGAGATTTAAGCTAGCTATTTTGTTTTCTGGGTGCCTGACTAGCATTTGTAAGAACTTCAGAGAGCCTTTCAGTGTTCTCATAATTTTTGCTGCTGTTAAGCTTATTGTGTTCTTTATGGCTCTCCACCTAGTTTTTCTTGTGCAGCTGTGCTTCTGCTTGATTAATTCTACTGTTACACTTGTGGTTTTGTTTACTTCACATCTCCCTGTGCTGGCACAGCTTTTAGCTGTTTTATGAAGTTTTCCACCACACTGCTTCTCATAGCAATAAAGGCAAAAAGCTGAAAAGTTGAAATAAAGATGACTTCCTTTTTGGAACTTTAAAGATGCTTGCACCTGGTTTGATTTAAGCATCTTAAAAAAAAACAAACAAAAAAAAACCCCAGACCAAAAAACCCCCCCAAACCCAAACAATAAAAACCCCACAACCCTTTTTTGCCTGTAGGGGAATTCACGCTAGAAAAAGCATTACTGCTGAAACTTTTAAAAATACCTGGCTTAGTTCAGTCTGGCACATCTCTGCCTCCAACAGCAGAAACTCTTGCTGTAATGCTTTTCCATGGTTAGCTTCCTGATGCAGAAAGCTGTTTACTTTATTGAAAGCTGAATAAAGACTTAGTTCCCCAAAAGATTATCACAAACTTTATAAAAGCAAAAGTCAAATAACTGATTTGTACTCTTTACATTGGTACTTTATATGAATGGCAATTGCTAGCTAGAGGAATGTAGCCCTTACTAATGGAATTATCAACCCCTAGATATGCAGTCTAATCTCTGATGTCTGCTGTATTTTTTTTGCCAAAACAGACTGCATTAGTAGCACATTTTTCATTTCTGCAGTCTTTAAGTTGGATGTGTTGAGTAGTAAATAATATTACTAAGCGCTAAGGTGAGTTCTCCCTCTCACTTGCAGGTTTTCTGACTCTCAGGAGGTGGTAGTGTCAACTAGCCCTGACTTTCCTCAGATTTGGGAGCAGGGAGAGAGTGATATCTTCACCTGACAACTTAGCTGAGTCATACAGACAACCTGCTTATGAGATGTTCAGGAGCTTTATGCTTCTTGGCTGACTCTTGCAGTGAAGGCATACACTGGGACATCTTCATTGGTGTACCTAACAGAGCAGTGAAGCTGGAAGCACTTGCATCTGTTATTCTGTAGCAGTACTTAGTGCAAGGCCAGAGAAATTCAAACATCTTTTCCCCACAAGCTGCTTTTTGATGATTTGGATAATTTCTCTGTCCTATGAGTTGCATTATGTTGTCACTGTCTAGGGTGATACTTGTCAAAAGATTATTATGTATTTGCCAGTCAGTGGGGATCAATTCCAGTCAGCCTCTTGAAGTCCTACTTTAGCCTTTCTTTGTCCTTTCTGCTGTCTTCTGTCTGATGATCAAAATGCTGACATGACTCACCCTTCTGGATGGTGTAAAAAATTATTCTCATGGCTTAAATTTGCAATATTTTACAGAACAGAATGCTGAGACATCCCAAGCTTTATTATAAATGTGTTGGCATACCACTTGTGTTTACCTAGAGAGGAATAATGTATGGGAAGGAAGGAAAAGAACATAGAAACATTCAAAACATTGTCTTGCTACAGTCATGTTTGAGAGAGATTGAGCCTTCCTACAGAATATAAGAACAGATTCGTTGTGCAGTATATGTGCATTATTTGGAGGAAGCAAACAAGCAAATACAAAGATTAATTTATTTAATGACTTGAAGTACTTGACATCTGAAATGTGCAGCTCTAAATCATTTAAAATCAGCTAGAGGCTGAAAATCAGGGGGCCAGAGTTTGTAAGCCTTTGTTGTCACTGCTATCATTAGTGGCCCAACTTTCTAGATGAAACAAAGGTTGTCTGGATGAGACTATGCACAGACACAAGCACATAGCATCCTGGAATATAGGTGCATTTGTGTGGCTCTTTCTCTTGGTTGGAGGTGCACGCTGCTGGTCTGGCCAAAAACTTCAGCTGTGTGCAAATATTGATTAGGGAGATATGTGTAGAAAAATTACTTGTAGGAAACATTCTTCAAGGTATGCATTTTTTCCTAATTTGTCAACAGTATCTAGTCTCTGTTACTGTTTGTAGCATTTCTGAACACAAACTGTAAACCTGTATTTACAAAACAGTAGTAAAAGCTATGCAGTCTGCTGCTTTCTAGTCTACAAATACAGATCTGTAGGTATTTATAGATAAGTCAGAATGCTGAGAAATTTCAGTTTTACTTAACCGTTTGATGTGGGTTTTTTCTTCCCTTTCTAGGCTTGAGTGGTCGTTTCTTTGTCACAACACTTCCTACAATTTACCAGTAAGTGTGTCATACTAGAAACAGTTGTCTGTTTCAGTATATGTTCTTTTTTCCTGTCCTGTTTGAACAGTGGCATGGAAGATGTACTGAACAACTGGCTTATTTCACTTTTGTCAATCCCTAAAACATTTTTCAGGAGCTCAGTGCACTAAATGAACATGAAGTATGTGTTTTTAACTTATGGTGGAAGGTTCTCCTATAAACAGTTTTGTACCTAGATAAGAGTGATGCTTTTTTCAGTCTGGAAACAATATTTAATAGCATTTGTAAAAACTGGTGCAGGTTTGCAGTATTGCCTTCTAGAAACCTGACTGTATGTGAGCAGATACACTTGACTGTATAGAAGTGTCACTAAAATTTCTCACTTGAATAATGGACTGCATAAGTTGCATGTAAAACAGTACAGAAATTTTCCACTGTTTGTTGTACTGCTTCTGTGTACTGCTTAGAATTCTTCATCTATTGACTTAGTACCAATATGTAGCTGTTGACTCCTACTTGCCACTTGTTTTAAACTGTAACTCTGAAACGCAGGGGAAAAAGAAGGAATACTGACTTTTGATTTCAGTTCAGGTTAGTGTTGGAGCTTTGATTGTATGATAAAGTCCTCACCTGAGGCTTTTCTTTAGTTTAAGTGACTTTACGAAGTTCCCCTGTTATCAATGCTGTTAAAAATGGATCAGAAGAGGTGTTTGCTGTATATCTTCTCCAATAAGAAGCTGTCATCCTTTAAATATTGAACCCTTTATTAAGTCATGGTATTACGGGTAGTGCATATATACACACACAGACACACACATATATATATATGCACACTTTTAATTCTGAGTTGTGTCTGAAAAATGGTTTGGTGGTTATCCTCATGTGCTTTGTATTTGCTGTAATGCAAGTGACTATTTAAGAAAAATAGTGGTTTTAATAAATGGCAAAAGCTCATGCATTTTAAAAACTGAGACCTTCCATCATGGATTACAGTTTTAAAACATACTGAAAATGCTTAGGTGTTCAACTTTCTGAGCAAGTCAAATCTATAATGTATATGGATTTTTGTTTGGTTTGTTTTTTTTTTTACCATAGATACAGTTTAAGGGATATCTGTGTTATTGTATATTTCTGTTTTTTTAGTGCAAATGATGGAGTATTTCGCAGATACCGAGGCTCACGGACATTGGAAGATCTTCAAGGTTATGTTTTAGAGAGAAAATGGGAAGCTGTGGAACCTGTAGCAGGATGGAAGTCTCCATCTTCTATAGTGTAATACTTTGTTTTTCTTAACAAGAAACATGTTTTGTAGCTCATTATTCATTAAGAGTGCTATGTTGACAGCTTCAAGACAAAAGGCTTTTATTCCCTAGACATGTAGGCTTTGCAGAAGCAATCTATATTGACAGCCTGCTTTCCAGTTTCTCACCTTTAAAAGCAGTTTATTTTCTGTATCCGCTTTTGTTTGTGCCTGCTAAGGCTTGTTTATATAATCTTTGAAAATATATAAAGAAAAAAAGTACAGCCACTGAGCATTATATAAGTGTCTTTTTCAATATCTGCTAAGTACTGGAACCAAATGCATGTTTATGTAAATTATTACTTCATGACTTCTGGCTACTCGGGGGAGGCAGCCTTTAGCTTTAAGGATTTCTTGTTTATTTGTTTAGAAGGAAGTCTTGTGTCCTCTCTTGGAATAGGAAACAGTGTAGTGCTTACACAGTATATTAGAATTGTTTTTCAGAGCATTGAATTTGCTTTGAAATAGCATCGAATGCTTGTGTGATATAAAGGATGAACCAAAGATGTGAATGGCCTGTATTTGATTCTGGCTAAAGCTATTATGTGTAAATTCATGTCAGACATCCAGTGAGTGTCCTTATTTTTCATCTGACAATGAGGAAGAGCTGTAGGATATTTAGTAATTGGGAGAGGAGCTACAGGGCTGCATGCTGCTGTGAGTTGGGGAGAAGGTGGTTACAGCTGCACAGGGTTAAGCTGTGGAATTGCTATTTCTTGATTATGCTCAGATGTCATCTTTCAAGTCACTGTTTCAATGCTTTGCATTGAGCTGGCTTAAATTAACATAATTTTGTTTGCAGTAGCCTCCTTCTGACAATTACTAGGGCCTGAATGGCTTTGAAAGTCTATAAATCTTTTTCTGGTTTCTGTGCAGTTTGTTGTGTATCTCAACTCCTGTCTGTCTTGTAACCTGTTCCTTCCATTTCTTTGTTTTTTAGGATGCATGGCATGGCAGGGCTATTTCACCTCTCTGGATGGATCAGGGTAAGTAACTATGTAGTAGTGTTTTCCATACCCCCTTTTTATGCTTAGAATAATCTGCTTAGAAGTCAAAACCTAACTGAATATTTTTATTAACCTTTTATCAGAGTTAAATTTTCCTTACATTTACTGTACATTGGGTGTATAGTATCTTTGCACTATAAATTTTGTGGTACTAATGGACTATGCCAAAAATGGCAGTTTGATTGTAAAGATTATCATCAATACTGAAAATACTTACTATTCTTGTTATCTTGGTATAGTTAAAATGTTCTACTGAAGTGTGCTAACAGGATAAATTAGTTTTTTGAGAGCTGCAGCAAAAATGGTTGTAAACATCAGGAATACATTTAGTATCTACCAGGTTCTCTCACTTAATACTATTACTAAAGATTATATCCAGGTTCATTTTCAGCATTGTGAATCGTGCTCTTCTGTAGTTTGTTTGCATCTAGGGTATTGTACAGGAGAAGAGAGGGTAATGGTTTTATTTTTTAGTAAGAATTTCTGCATCTGGATTTCAAACTGTCAATGCCATTCACACAGGAACACAACAAATTTGGACGAGTAATTATCAGAAGTAAAGGAGAAAGGCTTAGCATACACTGAAGTATGCTTTGAACTTAAAAATATTTCAAAACCCTTTCATTTGGGAGCTATCAAAGTTTTTCCTGTAGCATGCAAATACTGAGAATTTTCAGACCTTTCCAATTTTGGTCAGGAAACGTACTCTTTCTTAAAATCATCAAGTGTAACCGAGATTGAGAGACTGTCTTTGTAGCAAAAGGTCTTAATACTGTAACGTGCTACAAAAAATAAAGGTAGTAGAGGGTTTGAACAGAGTTGGTATTGCTTCCAGCAAGCATCTAACTAACCCAGAATCAAACAGAACTTTCAGTTGTTAGGTTTCCTCTGCAAACTGTCTGATTCTTTCTTTCACTGAATAGTATTAACTTTTTATAGCCTTCTGATGTTTCACTTCCATAGTTGCTGTGTAATGATGTTGTCTCTGTCTAGTTTCCTTCCTGAAAGATTAAATGCTCTGGGAAGAAACCTTCTCTAATTTGCTTTCTGCTTTGATGAGTATTTCGGCTGCACATTTCATCACTCTTCTTGCTGTGCTGTCCTTGTATATGCTATAATAAATGTTGGAAGCTGTTCTAACATTAAAAACAAACAAACAAAACCACCCTGGAATTTCGATATTTAAACTTTTGTAAATGTAGATTGTGGTTTGTTTTCTAATGGATATACTCTTAGAAGAGATCTAATGTCATAATTTACTTCCTACCAGACAATCTGACTTGATGTGATGCTTGGTTCAGTCAATTGAATTTGTAGGTTTGAATAACAGACTTCAGTTTCAAAGAAATCTTAATATTGTATTTGGATTATTCTCTTTAAATTTATAAGTGAAATCACTTTTTCAGTGTCTGCTTAGAATGGGTGGCTTCTTTTAAGAACTAAAGAGCTTGAGTAAGAACTATATGGCTTAATTTTAGTTAATGAATGAATTCCCAAATTTAAATATGTATTTTCATCTTGTGCAATTTTTAAGTGTCTACCACTCTGCTTCCCAGATATAATTATGGGGATAAAGCTCTGCATGAAGTTAAATTTTTTTCACTTGGTGGTGTACTTGAGAGGTAGTTGTAAAAGGACACTTGCTTTTAACCTGACTTGATTCTTTTTTGGTTCTGAAATGTTTAAGTTACCTTTTTTAAATAATCAGCTTTGTAGACTTCTATGGGTGCTGTGGCTATCATTATTGGGCACGTTTACTGTATTGTCTCCTTCCTACAACAGAGGCCATAAGAACAAATGTACGGGTTCATGCCATGGGTTCATCTAGCCCAATAGTCTGTCTCTGACAGTTCCCACCTTCTTACAGAATATAATGATCAAGAATGTTGTGATACTTTCCGCTATGCTCTGAGGCTTCATACATTTATCTGCAGTAAGATTACATACGGCATCTCTAATGCTGAGTACCTTAGGAATAAGGAATTGTGCATCCTTTGCTTAAAAAGCCTTTTAATGTGAACAACTCCGTAAAGAACAACAAGGTTTAATGGTGTCAAAAGAATTACAGTATGACATTTAAGGATGACTAGGGCTTGAGGGGGAAGACTTTACTATAAATACTGTTAAATGAAAGGTCTTAATTGGATATCAATTTATGTAATGGCGACAGCAGTATCATAAGTGTTGTTAGGTATGAAGCTATTAAGTATCTTCTTCTCATTTCCAGCAAATTCATAGCTACCTCACTGGTGCTCTTGGGATTAATGTTTGGATTTCTTATGCCATCTTCATCTTAGCTACCTTATTGATTGGCCTGTTCCTGGGTTTGGTAAGAAAGCATATTACTTTATTTTTCTCAGGTACCTTGAACTTTTGCTTTGCATTAACTTGTGAAAAATAGAATAAACTTCACTGATAAGATGTACTGAAGTACCTTATTTTAATGACATATCTCTTCTCCCTGGTATCCAGTGATAAGACACACGGGGGTGGTTCAAAGCTGTGCCAAGGAGGTTTAGACTGGACATTAGGAAGCATCTCTTTACTGAGAGAGTGGTCAAACACTAGAATAGGCTTCCTAGAGAGGTGGTTGATGCCCCAAGCCTGTCAGTGTTTAGGAGGCATTTGGACAATGCCTGTAATAACATGCTTTGACTTGGTCAGCCCTGAATTGGTCAGGCAGTTGGACTAGATGATTGTTGTAGGTCCCTTCCAACCAAAATAGTCTACTCTCTTCTATTAAAATTCTTAAATATTCAGTACTGCAGATCCACTCTCCAGTGCTGTTACCTACTTCTGGTAAAGGTTAAGACTGGTTCACTCAAAGTTAACCTTTTTATGAAATTCATGCTTCAATTTAGATTTGTTTAGTCCATCCACTAAATAAGTGATTTTTATATTGGCCTTTTGTATCCAGACTTTTGTACTTAAGGACTGAATGGATGCGTGTGGTCAGAATTGTGTTAAGACTCCCAACTTTCTAAAAACACAGGCTTTGTGGAGAGATTTTTATTAGCTGGAATAGGATTGTATTTGTGGGAGTTAGCAACGTAAGTATGCTGCTGCACTGTTATTCAAAATGAAAGGATGAAATATTTTTTAAAGGCTTTGAAGATTTGGGGGTTTAATTGATTTACTCTATTCCAGGGCATAGCTTTGTGGTTACAGCTTGGTTTTAATAAAATCTGACTTAAATTCTTTCTCCCCTGTGATCTTTTGGTTTGAGTTCTCATTAGTAATTGAAAAATCTGACCTCTCTTGTTACAAACTAGAACTGGTGTGTTGATATATCAATTTCCAAAACATCAGGAAGGTTATTAAAACAAACCTGTTAGTTATATATGTGAATGTTAAGGACTATATCCTGAGCCCTGTGTTGTTTCATCAGTGGAAACAGTTCAAAGTTGCTTTACCTGTGGAGCTGGGATTATTTCCTCTCAGAATATTTGAATGATGTGGCTCTGTGACCTCTCCAATATCAGTATTAAATGAGAAACTGAGCTGGAAAAGGAGATATAGATGGGAATAGAAGTTCTTTCAGACTAGTTGCTTGGTCTACAAGCATGTTCTGCAACTGCAAAGACAGTTTAAAACAGTTATGCTGATAACTGTTTAACTACCTGCTAAGTCACTATTCCACGTAGGAAGTGTAAAGGTTGTTTCTGGCACTTGGAGCTCTGCCCTTCAGCCCAAATATTAGTGTTAGTGAAATGAAGAAAAATGGTGTAAGTATGTTTCTCAGTAGTATGGGGAAGTGATTTCAAAGCAGTGTGTGTATTTAGGCAAAACCACGTTTTTATACCTAATTGAATTGGTATATATGAGCAAATGTCTTTCACTGTACAATTTAAACAGCTGCATTTTTCTAGATGGTAGATTTTCATCCCCAAATGAGTGCAAATCAAGTTAGTGTAACTAGGAGCAAATTAATATGATAATTTAAAAAAAAAAACTTCCCTTCTTCCTCCTTCACTAAAAAAAACCAAACATGAAAAAGCTGAAAAAACGTAAGGTTAATCTTTCAGCTTTTTCTAAAAAGCTTTTCAATGATTGAAATATATTTCTTTTAACATGGTATCATCTCTTTCTGCTGCGTTATTCTAGCACATGACAATAAGACATAAATATCTTCTTGCAGTTTGATTGTATGTGTTCGACACTAGGCTGCTTTGAATAACAGCAACAAAAAAACCTAAAAGACAAAATCAAGCACAAAAGGTGGACGTACACATCGTGGATTGGGGAGTCACGGGTAGGAATTGAATAACATCCCAAAATACAGAAAATTTTGACAAAGAAGGTTTCATAAGTTTTAAATAAATAAAAAAATCTTCAACTGTGTTCTGGGCCTCTCAAGATGCAAGCCATTTCAAAACTGAGTAAATTTAGGGAAGTAGGAGGCAGAAAATTTGGAGTAGAAAGCAGAGAATGTTGGCTGGTATACACTGAGAATGCAGTTTTTCCTGTCTTTTTATTTAGCTCTTATCTCTGAGCAAGAAAATATAATTTTCTAACTTTTATTGTATGTCTATCTAAAAAGGATGAGTAGGAAAATACTTAATAGTGCAGGGGCTGCTGGGATGATTTGCTAATAAACGCTTTTTTTTCCTTTACACAGATACTGGTTTTGATTTCAGACTGCCTTTGCCCATCCAAGTCAAGATACAGAGCTGAAGCATCTGGTAAGAACTCTTAAGTGGCTGGGATACTGTAGGTTTAAATGTGAACTTGCAGGAGGGAGGGCAATACACTGTCAAGAACTTAGATGTGAGCCAATAATCCAGGTATTCATTTTAGTCACACTGACAAAGATTGGTATGTTGGGCTCTAAAATCCTGATGTCAAAGCATCCACCTGAATGGTAGCAAAGCAGACCAAAAAAAACCCACCGCAGACCAACAGTAATTTGTTCTAGCTTCCACAGCTGTGAAGAGGCTAAATGCATTCAAAATGAGGAAGTCTTGAAGAAAGATACTGGAGTTTGTGTATTTTGTGCAGGTGCATATTCACTAGACTTGTTGCTTAAATATAGAAAGGAATTTGCTTTGGCAGGACACTTCCACATCCTAATATGCACTCTGTATATTGCATTAGGAGATGCAACATTCTGAATCTGTAAAATTCTCTACGTAATTTGTGGTTGGGGAAAGGAGGAGATAGAGGGAATCAAATTAATCTAGAGACTGCAGCTGTGGGGATGGGGGAAGGTGTTGCATCTCCTTCAAATAAAACAAGAAAACATATCTTCCTGATCCTTAGTGAAAGGGCTTCGGAATAGTATTCTGCTCCCTACAAACATGTGAGGCAAAAACTTGCACACGAAATAAAGTCTCTTGTCAGCACCATATGTGTGTTAAGCTCCAGAACACCTTTTGGTATGTTTGTGCTATTAAGTGGAGTCAAAACTCGACTGTAATTAAAAACTTATTTTTTAATTGCATACATTTGTGTGCATTGGTTTGCTGTTGAAGAGGAAGGTGCATTTGTGACACTGGCCAATAAGACTTTAGCCAAATCTAGAATTTGTAAGTGTGCAAAATTACCATCTTCAAAATCTTAGATGTTCATCACTATCAAAAGAAAAATGCATCTGTGCATACTTGTGCAGTATGCTATCCAATTGCCTGGTTGACTCAACAGCAGCTGTTACCTGACAGAGCTTACCAGTATCTTATCACTTTCCCACTGATTTCTTTGATAATTATACCTCTTCAAGGAGTCGGGTAAAATTGATCTTTCTTTAGTTTGTAACTTGGTGGAACAAAATGGAAGCTATCTATGCCTGATATGCAAGAAAATCAAATGAAAATGGAGGAGAAATACTACTGACGATTTATTTGAAATAATTGAAAAATAAGGAAAATAGTCCTGTACAAGTTTTCAATAATAACGTTTATGAATATTTCAGAATACATACACAGTGATGTAACTTGAAAAGACATCGTTCTGAGATTCAGTCTAACTTCAGTATTTGAAACTCCTCTTTTCTTTAGAAGAAGCAATTACAAAGGATAATGTGGAGAATGCAGCATTAGAAGAACCGGAGGAGGCTGCAGAGCTTTCCGCAGATGATGCGGAAGAGACTGCAGATGTAAAAGATCTTTCAGATGGAGAAGATGCAGCAAATTCAAGTGCTGATGACTCAGAGGAGGATTTAGCACTTGGAAAAGAATCAGGGGAAGAAGAAATGGAAGACTTAAGTGAAAAACCTTTAGCTGATCCAGAGACTGAAAGCTCAGTAAGACAGCGTAAAAGTCAGGTGGCTGATAATGGACTATAGTTTTTTCGGTGGTGTATTTTGTACACTTGGACCAAAGAAGTATCAGACCCTGGGTCTGAAGTTGAAGCTTACACTTGATTTGTCATTTGTGTTTACGCAAAACCTCTGCTCTGTCAGCAGACTTCTCTTTTTTTAAACTAATACTTGCTTACTTTGTTTTATAAGCACATATGCTGTGTGTTGCATTAAGTTGCGTAACTTTAGCCATGACAATCAAAATAAGTGTATTTTATCTCTTTGAAGTCTTCTAAGAGAAAAGGAGTGTAACAGCCTCAGTTCACCAGCTGTAAAATGGTAATCTATGCTTGTGTTCCTTTAAGTATTAACCTAAGCAAGATCAGGAGTTTTAATTCTTTACAGTAGCTCGGCAGGACTGTGACTTTTCTGTCTGAATGTTTATTGTTTCCATATGCCACAGAAACACCAGAGAAGTGATACAGTAGTGAAAGAAGGCACCTTACTAGTCTTCTATTAAAAATGTTGTGTACGATGTGTTTATTTTTATCACTTTCAACTGAAGCACCTTTCTCTTTCATTTTTATTAATGTTTGCTCTGAAAGTTTATCATAGAGTATGCACCCAAATTTTTCAGTTTTTGGTAATTCAGAGGCATGTTGCACAGCTCAAGCTTGTCAGCTGAGTTTTTTGACCCAAGGAGTTTAAGTAATTGAAAACCTCAGGCCGAGAAAGAGTGGCAGCTAAATGTTTAAAATACGTTTGAACTTTTAAAAGGTTTAAAGGAAATTATTTTGGTCAGGGGGGATTTTTGCCAAAGCGTGACTCTATCTCCCCGCCCCCCGCCAAGAGATTGTAGCAAGAAGTATTCATTTTGCAGTCAGTAAGTTGTGTATTTCTTGCCAATACAAGCTTGTCATATGCAGTGCAGTTCTGCCATTTCCAACTCAAAATACTTTTAGCAGAACTCAAACTGCTTTAGTAATATTAACTGAAGAGGCACTTAAGGTTTTACCTTTGATTGCATTTCTACGTTTTGTCACTGGAATCGGCATGTTAAGAAAAGAGAGGGACATGAGTGGGTAGTGGGGAGAAGCTTTTGGTTTTGCTACTTATATCAGGATAAACATGGGTCTATTGAACTGTGTAAAGTGAAAATGGCTTGCCAGCTAGACAGCATTAGGTATGATTAGAAGACTTAAGTCATTAGAGATATCAGTATTTCCCTCCTTTGACTTGGTTAATATATAAGGCTTTTTTTGGTAAGGAATCCCTACAGTGAGATCCTGTATGTTCCTACTTTGTTGATGTGTGATCATGTGCATAAGATGTCTTAATCTTGATTTTTTTTTTAAATGTGCGTATATATATATTTTGCATAAACCTTGATAACATGCATGAATTTCATCTTGTTCTTCAAGAATAAAGAGTAATCAGAGATGAAATCATCTCATCAGAAGAGAAGTTGCAAGTGCAAAATGCTGGTTTCCTTTGAGACTGAGATTAATAGGGCCAATTTGTGTTGAAAGTTGTTTTGGTTTGGGTGGTTTTGTTTTTGCTGGTTTTGTTTTTTTTATTTAATAAATGCTCATAAAGAGCATATTTACTATGAAAGCTTAACTTTTCCTGTCTGTGTCTTGTTGCATACTGTGTCTTGGAACTATATGGTAGAAACTTTGCATTTGTCTGTTACAGCTGTGTAAAGAACAAAATTACACTGCATAGATTGAATATGAATTTTCTTAAGGAACTTTCTCAGTCTGGAGCTTGAATTTCATATAGTGGACACATGTAAGTATGCTTTCACATTTGTGAAAACATATAGTTGATAATATATATAAATTGCACTATAATGAGAAGAATTTGTCTTGTGTTATTTGGGTGCTGTCCTATGTAACTGAGCAATTATAGAAGCTTACAGAAGAACTCAGTTGAGGTACATAGCAGCTTTTTTTTTTTCTCTGAAAAAAAACCCAAAACCAACCCAAAAACCAACGCCAAACTCAAGCTAAGCTTTTATTTGCAAAAATTAAGAAAACTTTGTGGCCACTGTAGTCTGTAGGGAAGAACTGTGTACCTAAAAGCTCAGAGTACAGATTAGTTGTTTCCACCATGTGTTTGCTTTTTTTCATTATCTGTGCATCAGGAGCTCATAAAAGTCTAAAAGAAAAACAAGACTTTAACCATATTCCATGAGACAAGCAGGAGTCAGTGTGTGTATATTCATTTACATGAACTTGCATAAGACAAGAATAGACATATCCCCTCAGTCACAGATCCAAAACTACCAGATGCTGAAAAATATATGGGACTGTATCCAGCACAGATTGAGGGCAATGATGGCTTTGATTGTGTACCAAAGAGGATATTTTATACTGCATAGGGTCTTGTGATACTCAGTGTGTAGGAGGGGGCATGTCAATATTAAATTTTGATTCAATTTCTCTTCACTTTTGTAATATCATGGAGCCAGTCATCTAATATCCTCTTCAGCTGTTTAAAGAGGTTTTAGCTTTAAAACATGCGGAATATCCTTATACCTCACAATGGCTTTGTTGTATGCTGTTGGAAATATGAAGTATTAAAAAGTCAAGTGTACCTCTTTTCAGTACTCAAGATATGAGGTATTTGGGCTTTTTGAATGTTCAAACAAGGTGTTCTCACAAGAGTTGCATTTCATTACAGTGTCTTTGAATTTAAAAAAAAAAAACGAACAAAAACAAAAACCACAAATGATACTTTGTCCTGTAAGATACGTGGTTTATGAGATGCTGTGAGAAAGATCAGAAGCTCCTTTGCGTGGTGATTTTCTGAAGTATCTGCTTACATTTCCTCTGTTTTTCCATGTCACTGTTAAGTTTGGATTATTTACAATGAAGATATTAAGTATTTTCCATCATAAAAGACCTATCTGTAAGATCACTCACTGATGAGCAGGGATTAAGTAAGCAGGCAGCAAGTGACAGTAGTTCATCTCTTTATAGATCTGTCTTGTAAGTCTGGAAATGAGCTGTACTAGGCTTTTAAAGTTTTTTTGAACATAATATGTATGTCACTGCTCCTGTGTTTTCATTCATAAAGTAGGGAATATTAATGCTAACTTGGGTTTGACTGTATTTGACATGCATTGGAGTACTATGAAGATCACTAAATTGTGATTAAGACTAGAAGAACAGGTGCTGTGCAACCATTGATACCTCCAACTTAGTTTTATATTTGTAGGAAAAATATTGTAGCATGATACTGGAGATACTTAACTTTGATTAATGTTTATCTGGCAAACAACAAGTAGCAAACACTGTAAAGGCTAAATTTGTGTTTAACAGAAAGACCACTAGCTATGCAGTAGAAGTGTAATGTTAATATACTTTCCAGAATCAGGGCTTTTTCCACTAAAAAAATCATGCAAGTATAGTACTAATTAGACTATTATGATAATATTAAACTTGGTGTGTTTCCAAAAAAAAAAAGTCAGTATCAACCTTTTGTGCAATCTGAGTGTTGTTATCTCTGTTCTGTTGTGATTAATTAAAAAAAAATGGAACGTGTTCTTGCAACCTCAGTATAGACAAAATGTCCTTGGAGAAGCTGCTGCTACCGCTGTTAAAAATGTTTTGATTAAGGATAGGGCTGCAAGGCTTGTAAACTAGAGCTGTATGTCAAAAATTACTTAAGGTTTTTGAGAACCAATTTAAATTTCAAATGGGATGCATGCCACTCTGAAAACCAGTCCCTGATGGATCTGAACATGAATGCTTAAAAGCAAGTAATTAAAAAAATCCAGTGGGTTACTTTTTAAAGAGGCCGGAAATACATACAGCTTTCAAAACTCTTGTCCTCGAGATCTGTGTAAAACTTGTATGTGTATCTTGGAATACTCTATATATGCTGCACCCGTGCTGGGCAACACTTGTTATGTGGGCTTTCTTCATGGAAATGTTGAACAGGATTGTCTTTTCTGTGAAAGTGTTGCAAATTTATACTGGAATTCCATATAAATTTTGTATTTATGATAATCTTGTAGTTAGTTTTTATTTTCTCAGTGTGTAGATGGCTCATCTGTGTACTTAAGGAAAGGTTATTTTTTTAATACTGATTTTCCAATTAATAATAGAGGTTGTGACTTGTGGATTTGTGAAGATTCCTTAAACTCTTTAAAACAAACCTGTACACTAATGAATTGCTTCCTTGTTACATGAGTGAAAAAATGCTTGGAAGAAGCATACCTAGATGGAGGGTTTTACTGTAGGAACTCTGGGCTGAGCAGTACACTCTTGAAGGTATAAAATGCAGCTGGGGTTCAAATGCAGGCTGCCAGGCAAAATAGTGTAACTCTGAATCCCTGAGGGCTTCACCTCAGTACCTCTACGTTAGGTTAGCTCTCCCCCCTCCCCCCTCCCGCCCTGAGAAATCCACTAACTCTGAAAATCGTGTGCGAACTCTGTCTGGGATTTGGAGGACAGCAGTACATTTCTCCCTACTGATGTGGTCAAAAAGAAGTGTATGGATCTAGACAGCACATCTCACTGTAGTTCACAGCAAGCAGTTGTTGCTAAAGATATAGGCCTTAGGGCCAGCTGTGCTGTGGAGGGAGAAGTGACTGCCAGGAACCATTGCTGCAGTGTATTTGAATGATGTGAACAACAGCTGGATCCAGTACATGGATTCATTCTCTTAGGGTGAGTTTCCTGAACTGCCTTTCACTGTGAACAGAACTGCTGCATGGGTTGGGTGATTTGCCATTCACTTCAGTTTTCTTCTTTTCCATTGCATTGATTTCCTGATGTAAAGTTGAAGGGGGAATGGTATCAAATGAAGCCCTTGCAAGCGTTTTGTTGTTTCACTATTTAATCAGCTACTTCTTGTTCTGCCTCATGATGTGAGAATATGAAATTTTCCCCATGAAAACAGGCAGGTGGAATACTACAGGCAAAATCTGGTTGGGCTTTGAAAATTGCTTTGTTTAAGCAATCAGACAAACATAAGCTCCATTTTTATAGAGGAAATATGAAGATAACTGATGGCTGTACTGGAGCAGTTAAAAAGCTTAAGTTTCTACCTTGGAATTTTGAACAGGACCAGTGGTAACTCCCGGCTCCAGCAATGGGGCTGCCGAGTAGCATGTGCTTCCTCCTAGGAGCTGATCACACATTGAAAATGAAAAGCTGCATGGCTTTGCAGCAGGTCTTTTGGCTGCAGTATGGTAGTGGGAAGCAAACAGATCCCCTCCTTTTCCCTCTTCTGAGTATTAACCCACCCCCCCACACACACACAGAGGAAACACCAGGATGCTTGGCTGCAAAGGGCTGCCCGGGAGGAAACAGTGCATGTCCCTTGTGATGCTTTTGCAGCTTTTCTCAGGAGCTGCCTGCCTCTTCTCCAGTTTTCTGCTTATCCTTCTACTCCTAACCCATCACGCAACAGCGGTTCATTTGTAAGCTTGCTTACCAGGGAGCCGAGTCTGCTGATACCTTTCTTTCATTCCCTTCCCTACAGGGGAATAAAAAGTGTTGTGGTTTACTTTAATGAAGACTGTGGTGACTGCTTCTTTTAATGAAACATCTTTATTTCTTTCCTAGTAGAAAAACGCTTTAGAAACTGTGTACTCTTTTGTCTTTACTGAGAAGAAAGCTCTGTATTTAAACATATGGTGAACAAATGGGGATTTAGTAATCAAATATTTTCATTAAATTTCCGTTTTATATGGAAAGGCCATTTTTGTTGACTCGTTAGAATTTCTCGGAGCCTGCTAATACTTCAGGCTTTTCTATCTGTTAATCTGAATCCCAGCGGGGTGTGAGAGCTGAACCTAGGCACCACTGATCGTCTTGGCACAGGCTGTGCCAGTAGCTCACGCGCTTGTGGAGCATGCAGAAATGACAGTGGTCATTTAAAGTGTTTGACTGTCAGTCCTATGTCAAGGACATGAAAAGATCATGCTTGATAAGGGCACTTTTTTATGTCTGGTTATTGCTGTGCGGCTGGGTGGCCAAAAATAGCACTGAGAACCTCTTTGTAGATCTCTGCTGGATTGTTTTCATTGTACTCGAAGTCATCCAGATTCTCCCAGGAGCACTGGTCCTCCGTTTGATGCTCCAGTCTCCCTCCACCCCAGTGGTTCCCAGCCTTCCCAGCTGACTTCCCAAAATAGACATTCAGAGGCTTGTTAGGGCCACCAGCTGAATGGCCAGGAAACTGTCCTCATCCGTGCAACAGGTCCATTGTTTTTGACTTGGTCTCATGCTGAAGTTGCAGATGGCTGCTGGGAAAAAAAAAACCCAAGTATTTTCTGTTGATTCTTCTGACTGACTTGGAGGGGCCAAAGTAAACTGGTTCAGTTCTAAATGATGTGAGATATTTGCTGAAAACCCTTCATCATCTGTAAATCGGTATTTTTTTGACTTTATTTGAAGAAATTTACAAATGTTCGTGGGGAATTTGGAAGTCAAAATAACCATTTACTTATGTAAGTTACTTGATAAAACAGCTTTACATAACAGTCTTAATAAATAGGTAATCACTGGGACGTTGAAATATTTTAATTATATACTGCAGTTAACTTTTCCAGTTAATCTTTACTGCAGTTAACTGAAGTGAGAAAATCCCAGCTGACACATCCTTCACCTATGGAGGTTTTTGCATGTTGACAGACCATTGACACTGCTCTCTGATCCTGTGGTAGGACACAGCGGTTCAGACTCAAATGCTGTGTAGCGATCTCCCTCTCCAGCAAATACATTAGGACAAGCATGTTGTGATATGTCTTAGAACACTTTTTCGGCTTTTAATTGGAGCACTTTCTAAGCCCAAAGTTGTATCTTGGTGTTCAATAGCCCTCTGTGGGGTTTTCCTTCCAGAATTTGCCAATACCCCTTTTTGAACTAAAGTGCAGAGTTTCCTTTGCAGAGCCTGGTTCAGTCGAGCTCCAGTTAAGTGACGCTGTTCTCTGTTGGTAAGTCTCCGGTAACCTGCCAAAGGAACAAGGGAGAAGCAGTAAATATGGGAAAGGATGGTAATGCTACCCTGATTGTGGTGTTTGTTTTGTGGTTTTTTTTCTCTTCCCTCTGCCCTAATCGCATGTGAACCTTTCAATTGAATTGCTCGTTGACTTTTATCAGTGAGGTTTGTCATGGCTGCTTGGGCACTCTCTTTGCTGTTAAGTCAGATGCTGTTCTTTTGCTTCAGAGTTAAAGTTCAGACAACCGATGTCTCATTAAGTGCCCTGAGGAAACCTTTGATCCAGAGAGATTCATTAAAACAAGGAGCCAAGTATTTGGAGGGAAGTGGTGTCAGATGTGCTGGGGAGATGTTGGCTGCACTCTCCTAGGGATTACACCCATCCTAGTTTAGCGGCAGATTAAATTTCTTGTTTTACTTTGTTTTGCTTCCTTTGTGCTGATACTGGTACCCTCCACTGCAGCCCAGCTCATAAACTGGCCAGCAGTGGGAAGGGGGGGGGGGAGGGGGGGGGACTAGAAGAGTTTCCAGCTCCTGGTGGGCTTCTGAGATCTGTGGAGCTTCCCAGGGCACATGGGCTGGGCAGCAGCAAGAAGTCGGTGACCCTGGTTGGGCTTTGGTGTGTGGTTGGCACGTTTGGGGGGATCTGCAAAGGGTGGCATGTGAGCAGCTCCATGGTAGGGGAGGGAAGAGGAACTTCTAGCCAGAGTGGCAAATAACGACCAGTAAAGTAAATCACTGATCTCGTGTGAATGTGGCAAATTAACATATAAGTGGAGAGAGAAGGATCAAGGTGGGAAGTGTTCTGAAGAGCTTAACTCTTTTTTTAAAGTGAATATAGACATTACAAAAGGGGGTGGGTGGCAAGACCAGTGGTGAAACTGTATTGTTACCTTCAGCAATTTTTGTGGAACTTTCCAACATTAAAATCTTTTGAATTCATTAAGGTTGAATTCAGCTGCATGTATTAAAATGTTTAGCTATTGTGCAATGCCTACTGTCTCATACTTGAGGATAAATAACTGTCTTTAGCATAGGCGATGTAAACTTTAAATAAATGAAAGCAGACGTGTCCCCAGTTTTGTGCTGGGAATGCAGAGAAACGTCCAGTTTGCATTTAAATTGTATCTGACATTGATGTGTGATAAATGCCTCATGGTGTAATTGTATGTACATTGATACTAATTTCCAGTAATTCATCCCATGAATATTATAACTGGTTAGAAAAATGACCCCCTACACACCCCATACAACTTAATCTGAGATGCCCTCATCTAGGAAAGCAGTTAGAGAAATAGCTGCAAATCTCTCAGTGCCATCGTTCCTTCTAAATGATTCCTGAGCTGGCACCATCCTTCCTGCCTCAGCCCCCGAGATATCCCTCCAAATATATTTGACAATCTCCTTTGAATCTTAAGCATTTTTCTCGCTCTTTGCGGAATATTGCATTCCCAGTTGTTATTTATAAACCAGCCGCAAGGAAGATGGCTGTGGTTTTCACAGAGGTACATGTACAGTTAACTTGATGTTATCTGAATTCTTCAGCCTTGCTGAAGAATGAAAAACCAAGTCACTTAAAGCCCCAAATTATTGGAGGGAGTGAGGCACAGCTGTATATGTATTGCACTGCATCTCTTCGTCTCGGTGTACCACAAATAATGAACAGTGAGCAAAAATACAGGCTCTCTGGTTTGCTTGCACCAGAAAGAGGTGTGCAGTGAGCACAGTGCATGCTGCTTTGCTCCTGTGCACGCTGCAAAGTCTGCCACATCGTGCGCTATGCTTTGGGGGTTTGTTTCCAGTTAAGGTATCGATTTCTCCCTTCTTCCCAAAATCTGGGTTTAATAAAATGGCGTTGCTAACTGAAATGGATGGAAAACTGAATTATATACATGTGATAAACTTGTAAGTTTTCCTTGTCAAGTAAATACTATACACCTGTTGCAAATGATGTAATTTGTGAAAATTTAAGTCGAGATTCCATCAAGAAATCTTAACTGACTCTGTTACACTTTGGATGAGTGTCATCTCTTTGATGTGCTAGTTTTATCTCCAGCTGGTAAGTGCATCTGACTTTGTAACATTTTAAGAATAACTAGAGCTCTCTGGGTTGTGGAGGTGGAATTACCTTAAAATCAGGAGCCGTTTGCCTGAGGATGTATTAGATACCTGAGCTGCCTGGCAGCTGGGTCCCTGCAACTTGACTCGGTATCCAGGATTTTAATGGAAATAACTGGAAACTTGCTTGTGTTAGGTGTTGTCCTAAAATGTTCATGCTGGGACCTGCTTTTATAAATCACCTAAATCAAGATTTTGCTTTTTGGGCATAAACAGTATCTTTCTTGTTTGAGTCTCCTGGATATTTTGGATGATGAAGACATACACGAGAGACTGTACATTCCTGTTATTGCAGGTTTAAGTCATGCATGCTGCACCTACGTATTTCTTTCCTTGCCAATTCATTTCCTTTCTTTTTGCCATATTTTTCTCCATTATGTTCTAGGTTGGCCTTGACCACATGAAATAAAACACGGTGCTGAAGTCCAATATGACACAAGTTGGTGTATTTTTTTTGGTATGTAGGCAAGTTGAATCCTGATGAGGTCCTGTATTAATGATTTACAGACAAAAATACAGAGCTTAAAAGAGAGGGAAGTAGGAATAAACTAAACCTGTGAGATCTGCAAATATGTCTGGAAAACCAGTTTGCATTGCTGATTTTGAAGAGTATGCTAAAAAATTTCTCCCCAAATCAGTGTATGATTATTACCGATCTGGAGCAGATGACCAGGAAACGCTAGCAGATAATGTAGCAGCATTTTCAAGGTAGGAAGATGATGTAAGGCTGAGGTGGGAGGTAGGGGGTGTAAATTCTTCTTTGTTAGTAAATGTGGTGCAATATTAGATTTTTCTGTGTGAACAAAATTTGATTTTTCTGCAACTTCCTTTTTTAGCAAAGACTCTCAAATAATTCATTTTCAAAACAACTGCCTCTCCCCTTTCACTCCACCATTTTCTGTCAGAAAGCTGTCCCTAAAATCCATCAGCATCTTTTTAGCTTTACCTGCATTTTGTTTCTTTTGTTAACATAAATTCTCTAAAGAGTCCTTCAGCTTCAATATTTAATCAGCTGATGAAACTGTAATTTTTACATCTTAGGCTTAAATGCTGGCAAGGGATTCTTGTGGTGGGGTTGTACCTTTTAGGTCCTGAGTCAGTTTTGCCTTTTGCTCCTAAACTGAATCAGTTACGCAGCCTTCCCTGGTAAGTGCATGTGCAGCATTGCTAGATCAGAGCTGCATAGCCTAGCAGAAAGGAGTTGCGTATCCTAGCTCTGGAGCGAGCCATGGAAGGTAGGGCTCAGTACTGGGTGGCCAAGCCATGCTCGGGGGGGTCTCCAGCAGAAGGTCAGCACTTCACCGGGAATATTGTAAATGATGGCAATGATCATAAACCAGTTTTGACTTAAACTGGCTGCCTGAACTGTTGTCAAAACCTGGACTCAGGTCACCCTTTGTCTCAGAAGTACGAGGTCAACACAAAGTAAGTTGGTATTTGCTGTCAGATTTAGCGGAAAAGTGTCAGAACTCATGTGAAGTCAGATGATTCCCCATCTCCTGAATCTCTGCTGCTGCTCTGTCCCCAGACCATCAGCCCAAGTGCTGCAGAGGAAAGAAGGCAGCTGGAAGCTGATCGTCTCAGCCTGGCTGAGCCCAGTCAAACTGCTTAAAGAGCTGTCAGCTTCCCTTTCCTTTGGGTGCTGTGTTGGTGCAGACATTTAACCCCCTGCGCTTGTCTGCTATCTCTAAAGGCTTTGTCTTAAATCCCTTTGACTCTAACAAACCAAAACAAGATTTTGGGGCTTTATTTTTAGTCTTTCTCCCTCCCCACTTTGCTCTTCTGCTTTAGAGCAGCAATCCTACTTACTGCTCCAATTGCCTTTCCATAAGCTATGAGCAAGTCATCTGGAAATCCCACGCAACTTTAAGACTGTAGGAAACTCATTGGTAATTCATTTAGCAGGATCTCAAAGGTCAGATCACAGAAATCAACTCTGAATCTTAATTTTAGGGATGTGTATGGAAAAGTTTTGTAATGGCAGGAGAAGAAGAAAACTAAGCTTCACTGTGACCACTTATTCCAGACCTCTTAGCTCTGTGCAGAAGCCCCCATCACAGACTGGAAATCGCCTTGTGCTTGGGGCTGCTCAGACACAAGCCAAAGGACTGCTCTGGCTCTGAGGAGTAAATAGGAGCAGGACGGAATGTAGTAGCGCTCACCTATTTTTTATTTTATTTTATTTTTTTAATGCTTCCAGATGCTAGGATGTTATTTGCCCTCATAAAAACAAAATGAGATGTTAAGGAAAGGACACTCAAAGGAAGTGCTCAGAGGCAATAAACTGTAGTAGTAGTGAACTTTTCACTACTAACTGCTAGAGCTAATCATGATTAAGCAAAAGTTGGATCTAAAGTGCCCAGACACAGGCTGGCAAAAAGCTGGGTATGTCCACTTGCTGGTTTGGTATTAGCTAGACGTTAGCAGTGAGATAAGAGCAGCTCTGCTCTGAAGCTGTTTCCCACCGCAGGGGCAGACTCCTCTGATAAGACCATCTCTTTGCATTGGGCTGGTCACCTGTGGGGTTCAGGCTCACCTCCTCTTTCTTGGCATCTTCTATCACGTTCTCAAGAAGAGCCTCCAGTTTTAGGTGTTCAAAACTGCAGAGCTTGCAGGCAGCCTGGAACTGAAGGAGATAGTAAATAGTAGTGCCTTGAGCAGCCTGAGACCTTAAAAGGAAGTAAATGAAATTTCCCAGGTCCTGGTGTGGCTAAAAGGCCCTTGATGATGGGCTTCTGCTCCTCAGCAGTGAAGGTATGAAGGGGCTGGAAGCTGTGTTTCTGTCTTTGCTCCCCCTCCCTCTGTATATTTCTCTTAAAGAAAACAAGATCTAATTTCCGCAGTAGCTTTAGGCCACTTAAACGTCATCCAAAAAGGCAGTTAATAAAATCTAAAAGACTTGACAACGGGGTTACTCTATTAAATCGTCAAACAACAGAACTTATTGACAGCCAAAGAGAGGGGTCACGAGGCAGAAATGTTGAAGTTGCTTGTTACCTTTCCATCGCTCTGCATCTACGTCTCTTTCAGAGTATCCACCAAAGCACGGAGAGGTGTGGTGATGTGCTGATGGTCACCCAGCAGATCAGTGGGAGAGCTGGGGTCAAAGCCTGAAAGCCAGCTCCTCTGGTCACACGCACGGTCCTCTCCTTTCTGGTCACTGCAGCGCCAGCACAGCCCTTCCTGCAAGGGTGGGCATTGCACCTGAAGTCATCTGCTGGCACTTATCAGCTTTCCCTGTATGATATGGAAAGGATGCAGGGCTGGAGCGGGGATATATAGTGATTTACAGCTTCATGGGCAAACGTGCCCTTTTGTCTGCTCGCAGGGAGATGATAGTAAAGGCAGTCAGAGTTAAATCAGCCCTTAGATAGCACTGAAAAACGTAAGCTAAATTGTTTTCAACTTTCCTAGTGCCTTCCTGTACCTCTCTATTTGCAAACTGAAATATTTCCAGTACGCAGTGTGCCTTTGCTGCCTGCAGTTGGAGGGACCTTCCTCTCTGCAAAGGTGAGGCCCTTTAATGGGCTGTTGAAGCTTTGTGGAAGCCCGTTGAGCACAGGGCTCCAGGGGCTCCATCTTGATAGCTACAGCAGTCCCCACCTGTAGCTGCTGTGGGGCACCACGCATGCTGTGGTGGGTTTTCTTAGCACAGGGGATGCTAGGGTTAAGAGTTTATAAGACTGTGTTTACAATGGCTTCCTGGCAACGCACCTAGAAAAGGTAGAAAGAAACCTGGTATAAAGATTTCACAGTATTTGGGTTTATAAGACCTGTTTGACACCAGCAACTTTTAAAATCTTTCATTTTTTTCTTTGCTGTCGGAAGAAGCGTGGCCTAACCATTAAGGATGCAGGACTGCTTCTCACTCTGACTCTCACACAGTCCTTGTGTGTTTCTGAGCATATTACTAGTTTTCTCCCTGGTCCTGTGGGTAAATATGAAGTAAGATGGACTTTACACACCCCCCCCGTGCCACACAGTCGCATGACTTTGTGAAAGAAATGACTACGTTCAGCTTCATTTCCCACAGCCAGAGAACTCCTGTTGATATCCATTGTCAGAAACTTAGTTGCAGGGTTCAGCCTGATTAAAAATGTTTACAGTTTATTTAAGTATTTACAGATGTATGTTTAAATGGAAGAGAAGAAAGCACAAAACTGAACCAGAAGCATGAATTGGTAGCCCATACTTTTGTGGTGCAAGATTATTCGGGTAAGCAAGACTGCCAGCACGGATTGTATTTGGAGGAAAATCAGTGTTGTGTTTGTCTGTGAGCTCTCTATTTTTTGGCAACCGAGTAGTTGTATTTATGGAGAAATAAATAGATTATTATTAAGGACTAATCTAGCAAATGAATGGTTGTGTCGATAAATGCTGCAATACCTTTGGAATGGCCCATGCAATTTTTGGAGCAGCGCAATCCATACTCATTAAATTATAAAATGAATGTCCTGGCCTTTTGACAGCACAGGAGCTTAAAGTACTTTGGGCCTGTAATCAGATACCAGAGTACAAAATGCTTCCAAAAAGCCAGTGTTTAAGATAAGGTTAACACCAGCTACAGTAACTCTCCTCTAGCTTCCAGTTCTTCTGGGACTGAGGGAAGAACCAGAGCTCGCATATCAACATCAGTGTGTTCCTACTAAGACCAGACAATTATTTTTATTCATAGTTTTCAAATGATGTGGACATGGCTCTGGTATAAGTGAGGCATTAAGGCTGGAAAAGATGATTTGGGATGTCAGAGCATACATTACTCCCCATGGCATCTGACCATATTCACCTTGCATTTGCCCTGTGTCCCAAAACACCGTGTGTCCTTCCTGCTCCGTGCTGTCTGGCGGTTAAATTCACTCTCAAGTTGTTAAGGAACCAAGGGGCCTGAATGGTGAATAGGTTTTCTGGCAAGGTCGGGATGCCTTTAGCTTGATGGTGTTCAAGAAATCAATCTGAAATCTCCCCTTTTGGCAATGTAATGAAGGGGGACATCTGCATGTGTAGGAACACGTTTCTGCTAATCTGTTGTGACACATTCCGACACTGATTCCCCGGCGGCCTTTGGAGGAGATGCGTTTTGTTGTCATGTACAAGGAACAGCAGTCACTTGCTTATCAGTGACAGCATCAATGCCTATTTTCTGCAAACCTATCGTCATCTTGTAGCTAGGTATTAAGGACGTTAAAATGACTGGGCACATAAATAATTTAAATACCAGTTAAAAAAGCAAAGCTGAGAATGTGATGGTGTCAGACAAGCATGTGAAGTTGGGGGGGGGGGGGGGAAAAGGAAAGGAATGCCTGTAATAATAAGTTGGTTACATTTCTGCGATGTCTTTCACCTTGGATTCGCAGAGTGCTGTGAAAAGAGTCACTGTGTAGACAGCAAGACACCCTGGGAGAGAAAACTGATTTTCCTCAAGCAAAAGTAGCTGTTGCTTCGCCTTGCACAGCACTAGCACCTGCCCCTCACAATGGGATGTGGAGCTGTAGGGGAGATTAAGGCAGCAAATTGGGTTGAAGTTGGAATGGAGACTTTGCCCGAGCAGTGCATCCTTTCCCAAGCGTGTTGCTTGTGATGCAGCACAGAGCGATTATTCAGTCTAGGCTCAGAAGGGAAACGAGGAGAGCTGCTTGAAAGTGTGTTGCAGTTTGAAAATTTCAGCATTTTCACAGCTGAAAATGAGTGGAGAAAGCGGTGAGTGCTTCCCTCTTACCCAAGTGCAAGATAATTTACATTCTGAAGTTTTTGAGCATGAAGGGAAAACAAAAACAACCAACCAACCAAACCAAACCACTAATCCCCCCTACTTCCCTTTCATCCTTCTTTCAAAATGGCATTTAGCTGAAGTGACCTAAATCAGGAGTGCTTGCTGCCTTCCCCACTGTGGCATCTCCCCACTTCCAGCTAGGAAGAAAGATGTACTCACTTGCAATTGCTGGTTGCAGCACACAAATGTGGACTTGGCTGGAAAAAAACATGGGTGATGAGGAGATGGTGAATTAAAAAATCAAGTTTTTTACAAAATATCCAGGAAATGTTTTCACTCAAAGACTAGGAGGAAGCAGGTGGTGTGTCGCAGCCTAATGAACGCATGCTCTGCATACTGGGAAGTACTGCTCTGGGGTTTTGCTTGCTGTTGTTAAGGGCATTTCCCTATGGCTTGTCCAGAAAATGTCTCACTTCAAGTGTCTGGCAAACTCATGGCTGAAAACACCCATGTTTCCAAAGCAAGATCAGGTTTTGTCTAAGAAGTATAATACTTGAGGTAGTGATCCCTTTTGGTGTCTTTTGTGGGACCTAGTAAATACTCAGTTATGAGTATTGACTTGATGTTGGTCTAGAGGATGTGACCTGATAAGGTACAAGGGGAAGTGAAGCCACAGAAGATGTTGGAATAGACATTTATGTTTAAAGTTGGGGCTAATGAGCCTTAGGACCCCAAAAAGCTTATGGATGGAGTAATCTGATGGTACGTAAAGGTGAGTTGGAAGGATGCTGTTTATTGCTGCTTAAAGCAGCATCCTTTTTCTTGCATACGCGCTTGGGAGGATTTTTGCTCTTTCTGTTTCTTTTCCCAGCTAAAAGCACTATATAAGTGTTGGTGTTTCAAGACTGATGCTTACGTGTGTGCTTTGAGATGGCAGTGGTTTGCATGAGGTAAAAATCTGACAGGTCTGGGACAGCAGAAAAACTAGGAGGCTGGGGAAGAGCAAGATACTTCACATACTTATGCTTTTGAGTTTGACCATAAAAATGTGCAAGGTTATTAAAAGATTTTTGTTTTCTCTATATTTGCTGGGAAAAGATGTCTCAGAGCTGGGAGAAAGCCTTCTGAAGGCTGATTAGGAAGAAAGGGGGAGAAAAAAAGTGATGTTTTCTTTGTCCCACCCTCAGCCCATCCTCCCCTGAAAAATAACAAACCAATACAATAGCATGAAAACAAGTCTGAGGAGACATACTTGCAGTATGTGTCTTGGCGTTGAATAATACAGCTGACTCCCACAACTACATGTCTCCTTCCAAGCATCATGACTATCTTGCTCCTCCCTGGGGAGCACTTCCTGGAGAGCTGGCATGGCCCTGTGCTCTAGGGCTTCAGAAATTTAGGTCTTGTCCTGGCTCTGTCCCAGGCTTCTTATGGAAATGTCTCTTCATCTTTCTATAAAACAAAGAGATTGTGTCTTTTCTTTTTCTTATAACCTGTCAGCTTAATATGCAAGCTTAAACTGACCACTACTTGCTGTCAGAGCATAGTCTGCGGGTAACAGTGGCTCTGGTTGCTATCTCCATGCTAGTAATAATAATATTATCACTCGGGCATTCTAGTGCTGAGCAGGTAGTCAGGTTCAGCAGTAGTAGAGCTTAAGCTTTTAATTATTTTCTGTAACTAAAATTCAATAGCCATCAGAGTCCTTTCAGAGGGAGGGGTTGCCTTAGTGAGAAGTAATGTGTATCTTACTACCTACCGCTTGCAGAAAGGGTTTGGCCTGGCTCAGTGCACAGCCCCTGCTGATGCACCCCCTCTTGTGGCTTGTAGTCAGAGTGGCTGCGCTGCAGCATCGCCTGCGTGGGCAGAAAAAGTCTAATTTCACAGGTTAGCCCCAGGAATGCGACCCTATTAAGATCAGTTTGGATACTGCTGTGTCATCTACTTGACCCCACCATGAGGGATCGCGATACTGTCGTGCTGCTGTTGTGGGGGGAAAAAAAGATACATCTCTGTGTGTGCAAGCATGTAGTGCCCAGCCTGACTGCAATAATTTGTAATTTCACATTAAGCGTAGTTTAGTTTGCTCTGTTTTGGAGTCAGGTTCCATTTGTACCCGAGCTGAAGAGCCCAGTGGAGAATAAAGCCCAGCTCTGGGCTGATGTGGTTTCTGGCGGACACGTTGAAGGCAAAGCAAGGTCGGGAACAGTTGAGCAGATGCTGGGCCACATCATTCAAGGACTAGACCATAATTTGCCCCATTGGGAAAACAGTTGTGCTACTCGGTCTTTTCCCGCACCAAATTACAGTGGCCATGTTTGGTCTTTTCCTGGAAGTCTGCAGTCCCTGCAGTACAACAGGCTGTCCCTGGGGTTGCAGCTGTAGTCTCACGGGCTACGTGTTGCACAGCAGCTGGTGACTACTGGGGACAGGACCTCTCTGAGCAAAGTGACTTGGTCTCTGTGCGAGCAGAGATGTGGTGCAGTGGATTTCCACACCCTGCCCGAGCTGATGAAAGCCAGGGCAGCCATCCTGCCTGCCCACTTCCCACATGGCAGCTCATTTCTGTGTAGTCTCACTGCAGAGACCTGTAGCACAGGGACAAGGAGGGCTAAGCATGCTGGCCAGGCTAGTTTTTTCCAAAAAATCCCATGTCTTTTGGTTCCCTAGTCCATACAAGGAATAACTGAGGGGGAGCTAATGACCTCTCCTGTTCCTGCAAACCCTCTGTTATCCAGTTCTGCCCCAAGGCTTTCGGGGAGGCTGAGACTCACTGTGAATCTTAATATTTTGCAGCTCCTGTCTTTTCTTTCAGATGATACCAGCCAATAATGTTCAAAGGCTCTTTGCCTCTTTCACCCTCCATGGACTTCAGCGCCTCCTTGCCCGCTCCCTCCTGGCTTTGTGCATTTTGTAGGTCCTGCTGCAGCTCTGGGTCACACAATGAGCTTCTGTTCCAGGCCCAAAACAGATTTCACCATGTTTCTCCTGACGGGAGAAAAATCTGCTCTTGGCCGTTAAGAACTGTAAATAACCCCGATGATGCAGGGTTTTTATTCTCTTTATTTGTCTCTGTGTAGATGGAAGCTGTACCCCCGGGTGCTCAGAGACGTGTTGGTAATGGACCTGTCAACCTCAGTCTTGGGGCAGAAAATCAGCATGCCAGTCTGCGTTGGAGCGACCGCTATGCAGCGCATGGCTCATGCTGATGGAGAGACGGCTACTGCTAAAGGTAAACCGTGCAAAGTGCCTTCTGCAGTGAGGCAGAGATTGTTCATCAGTAATACTGTGCCTTCTGGTTGTGAAGCCTGGCTTGCTTTCTTGTTCCTGATGCTGTGGCCAGGATGGGCTTGAGCTGCTGCTCAATCTGGTTTATTTTTAGTTTTGTTTTTTACTGTTTTCCTTTGCCTGTTTTGTGTGCAGGTTCTCCCTCGCTATGAAACAAGGATGAGAAATGGAGTATGTAAGAGGGGAATAATTTGTAACAAATACAAAATTGAAAATGACATCTGTATACATATCTTTCTATATGTTCTATAAATATAACTATATATATTGTCACGGCAACATTCTTCCTGTTACAGAACTGCTTCTAGAAATTCAGAAGCCTTTGCTTGTTTGGGAAAAATACTTGCTTTGAAAAGAGCTCTTTGAGAGCATCCCAGGGAGCCAGTGAGATAAGGGCCCCTCTGGGCTAGATGCTGCACAAAGATGTTGCCAGCATGGAGGCTGAAGCCTAAAAGGCTATGAGAAATGAGACATTAACCAGAATTCAGATATGAAACTGTTCCCTACTCCTTTAACCCAAGCTGCAGAATGACACAAAATCTAAGAAAGAGGTCACGCTGTGCCTGTTGCATACAAACAGCATTGGGCTATGCATGTTGATGATCCAGCACCAAATGAAAAAGGATAGAAAACTTAAACAGGCAATATTAAAAAAAAAAAAAAATCCTGTGCGTGGTTGAGCTATTCATATAACAGCATTTCCATGACCAATGCAGCAAACGCTAGTGTGAAGTGAGTCTAATTATCTGCCCTGCAGCATCGAGTCTCATTAAAAACCACGTTGCTGTGATGTGCACCGTGATCGGCTGCAGCACAACTCCAGCAGCAATTTCTAAAAAAGCGGATTTCTCCAATTTTATATATAGTATGTTTGGGGATACATTTTTCCCCTTCCCAAGAAATTTATTAGGAAGCCAAAGATTTTATGCCTATTGTATATGCTGGCACGTTCCACACGATGGAGCTCGAATACCTTGAATTGGTTTGCAAAGCAGAGTCCGGCGGGATGCCTTGGTGCTGTCCTGTCCTTTGGTAACTCTTGCAGATTACTTCTGGCCCAGGTTATGCTGGGAGGAAACTCTGGAGCATTATACTGTTCAGTGCAAACATATTAATGCAATGTTAAGAGTGAGATTTGAAACACAGAAAATTCAGGATGTTCCTTAGCAAAAATTCCCACCAGTGCTATAGCCTGGCCATGGTTTAAGGCATAAATTTATAATGGCCTGTAAAGTCGAGTGTTATAATAAGGCTGACTACCAGGGCTGAGTTATGATTGTGGTAGATAACTTAATGTTGGAGTTTCCTGACTTTTGTGCACTTACATTTTCAAACTTATGGCATATGATTATTGTATTTAATGTTCTTGGGTTTTCAAGCTAGGATAGTTTGGTGTACTCGAAACAGTTTGAATGTGCGTTCAGGTAAACATATCTATTGGAGTTGATAAATTTTTCATCACTTTCAAAGGAGAGCATAATTAAAATCACACTCTCTGTGTTGCATTAGCACTTCTTGTAGAAAAAATACAGCTTCAGTTTTGTGCTCTGTTAGAATTGGAGTGGGGCATTTGGTGCCAAGCTTTTCGTTTGACCTTATAAGATGACAGGGATTAGCTATAAAGTACACATTTGGCTTAAAGGTTCCCTTAAACTTGGGACATTTGGGATTGGGGGTTTGCCACATCCAACTTCTCTTAAATTCTGCCATACCTCTGAAATATAAGTAAGCAGATTTTTGCTTCAGCTGCACCAATTTATGCAAGGCAAGAAAGTCTGATCCATAGTCTTGCGGCTTTTGCAAACCTGGTGTGCTTCGTAAGCTTGACTTTTGGCTCAGGTGTGTAGGAAGCAACGTATGTGGTGGTGCCTCTGCTGTTGCGATGATCTTTGAAAAGCATGACGTGGTCTGAATCTTGCCCCTTCCTGGCCAGGGAAGTAGGTGGTGTGTGCTCTGGCTCATGTCGGGGGAGATGGCAGCTGCCCAAAGCAGCACTCAGTGTGCATGTGTGTGTGTGCCCAGGCACCGCTCAGCAGGTCGTAGAATCATTTAGGTTGGAAAAGATCTTAAAGGTCGAGTCCACTATGCCCAATAAACCATGTTCTGAAGTGCCTTGTCTACACATTTTTTAATATCTCCAGGGAATATGACTCAGCTACTTCCCCGGGCAGCCTGTTCCAACACCTGACAACCCTCTCAGTAAAGAAATTTCTCCTAATATCCAACCTAAACCTCCCTTGCCGCAACTTGAGGCCATTTCCTCTCGTGCCACAAGCCACACAGCTGCCTGGCTGGGGTTAAATCCCAAGAGATAATCTTGGGTTCACACCATCCTTACCTGCAGAGCAGGGCGGTGCAGGTATCAGTAACAACTCCTTCCCCTATGTTTTTGTATTTTGAGAACGATGCCTGATCCTGCCAAGGAATTTCCTTCAGTAACAGCATTTTGCTTTGAACTGCTCTGCTTTTCTAGCAGACCCGCACGTTGCAGCATAAATACCCTCTCTAGGGACAAGGGCATGTCATGGTGTCTCTTGTTAAGTAAAATTCCTTGCCCTCACAACCTCTTGCTTTCAGGCTTGTCAGGATTGTGGGAGCTGCTGCCCCTTGCTGCTGCTCCTCGAGGGATGCTCTCCCGCAGCGACCAAGCTGGTGGAGAGGAGCGTGCATGTTTCCCAAAACAGAGCAAAGTCTGGCAGCTTGCCTTAAAGACACCTTCACTGACAATTCTGCTTCATTATTAAAGGATCTTTTTGGGAAAAAAAAACGTTCAATTGCGATTTTAAAAGTTGCTGGTGACAGGCCATCCAACACAATGTAAGTTATTTCAAGGGTTAACTAACTCCACTCTGAGCAGAATAAACTGTAATAATGGTCAAAACTTGTACAGCTTCAAATCCAGATGTTGGATTTACTTATTGTTCTGTTAGCTAGACTTTAAAAAAAAAAAAGAAAAAAAGAAAAAAGAAAAAAAAGTTGTCTATATAGGCTGTAATAAGTTTGCTCCTCAGTTTTCTTTGACATGTCTGAATGGACCTGGAGTCCTTCCTTATGGAGAAAGTTCTCTTGTCCTTGAAAGTATTACATGGACCTTGGCAGTTGTTCCAGTTTTTCCAGGTCCATCTTCAAGTATATTCGCTAGCATTTTAGTTGTAGTTCATCAGTGTATGTGGCAATTTTCCAAATAATGGATTTTCTGTTCAGTAGAAACTGAAAAACTGGGAGGAAAATTGTTTTGGATTAAATGAAATGTTTAATCAAAACCACGATGTTTTATTTCATTTTCCTAGTAGCTAATGCTTTTAGCCATTGTTCTGTTTTGAAATAAAAGTGTTAGCTCAGAAGAAAACATTTCCATTATGAAAATATCAATACATGACACTTTGACTGAAGTGAATTTTTGTCATCCTTCCCACTCCAATTTCAACCTCTTCTACTAAAAATATTTGCCAAATTTGATGAATAATCTTAGCCACCATTAAAGAGCAAAGGGCTGTTCTCTAAACACTTTTCAACAGAACTCTTCTGATTCTACATGATTTGTTTTCTTGCTTGTCCATCAAAAGAGTCACTATTCCTCCATGCAAAGCTATTGATTTGCCATCCCGAATTCATGCTGTGCTTGCAAACCAATATGTTCCCCTGTCGTCTTCAGTTAGCACTCCCTACAAGTGCAGTAGTACTCAATGCTCCTGCAAATAGGTCCCACCTTCAAGTACACCAAAACAAAACCTTGTGCACCATCCAGCTGCTGAGCAAGAAATAGCAATTTTTTTGAAACCTTAATTAATAATAAACAGATACGTATCATTATTTTAAAGAGGTATGTATCATTATTTTATTGAGATTTCTATTCTGTTTATATTGCTGCTAATTACATAATGCTCTCTTACTGACCGATTACCTTATATTCTTGTGTTTTAGCCCAGAAAGGGTATTGCAATACCTGACTCTCTGACTTGCTGAAAATCAGGCTGAACAGCCTGACTCTGTTCTTGGCCAGATCTTTCGAAAACTTTGAGTGCTAGTTGCTCAGATCTGGTGATTTTATATTTACCCTCTGCAATTGCTCTCAAACAACTTTTAGTTACTGCTGACGCAAGAAGGGTTTCACCATCACCTGTGATGTGACTGCACCATTTGCTTTGCCAGACAGAGAATAGGAATACTGACTGAAAAGCCCCCCCTTCTTCTTGTAGTTGAATTACCAGCAGCTCTATCATTTCCACTGGAGAGGGAACACCACCTTTGTTCCTTCAGCTCTTAACAAACTTCTGCCGTGGTTTTTGTTTGCTTTGATGCTGCTGAGCATCTGAACTTAGGTTCCTTGTGCTCCTCTGATGTGCCCATGACTGTAAAGAAGAGATTTAGTGCTCTCTCGCTCTTTGTGCTGAGCCACAGTGAAAATAGCAGGACTTTGTAACCATCTTTCACCTGTTTCCTATGTGGTGTCTCTCCCAAAAATGTTAACTTTGAGGTATGGCTACTCCAGAGTCATTGAGAGGACAATATTCACGTGGGACAACATGGCTTGGACTGACCTGGCCCTGACTCCCTCTAGAGACCAGCATGGCCAGGGGACTTTCTGGTGCAAGTGTACGCAGGCAATCTGGCATGACAGCCCCCCTAGACCAGCCAGATCTATTTTGGCCACATTATTTTTCCCTGCTGCCTCCAGCCTTCCTGTGCAGCTGACAAAATGCATTGTGTCAACAAAATGATCGTAGGCACAACTCGCACACAGCGTTTTGTAAGGGGTAAGTGAGGTAAGGCTGGACAGGGGATTTCTCAGCCAAGTGTGTTTTGTCAAGAGAGTAATGTTAAGTACTTTAAACAACTCTGTTTCTTAGGATATGCAGCGCCAAGAACATAGGTACTTCTCTCGAGAAATACCACTGTGCCAAAAGGACATCATGTTGATCCCAAGTAATGTCCTCTGGCCCCTAACCTGGGGACAGTGGATTCACCAGTGGATTCAGGGAAAAATGACCACAGTGGGGCAGTTTGGCTGCCATGCTTCAGAGATGCCCCTAAAAGTGAAACGATGGGAATTTGCACAGCTAGAGAAAAATAGCAAGTTCCCATTCCCATACAAAGTAACCCTGACAAAATACGCAAGCTTAAACTGGGCTCTTCTCCAGTGTCCTCCCCTGAAGTACGTTGCCTCTGGGTTGCCCACAGGACAAACTCCATACCCTTCCCAAACCACTTAATGAAGTGATGCCCCATCAGAGGAGGGAAGGAGATTCTGAGGTTTCGGAATGAAAAAAGGGCTAAAAAACCTTATGGTTCTGTTTTCCTGTGGACTTCCCGAGTGGGTTCTGTCCCGTGGTCAGCCTTGATTTGTTGCTATGTAAAATCCTTCAGCTGAGTTCCCCAAGAATGAGGAAAGCCCCATTTTATTGAGGTTTATGTTCCCTGGTGAGAAGGCATGTCCTTGCTTGTGGCCTCCCTGGGCTAAGTACAAGCAGGCAGCAGTGGGGCTGAGAAACCTCTGCCCGCTCAAGGCAGCTGTGGAGCAAAGGCTGTGAGGCTTCCCTTTCCTAGGCACCCCACTATATCCCAATTCTAGTTGCATTTGGCCCTGAAACAAGAGTACAAATAACTCAAAGCTTAATTGTCCTGATGTCAAAAATTTCCCCTGCCTCCTGTGTGTGGCTATTGCCATGCTCTCTGCACTGTCATTGACCTCAGTGGGAGCTTGTGGAGTGTACAAAGGTAAACGTGTGCTTTGGGCAATGCTCGAGAGTAAAAGAAGACCGGGGCGGGGGGGGGTGGAAAAAAAAAAGACTAAAAGCAATCTGAAATGGCATGAGGAAAGGCTGGTTTACTAAAATCTGGTATTTAAACTCTGGCAAATGTCATATATTGCTGCAAGAGCATCCTGTGAGAATATGGATCTAGTAGTACTGATTTGTAATAATAAATAGAGATAGTTGCAGCACCCCAAAGCTGAATTGTAAAATATAGTTGTTGGAGGAAATGAATTGCCTCTGTTTTCTTCAACTGCAGCTAAATGTGCAAGGAGTGGGAGTATATCTTTAGCAAAACCTGATTTGAGGTAGAAAAAAACCAAAACCTGGCAGCACTGCAGGACTATGTATCATATGTTTTGGAAAGTCTAGAAAACTGTCAAAATAAGCTTTAAAATGATCAAGATAAAGTACAGATCAACCCAAACTGGAACTTGAAAAATTTTGTGTGTGTGAACTTTGAATTTGACTGTGCAGATCCAAAATATGCATGCTGAGCTGGTGCTTTACCAAAGAGTCATTAACTTTACAGGACAGACGAGAGGAATTTTGTGAATATGCTTTCGTGAAAATGCCATAACCCAGTCTGAGATAGTTGAACTTTGATTGAACCAAACTGCTTAAATCTAATCTTAAACAAGATGAAAGCATTATTTTCTCTATTGCTATGTATGCAGATAAGTTGAAAGGATATGGTGGTATTTTGTGTTTTAAATCTTCTATTGACCAAATATATTTTACTGTGCAGTTTCTATTTTAATTTGTGCTTTTGCAACTATTCTTGTGTCCTTAGGGCTGTAGAGGTAGACTTGAGAATAAAAGAAAGAATGGAAACAAATGATACTTAAAAGCAGATTGAACTATAACATTTACATTTTTCCTTTATCTGATCTGAGGGTTTTGCAATTGCTGGGTTAGCAACCCTCCCTCTCATTCATGAACTTGTATTTGACAGAGAAACAGGAATGCGGATCCCTTGTTTCTTAGCATTGCTTAATGGTCTTGATTGGGCAAATCACTTATTACAGGATTCACAATAACCCACCACAGCTGATTTTAGCAGGACTTTAGGTATTCAGTATGCATAGGTTCTTTAGAAGAAACTCATTTCTACGTACTTAATCTGTGAGAGGGAACTATTTTCAGTAATTTTAAGGGGAGGAATGAAATGGCTACAATGTAGAGAGTTTTGGGTCATAGCTACCATATTTCCAATGATTGAAAGCTGCCTGGTGGCCCTGGGAGGGTGTAACCAATTTGTTTGAATAAGCTGTTCATAAGTTTCCACTCTAAGAGACTTGTAATCCTTATTTAATAAAATGTTGTCGTAAAGACCCCTTTTTAATTCCTCAATGGGCTGGAGATGACGTTTTGAAACAGAGGTCCATTTACATTAAAAATATGCATACTGCGGTAGACCAAGAAAAATAAGGCTTTATATAATATTTTTGAGTTTTACAGTGTGTTTTCCTTTATTTTACATTAAGTGACAGATTACTCCAAAAAGAATAAGTAATAGATTCATAAAAATATAATTGTATGAGGTTAACTGGTTTGTAGTGCAGCCCAGGTTGGAAATCAGCTTGACCCCGTCTGGGGTTGTTCAATGACATTTAACCTCAGGGCTGCCCACACCTCAGGAGTGATTTCACTCCACAGCTTTCTGAAGGTAAAGGAGGAAAGGTCAAAACACATTGGGTGTGAGCACCCATCCCTTTGGCCTCAGCGGAGACTTCGGAGATCACTTGTCTGTTGTACCTGCTTGTCTTTGTATTTACTTTTGGGGTGTTCTGGTTGGGGACTGCCACTTGGCATGTGTTTCTCCTACTCTCAGTGAGGTCAGAAATTCTACATGTTATTGGCAGAAGTGTCAAGCTATATGAGTGGGATCACACAATGGATGTGGGGTTCTTCTCCTTCAGGCCATGAGACAGGCAGCGGAAGCGTTGAAGCAAAGAACAGTGGAGCTTCCCCCTCGAGGCTTTAAATGAAGTTGTCTGCTGGACTGTGTCCTTCTGTTTTATTATGCCCCGAAATACCCTGTAGGGATGACAACAGGCATTTACTAGAAGAGCACTTCAAGAAATATAGGTTTAATGCCAGTGAACATTTTGAGGGTGGGAGAAAGCAGCCAAAATGCCATGATCAGAATGCTCAAGGGAGCATGTATGGCAGTGGTGAGGAGGACTGAAGAGCAATGTTGAGAATGACAGATCTAAGACACTGATCTGCAGCAATGTGGCAGTGTTCAAAAAGTTGGAAGCCTTAAATGCATTTTTTAAAAATAATTTAAAAATGTGCATGTTTGCGTATGTCCTTAAATGTATGTGCCAAAATCTCTGACAAGTGGTAGCCAGACGCTAGGGGCTTACAAACAGGGTCCCCATAGGATAAAGAATTATTAATATGGGTTAGGCTTAGTTTGATTATAATATCTTCTATTTCCAGTATTGGAGCAGGGATCATCCCAAACAGCATGCAGACAGCAGTCACCAGAATTTTTCCTACAAACACACAGAATAAGCCAGAGAGTGCTTGCAGCAGCCCACCACTGTTAGTAACTGCTATTAATGTAGCGTTCCCTGGAAGGCTGAAAATGCATTAACACTGAGGAAAGGAAGTGTGAAATTATGTGCACCTACACACTCTTGTGAGCCAAGTGCTCCTGTTTAGAGAAGCCTCTGTGTTTTGCATAATCTTGAATATATCTTTGTGTTTCTCCAGCCTGCCATGCAATGGGGACAGGGATGATGCTGAGCTCCTGGGCCACATCTTCCATTGAAGAAGTGGCTGAAGCAGCTCCAGGTGGCCTTCACTGGCTGCAGCTTTATGTGTACAAGGACCGGGAGGTTACCAAATCCCTTGTGAAGCGTGCAGAGAGAGCAGGCTACAAAGGGATCTTCGTGACAGTGGACACGCCGTTCCTCGGCAGGCGCATCGATGACGTGCGCAACAAGTTCCAGCTTCCTCCTCACCTCAGGTAGATGCCCGCTGGTGGGATGTGGGATGGGCATGTGGCAGTGCCACGGTCACTGTGAGATGCTGTGGGAGAAATTTGTCTCTGGCACAAGGAATTTCTTCCAGGTGCCACATGCTGCACTGGTTGATAACACCAAAGAACTGAGCACATACCTCTTGCTGTGCTTGGGCTATGATCTGCTTTGGGTCAAAACTAAGCTTTCTTGGTTGTTTGCAGACTGTAAAAGATGCTGTGTGCTGGGCAACATGAGGCTGCAGACTGAGGAAGTTGGAGAGATGGGGCATTTCTTTGTACATCTGTCAATGTATTCTTGGATGTATTCGAAACTCAGCTGAACACAGCCCTGTGCAACCTGCTCTGACTTTGAAGTTGGATCCAGCTGCAGAGTTGGCTGTACTCTGAATGGGGGCCTGGACTAAGTGGACCAAACGTCCCTTCTGACCGACGTTGCGATCCCTTCTAACCTGTGTTATCCTATGATACTGCACTGGGTCCGGGGCCACATTACTACCAACCTCGGATCCCCTTTCCAAGCAACTTCAACTCTTCTTTTACTCAAATACAGAAACACATGGCTATCGGTCTTTCTAAATTCTCCATGAGAGTCAATATCTCTCTCCATGTGTGTTTTGGGACATTTTCTAAAACTCAGAAGAATTTGTGGCCTCATGATTGACTTCATCACTATATTCTAGTTCCTCTCTACTGCAGGGTCTATGCAGCATTTAATTTTAACTGAATTATCCAGCAGTGTTGTAAGGGCACTGATTTCACTTGTCTTTTGCAAATATAAATCGGTACACTGTAGAGACCACCCTGATAAACATATGCTGAAGCGCTGGCACAGTGTTAGCAGCCAAGGACTGGCTGGAAGAGTATTTAGTGGATGGGATATCCAGGACTTGGGTTTGCAAAATGGAGCTAAAAATCTCACGAGAATCTTGCAAATAGGTCTTGGTAGTGACCCTGGTCTGCCATGGCATATATTAAGACTGCTGTGTTTGCTCTTATTCAGAGCCTGCAAATGAACACAAAAACGGAGAGGGGAAAAAAAAATGAAAAAGGATAGGTGAACATATTTTGAAGCAGATTAGCTTTGATTTGAGTTCTGGGTGAAAGCTAGTTTTGAATATTATCCATGGATCTGAAGTGCTCTTCCTATGTCTTTTAAGACTGTTATGTTATACTATGTACATACCATACGTAACAAGTACATAGCAAGAAATATAATATCACATCCTGAGGTCTGTCTTCTTTTTCATAATATTCAAATTGAAGGTAAGCTGTGGGACTGTGCAATGAATCTGATTCTTTACCTCACAGGCCAAAAACCTCCAGAGCTTGAGGCGTTGGATCTCCCCCATACACTTGTACTTGGAGCGAATAGGTGATATGATGAAAGTTGACAGAACAACCTTAAGTCTGCCTGCGACTTCCGTGTTAAAGTACAATTTTAGGAGGGTACAATCTTATGACAAAAACACCAGAAAACAAAAAATCCCTGACACATCTAACATTAAAATGTAGTACACTTGTATGCATATGCCCCATATAGTAATCCTGCTATAGATCTGTGATTAACAAAATGTTATTGATACACATTGCCATTTTACCTAAAAAAAGAAATTTAAAAATTCTTTAAATAGCTTTTTCTTTAGGGGCAGTATTATTTTAAGGCCTGGGGTTAAAGAGTTTCTGAATGCGAGTCAACCCCAAAATATTTGAGGAAAGCAATAGAGCGTTTCTGAAACACTTTGACCCCACCTGACTGAACCGTAACAAGGTTTTGTCTGAGTAAACCATATGAAAGAATATGAAGTTGGAGTAATCTTTAAAGGTTTGAATTAATCACTTCAGATTTCAGAATGACACTTGGACAGTGTTTCGTTGCAGAGTTGGCGGTGAAACTCCCCTAGCGCAGGGCTCTGCTCAGTTATGTGATAACTTTTTCTTGGCTTCAGGTTTTCAACAAAGTTTCAAAGCAACAACAAGGTGCCATTGTGCTCAGAAACGTATGTAAGGCAACATTCATTCAAGTGTTGATCTGCATTTCACAGGCCAAGAAAAACAACGGTTATTTATATAATCTTATCCATGGTTCTGTTTTTCTCTGGGTACCCCACCCTCCACAAACCAACAGCTGAAAAGCTGGATCTTGCTGAGAGCCCACTCCTTTCTCATTTTCTTCTGGGCCTGGAGCTGAACAGAAAAGCCATGTGAAATGCTGCTTGTTGCAGGCGTGAAATCGGCAGTGAAACTAGCCAGTTTCCATGCAAAAACCCCTGTGCATTTCCCAAAATGTGGAATATGAGTATAAAATAGTGCAATGTGGAATGAGACAATTTCTGAAGAACTGAGCAATCAGCCTCGTGTCGCTGATGTTTTTTTAATGCTTGTGAGCACTCAGGGCTGCTGCAGCTTTTTAATACAAGCACAGCCTGAATTTCTCTATTTGCCCTCCTTTCCCCTTCTGCTTTGTCTGCTAAGTCTGTGAACTCTTTAGTGCAGGGGCTGTCACTTACCATTCAGTTCCTAGAACCTGTGAGACTGATTTGGTGCTAAACAGCGAATAATAGCTAATGTTTTCATAGGAACTTCATTTTCCGCCCCTACATTTTACAAGGAAACATACGAAAAAGACACAAGGTGAACTGGCTGGATGTTGGTCTTGTTGGACAGATGAAAATTCTGAATTCTTTGCAAGGCTTCGTGAAGATCCATCTAAATCATGGAGTTAACAAAATTTCCTTTCCTTCTCCCTGCACATCTACCTGATCCCCTATTCCTCCAGTAGCTGAATCCACTGGATTGGGGGGGGGGGGAAGGAACACCAAAACCAAATTTGCTGTGTGAAAGCTAAGGGGATTTTTGCTGGTAAGTAGAGGTGCACCTCTTGACTTCAGTGAGTCCTGGGTTATGTAAAGCAAGATCGATGTTCTCTTCTCACATCCAGCCTGTACTGCTCTAGGGTCTGAATGTCTCACAGCCTCTGATGGATTTATCCTCACAGTGCTCCTGGCAGATACTGTTGTTCCTATTTTATGCTGGGAAACTGAGGCAAAAGGAGTGGCTAAGTGTCATGCCCAAAGTCACAGGGGAGGTCTATCAGAGGACAGATGCTTGAGCCCAAATTAGTGCTTTCACTGCTGGGTCTTCCTCCTGATGGTGGATTTGATGCTGAACCTTTAGATTTTGGACTTTATCCTATTTCTTTTGAAAGAACTAGGACTGTTGCCTTGGGCCAGAGAAACTTGCACCAATGTTATAAAATGCTTTGCCAGCCAAAGGTTTTGGCTTGCTAAGGACTGTGATCTGACATGCTGGGATAGTTTTTTTTTTTTTTGCTCTTGCCTTGCAGTACAGCAAAGGTTTAACACAGGTATATCAAATACTAGCATTAGGGACTGATTCATGGCTACAATGAATCTTTCTCAGACTATTTTTCTATGTCTTTTGTTGTTTTAGATTAAAAAACTTTTCAAGCAGTGACCTGGCATTCTCCTCAGGGAAAGACTTTGGAGAAAATAGTGGACTGGCTGCGTACGTAGCTGAGGCGATTGATGCAAGCGTCAACTGGGAGGACATCAAATGGCTTCGAGGGCTGACCTCGCTGCCCATCATCATGAAAGGAATCCTCAGGGGTGTGTAGGTCTGCCACTTCCCATGGGGGAGGCGAGGTGTCCCTTCTCGCAGAGGCACCAGGGAAGGAAAAGTGTTTGTGTTGGGGAAATTTCTATAGAATTGCATAGAAGTGCATTACTTTTTAATGGCAAGCATCTGCTTTGCTGATATGGAATACGGTTGGATGCATGTTCATGTTTCTGTGCTGTGCTAAATAGGGAAGATTTGCCAAAACAGAGGCAAAAACAGTCAAAGGGAAAAAACCTTCTCTTCCTCATGCATGGTTAGGGAACCAGCAAGCAAGACACTTGCAGAAGCAGCTGCTTTAATAAGTACCTGGAGTTGTCAGATGATTTGCACAGCTGTGCTGCAAGATGCATTTACCTTGACATTCAATAGGTAGGGACCAGAGTGTCTGGTCACTAAACTAGTAAGTTGGTAGGCTTGTGTCATGTCAGTTCTATCTGAAATCAGATGCAGCCACGAAGATTGAACTTGCTCTGTTCGTTGTGCCTGTAAAGTTTAACTCTGATCTGAGTTGGATGCTACTTAAAGGAAAGCTGGATTTCCATTCTGTCAAAAGCACTGAGTACAGTGAAGTGGTTTCATTAATTATGAATTATTGCTGTAATCATGCTGATAATTTTGGCTTGGAGAAAATAATTTAACAAAATAGTTTCTCAGTGACAAGTTGTGGGACATAGTAGAAAAAATAAAGGCTAGCAACCAAAGCAGCTGCTAATCCAAAGTGGTAAATTGTTCTGCTCCAACATTTCAAATGACTTTTCTGGTCTTACTGCTTAAAGATAAAACTCTTTTCTGTGTTGAGATGGGGCTTTGGAAGGGTAAAGCTCTCAGCTGGCTTTGCATTAGCTGGCCACATTTTAGTGATGCCACAGTTTCCCTCATCATGGTATCAATAAGCTCCCAGTTATGGAAGGGCATATCTTGTTTGTTTGTTTGTTTTTTTTTTTTTTCTTTTTCTAGCTGATGATGCTAAAGAAGCTGTAAAGATTGGGGTAAATGGTATCCTGGTGTCAAATCATGGAGCACGACAGCTTGATGGGGTCCCTGCAACTGTAAGTACTGATGCCAACATGTACCAGTAGTCTCTGGTTTTCTCTACATTTTGGCTTCTTATTTGCCTTCTCTGAACACGTGGTAGCTGGAGGAAAAACCTGTAAATATGTGTGTTATATGCCCTAACGCATGAGTAGTAATCTCTCTCCACTTCTCTATGTATGTCACATCACACTGAGTTAGACACAGCCTCCCCTTCGTCAGATCAAATAAAAAAACACGGGAAGGTTTACGTGAGGCTGTTTCTTCAAGCTACCTTGTCTGCAGTACCCTGCATGGAAATGTAGAAGAGGAATTTCAAACAGTGTATTATTTCAGTTAAAGGTTTAGAAATTGGGAAGTTTTTAAGAAATTTTTTTCAGTATTCTCTTTTATTTCTCCTTTCTCATCCTTTTTTGGACCCCCCC
>NW_010972886.1:14464823-14589167 GCF_000737465.1 Haliaeetus leucocephalus
CCCCCCCCCCCGTTCCCATTTGCAGTTCACTGAAGGTCATACTAGAGTTGTTTTTCCCTTTTAATACTCTTCAGGGAGTTCTGAAAAATTACAGTTACAGAACAGCTAAAGGCAGAATGAAACTCTCCCTCTTTCTCCTTTCAAACATTTTCAACTTTGGAAAAGGTACACAGTGGTTAAATTACAGTTTTTTTCTTTTTTCCTTTTCCTTGTCGTGCTACCCTGTGCCTTTTCCAAAGGTGAAAGGGATTTGAGAAGTTCTCAACTGGCAAAAAAGCAAGAAGAAAAATGAAAAAGTATGTGTTCAGGGTGAAGGAAACCCCTCAAAATTCCAGTCATCACTCATCTTGCTTCATTTGGTGTGGGAAAGCTACGCAAGTAAAAAGAGAATGAAAGGGAGGAGAATCAAAGCCCAGTTGTGACTGTTTCAGTATTCCTAATGTGTCCTTGATGAAAAACCTCCTGTTTTGCATGATGATTTTCTGAAGGGAGAAGGGGACAGGTAAGCCTTTTTTCACTGCAGGGTGTTTTGCACATGAAGTCTTATCTGCTTGGCTCTGCTGTTCCACTGGCATCCCCCCCACCTGCCCTGGAGCACTTCTGCTGTCTGCTTCTCTCCTGAAGGGCAGCTATGGATTTCCCCAGCCAATTTCCTTCACCTTCTGATTTTCAGAGGTCTTCACATGCACCCAGTGATTGCCTGGTTGTGTTGGCTGGTTCTTCACCAGCCAAACCCTGCGCTGGGGAGCCAAATGCCAGCACAGATGGTTTTCTAAATGGTTAATGAAGTTGAGGCATCGTCCTCTGAGTTGAGGTATTATCCTCTGAGATGCTCTTGCCTGACTGTCTCCAGATACTCCTGGGAACTGGTAGGAAAATGACCTCCTGATCTCAGGACTTCTCCAGTTTCAAAAAAGAGACTGAGGTTTTTCTTTTTTCAAATATGATTTTATGTTGCTAGAGAGTGTGCAGCTATTCAGTTTTAGACACCTTAAGGGGAACTGAATTTTCAGAGTGTGGGTGCCCAATACTTCTGAAATGAATTTTTCTTCTTTAACTTCTGTCCTCTTTATCTTCTTGTCACCTTTTGAGAATGTATTCCACAATTTCACTAAGAGTATTTGAAAATCTTGGGCAAGTCTATGTGTGAGGTAATCAACAGTAAGAATGTATGAGGATACTAAAAACATCATTTTGAGAAATGAGAAAGCTCAAGAAATATGAATTAATTTTTTGCCAACTGCAATAGAACAGAAATTAAACTTGCAAACTACTTGCTATGAGTTATTCCTTTGCAACCGCACAGTGCAGAGGAGAAGGCACTATTAAAGCTGATGTATTCACTGAATTTCATTGTACAAAGGACTACATTTCACAATGCCGTTTTCATAATGTAAATATCTGTATCAGATCATGATAAATGTTTCTGTTTTAGAAACATAATGATTTGCTTTAATTTCATGGGTTTTCAGAACGTGAGCTGAACCCAAGCTGGTCAATATTTCTAGTGTCTAGTTACACGTTGAGGAAATCTATGTTTTAATTATGGTTTGCATCATACTTTAGTTATTATAGCACTTTAATGTTGGTACAGTTTGTCAGGATGTAGAAAGTGGTCTCTGTATATGGAAATAGATCCAATATATGTTTGGCAAGAGAGCAAAACCAAAGGGAGGGGAAAAAATCACAGCAAGTGCCAAACTTCAAGAAAATTTTAATCCAAACCTAAAAACAAACTGCACTTTCAAGTTTTTTTCCCCTCATCTCCTAGTCATTTTTTATCCATTAGAAAGGAAATAAATTACATCTGTATTTGAAAGACATGAATTTGTGTGCCTTTTGTCTTGCTACCACACACTGTTTCCAGTCTCCTTAGTACTTGGCTTCCAGTTTTGTCTTTCCTGATTTTCATGAATAGGAACTACTTAGGTGTTATAGGAACAGTTGCCCTATAATTAACACTTGAGGCTTGAATTCAGGAGGCTCATCTCTTCACTGGGACCTCTTGCATGGTGTGGACATGTTACTTAACTCCCTGGTTGGTTACTTATAATTTGGGAGCAGTCAAAATCCTTTTCCCCCTTACCCTTTATCAATGGTGTAGGGGATAAGTAGAGCTTGGTGAAAGTAACGTAGACGCACATTAAAGGAAAGCATTTCCTGCCTTGCTCAAAACTCAGAGGAAAGCTAGTTTTTTTCTTATATGAAGAAATTTCTTCTACAATTATTCCTACAATCAAGATGTATTTTTAAAAAGAAAAATATATTCATTAAAACTTTTCAGCCAACTCTTAAGTTCCTCAGGGCACATCTTTCTCTTACTCCATGTCTATAAGTACAATGCCTGCCTCTGGGCTTCTGGATGCTAGCTGGTCCTTAGTAAAAATGAATACTAAATTTAAACAAGAAAGTGAAGACAATTATTTAAAAAGTGACAGTGATTCGGTTTCTTCCCCAAACTAGTGAACACTGGAAGTTTTGGGGGTAATATCAAGGAAAGGCCTCCTCTGTGCTTGCTGTTTCTTCTTATATTCTTCCAAAGCATCTGATACTGGCTTATGTCAGATACATGGCATTGGATCAGATGGACATTTTGTGTGACCCTGCTGATTCTCATTCTACTTATGTGACTCTTCAAATAAATTTGACCTTTGTATACATCTGCTAACATGCTAAGTCACTAGTGTTTTTCAGTACAAAGCTGTGTTATTCGTGCATATGGTTAGGCATGCAATTGCTCATTTTGCTTCTTTAAAGCTTGGATCCTGTACATAAGAGTTCATTCAAAAATTAAATAGGGTTACAGAAATAGACAAGCTGTATTTCTGGTTTCACTCTTTTAGATTGATGTCTTGCCTGAAATTGTTGAGGCTGTGGAAGGGAAGGTGGAGGTGTTCCTAGATGGTGGTGTAAGAAAAGGCACAGATGTTCTCAAAGCATTAGCTCTTGGTGCCAAAGCTGTATTTATCGGAAGACCTCTCGTCTGGGGCTTGGTTTATCAAGTAAGTTAGAAAAAGCTCAAATTTCTGTTAGATATCTAGACTCACTCTTTAGGCTTAGTGTATGCATGTATATGTGTGCACACAGGGGTGCTTATGTGATGGTGGCTGTGTGTATCCAGACCATCTAATCTAAAATTTGCTATGACAAGTATTCGGGAGTTACAGTTGTGCATAAAACTTTGGCACATGTATACGTGTCTGTATCTACATGTGAGCTATGTGTACACATAATAGTACATATTGTCTCCTAATCTAGGGTGAAGAAGGAGCAAAAGAAGTTCTTCAGATGCTGAAGGAAGAGTTTCGCCTAGCAATGGCACTGACAGGTGAGACATCAACGCTTCCTCTCAATAATAACCACCTCTGTCTCACATTTCCTCATAGCTTTCATCTGCCCTGGGCAAGATGTTGTTGTAACCGACAGAAAGGAGATGGAAATGTTTGCAATATAAACAGATAAGGCCATAGAGAGATGGGGAAAGGACTTGTTATCTCTGTCTTATAGATGGGAAACTGAGTAGATTAAGTAAAAACAAGTAAAAATGTTTTTCAGAAGGAGAGCAATAAATCCGCAAAAAGGTAGTAGCAAATCCTTGGTCACTAAGGGGTGGATTTCATCTGACAGAATGTAGATTTCTATGGGATAGAAAAAGAAAAGGCTTAGAGTGGGATAAAAAAGCAGGGTTTTCAACTGATATGTAACTTCTCCTCCAGGATGCCAGAGAGTAGAAGAAATTGGCAGGACACTGATACGAAGACATCAAGTATTGCTTTCCAAGATTTAGGTCTGAAGACTATTGCCTCATGTGTTGCCTGTACAGAAAGTGCGCTACCAGACAAAAAGCAACTGCGTTCACTCTTTGGGCCTCATCCTGCAATCCTGACTGAGAAGGGGTGGTCTGTAGGAGATCACTTGTTGACGAAAGTACTTGAAGCCAATTTTACAGGTGTTTCCATATTCTCCTAGGCTCTTCAGGAAAGCCGCTCTACTGGGAGCTGTGATTAGAGATGGGCCTTTATACAAGACCAACATAGAAACTTCGAGGTGTTTTGCAACAAATGCTAATATTAACTTACATGCCTGGAAGTAACTTAGCTGTTAAAATGAAACTACAAACAGAAATGCTTTGATAGCAAACAGCTATCAAAATGCAGAAATTTAAATTTTAAAAGATACTTTTTGCTCACTGTTTAGAGAAATCACATTGTAGATCATAGAGATTAAATCTTGCTTCCTTATGAACATAGTGTCATTTCCCTAGCGACTATGTGCTATTACTTTATAAGCCTGTGGGCTTGTAGCATGTAGCTCGGAGGACTCTTCGTTGTGAAGAAATGAACAGCAAAGTGAAATTGGGGAAGTTCTGCTGTTTAAGTGACAAAAATCCCTTTGCAATCAGACAACCATTAGGTACGTGCATCAGGTATAGGTTAGATCCTTGGCTGGTGCAAATCCTTGTAGCCCTATTGCCTTCACCAAACTGCCAACTGCACCCAGCTGGAGCCCTGAGTCACCTTTTTCACCTGGCTTCACTTGCTGACAGTGGCAAGTGAAGGCTGATGCTACCTGGGAGAGTTTGTAGGATTTGCAGCCATGTGCAAAAGAGAAGCTTGAATAATTGAGGTATTAACCCATGACTTGGGAAGATCCTGGTGGCTCTATTCAGTTTCCATGAATACCCCTCAGACAGATAAATCTTAGTGTTACCCACTCTGCTTATGATGAGGATAGAGACATACAGGATCTGCTCCTCTATTCTCTGAACAATCCAAATACTCACTGAATTCAGGAGAAATTTTACAACTGCAAAGAACAAAGGAATAGCTTCATAACACAAAAGTGACCTTTCCCAAAGTGAGCAGACAGTAAGGCTCTACTAATCTCATCTTGGGTAAAACTAAGGGTGGCTCTTCATATGTCTCACTTCTGTTGCAGGTATAGCAATGTTACTGGGAGCAGGGAGAGGCCACTGCAGAAAGGTTTTGAAAATCTTGTGGAAATTTAGTGTTCATTTTTAAGGAGGCTTTAAAAAACCAAAAAACCTTGATTTCATTGTTCCACTGTCACTGACATCACTGGCTCCACCATTTGTTTCCCAGCAGTGTCAGGAGGACTCGTGCATTCTGACTCTCCCTTTTTGCTCTGTTTGAATTATCCCTTATTGAGCTTTAGAGGCAGCTTTGTAATAAAATGATGGCATATTACAATGTGAACTAAATCTGGGGCTGGAACTCAAAATGGGGAGAAAACCCAAAAGGCCACATGCTTGCCCTTCAGTTGTAAAATTTGTACTCTTATTTACTGCAGAATGTAGTGTGTTGTGTGAGGGTTGCGTAGCAACAAAATAAAGTTTATCTGTGTAAGGAAATATGAACGTTTCTCAGAGCACAGAGAAGCATAATTTCTGCTGTTTACTGCACTTATATCTGTTGCAATGTGGACTGTGTCAGATGTCAATTACAGACTAACTTCAGAAAGACTGTTTATTTTAGATAATATAAATGTTACTTAAAAGATAGGGGCATAATATCTTATGTTTACATGCTTAAGATCTATTTCTAAAGTTTAGAAGATGCAGTTTCCTGTCTTTTGCCCCAGCCAGATTCAAGGAAAGTTCTGTAACTCTGTCGTCCAGGATAAATTCTGATGGCAAGGAAACTGTTTTGTTACTTGTGTGTAATTAACTATTTCTAGTTCCTCTGGGATAATGAGTTTACATTGTTTTTTTTCCTGCTTGTTATCTGAGAATTGTCTGACTGCCTTCCACTTCAACCCTAATAAGAATAGACATGCATTAAAAACCAAAATTAGAGCCAAATACTGAAAGGCTGTGAGATAGTGTTAACAGAAATGAAATTAATTTGGCTGGTAGACTTCTGTTTTTAAAATATTTCACAGTGAAGAGAAATTCCCTTGATTTTGAGACAAACACACACAACTGCTTCTGGAAATTATTGAAAAGAAAAAGAAAAGGTAGGAATTCTGTTTGGTTTTGGTTTCAGGTTAGAAAGCAGAAAGACTGAGTGCCCTTGACCATGTTAAAAGGTGAACAATGCCTAGGCTAAGAAAAAAAAAAAAAATCTACCTCACAGTTGCTTCACCTGGAGAAGCTGAGGAGAAAACAGTACATGTAACAGATGGTGGCAGTAGATATTTCTGCAGTTTGTGAGGGGAATATAAGCAATATAACAGAAGAAAATAGCAGGTGTTTGTGAGATATGTTAAGTAGAAAAATACAATATTTGCTTCTAAAGTAACAAGTGAACCCAGCTCTTAGGAACAATTACTCACAGTCCTCAGATCAAGGCATAGAAGTAGGGCAGAACAGAAGGTGTATTTTGCATTTGTGATACTTTAGTATATCTGCCTATCTGTATGTCAAATAACAAACACAGTGTCTTGATAGTTTTAACTGTGGAATTATTTTCTGACTTTACCTTGACTCCATATTAAGTCATAGATACCAAGAAAAAATGTCTACAAAGAAAAAAATCTAATAAAAGAGGAACAGTGAGTGATATTTATGTACCCAGAAAGACAGCACTCAACTGGTGTGCCGGGTGCCTGGAAAAAACCAACCCATTTGGGAGGCTGGTGACTGAACAGTAACTGAATGGGGTACCACCTCCAACCACCTCTGAGGTAGACCAGGAACATTCCCTGGAAAAGGACATTGCAGCTCTTAATGAGAGAATAATTACCAGATCTTTTGTGGAGAGAGAAGAGACCAAAAGCAAAACCTAAGAGTATGAAAGAGGAGGAGGATCCTGTACTTTTTAGGAGAAAGTGGTACCTCCCAAGAGGCTAAGATGTGAGGCAGGCTTTTTCATACTGATGTTTCATATTCAGCCTACATGTGGATTTCTCTGGTGCTATCAGTTTAGAAGATCCCTTTTCTGGACCCATCCCCACCAAGCTGTCTCCTTGGCTCCAGTGAGCCAATAGAGGATTAAACACACTGAAGAGAATATGGAAGAGCATGGCACTCTACAGAGGATGTGCAGAAACCACTTGGGAGATTTGGAGATGCTTCAGCCCTGGTTTGGGATCTCAACAACTGAACTTGAGAGACCCGTTTCTAGCAAGAAGTTCTAAACAAGACAGTCTGTTTCAAAGTGACAAGGTCAGTGAAAGAGCCTGTAACGTTGTCTGGACATCTGATAGAGCACATCAAGGCTGGACATGCAGGGAGCAAGGCCCTCCTAGGAAAAAACAATACACTTCTGCAAAAGACCACCTTGAGCTGCAACACATGAGTGGTTTGTGCCCAGAGGACAGGTTTGGCTGTGTTGGGAACATATTTGCCATAAGACCCTGGCAGTTTAATAAAGCAGAGGAGAGTGCAGAGGTGCAGGACTGCAGGCGTGGCAGTCTGGTGAGCAGAAGATGGTAGAAGTCAGCCGAGGGTTGTGAGACCATCTGACCTTTCAGATAAAAAGTGGAGGAGGAGGTTAATGTAGCTTCGGGACAGATTTTACTCTCTCGCTTAGCCTGTTAGTTCTTTGAAGCAGAGACCTGCTGCTTTTTGAATGCTTGGAGCCTGCGCACAGGGTGGAGAATCCAATAAGTAAATAATAGAAGTCATAATTCAGTGCACTGAAGCTGAAGAGCTGTGAAAGACATGATCTGTTTTCTTGTGACCTCCACTTCTCGCTGTGACTCTGGGACATGTTATTGTGTTTTATTTTTACTAGTGGCCAAGTCAAACAAATAGTTCTGGAACTGGTAAGGACTCCACCTCCATCCCCAATTTTTCAGGTTAAGCATGAAACTTGTCTGTCTTACTGGGAATTTCTGAACACAAACAAACAGACACTTAGAGTAACTTGCTTTGATAAATGGGCAGTGTAGGTCGGGGCCTGTTGGATATGCAGGCGATTCAAAGATGAAGCAGAGTTGGGGAAGTAAGCAGGAATGGCTCTGCTTTTCTTGGCTTCTCAAATGGTTTTCAGGCTGAAATCAAATACTTGAGAGCATGAGGAAAGCTGGCTTCTGAAGTCATGATTTTGCACTGAACCTCACTGTAAGGATATCTCTTATAAAGCTACTTTTGATGTGGAAATTTGGCTCCAAACCACACTGAAGGCCATTATAAATAACCATTTCATCACAGGACACACAGAAGTTGGCTTCCTTGAACACTCCTAGAAAGCAAGTCTAACCTTATTGAGCCATAGTGTAAATCAGAGAAGCTCCATTGACTGCATTAGTTTATACTGATTTACACCAGCTGTGACTGTGGCCCACAATGCAGCAAGATATGTCAGCTTTTAAATTCTGTCACTGAGTGTTGAACAAAACTTTTTAAAACAAGACTGGCAATCCCAGATTTAGATACTAATGAGACACAGCGCTGTAATTGTTTCACGATGCCTATATGCTCCATTTTGTTTTCATTTTTGTCTTGCTTCTGTTTTTCTTATCTCCTGCCAAACAGAGGGACAGTACCACATATGTTACATTCATAACAAAGATGTTTTGCTGCTTTTAGAACGTGTCCTCCAGATGCAAAATGCCTTTGTGTTGTAGTTCAGCTTCTTCCTTTGCATAAGTTTGTTGTTTATGTGCCAATATAAGAATGCCCTTGAGGGCCAGCCCCATGTTTCTCCAGGGCCTGGAGCTCTTGAAGGGGCACCCAGAGGCTGCCCCAGCTGAACTTCAAAGATCTGATTCCCCCTTAGGGATTTCCATCTCCTAAGTCGTCATTTCAGATGGGCAGGATGAATTGTGTCCAGGAGCACCCTGATAGGAATGCCCTGAGACCATCAATACATCTCCTCTGTCACAATCCTGCAGGGTGCTCATGTAGTTAACCATACTGAGTAATCAAATGCACTGGCAGCACCTTTGTGCTATGGAAGGCTGGTACATACATACAGATGGTTTGTTCAGCCAAGGGGAAGACATTCATGTAAGTAGACTGACAATGATTAATATTGATTATTATTTTATGACAACAGCAGCTCTAAGTTCCTGTCAAGGTCAAGACAGCATTGTGCACTGCAAAGATGCTTTTCTGCAAGCAGCAGTCTGTACCAACACAGTCAGAAGTGTAAATTGACAGGCACAGGAGGAGAAAGTCTCTCTATAAAATGGGCGTGGAAGTAAACTGATTTCCCCAGTTACCTCCCTTAAATTTCCATTCTACTGCCTTAATTATAAATCATGCTGTTCTCCCTAAGGCAGATAACTCTGGGGTGGACATCACATATCACAAATACTCAACAACCATGGGGAAGGTCCACAGATGAACTATAGAGCAGAGGTAGAGCTGGGCCACGGCAGAGCCTTTAACCTGTGTATTTTTCCTTGCAGAAGGTGGAGCTCCTTATACACCTGGGACTATATCTTACACTCTGCCAGTTTGCCAAGCAAAATCTGATTGTGGTGGCTTTGCAGTATGGGAATGGAAAACCTCTTATTTCTTGCTGGTTATCTATGATTCAATAGCATAGCATGATTTTGCTTGGGTTGTCCCCAAGCCCCTCAGTATACTAACCCCTTTAATTCTGTATACTGTGGTTTATTAGATTTTCCTGTTAGGAGAACTGAAAGTAGTAGGATTTAAAATACTTAGTTGTCATTAAAAAGGTTCCTGCAGATCAAGTACTCATGGTTAGGTTCATTTCACATGAGATTTGTCTAATTTTCAAGAATGGTCATGAAGACTTCAAAGGAAGGTACAAGGATCCTACAAAAAGGCAACGTGGCATAAATTTAGCTCTTATAGAAATTCAGGATGCGTATTGTACCCATTTCTACTTGGTATAGTTAGCAAGTAAGTTCAGTATGTATCATTACTGGACCCAGAAATCTAGCATGGAAGTGAGATAAACAGTCTCCATAACAGGTGAGACCTGAATGCTGATCAGCGATGGGAATTTGAATAGTAAGATCATCTCACATGCCTAAGCTTTCCTCTGGGTCTGTATGTGTGCTCTATCTAAGATAAGCTAGCCTGGTCTGTTGAAGAGCATAGGTGGGGTCTCTTTTATAATTTCAGTACAAACTGTCACTGACTCTGGAGTTACACATCTGTAGCCTTCCCATCAGGTAGCTAAGAGCAGCAAAAAATACTGAATTTTGTATAAGCAAATTCCCTTTGACAAGCTTATATCTACCCAGGAACCTGGAAAAACTAAAAATGCACCCTTCGTACGAGAAACTCCACTGGCAAGCTCTTTTAAAAGAGTTACAAACAGAGAAATTTATATTAGGAAAAGAGAACTCTGTCACAGTCTTAGGAAAGCACAACAACAGAATATACCTGCAAATAAAGAATAAGAGTTGGCAATAATCCACCTCATTTCCTTACTGCCTACTTGTGAGTTTGTTCCACAGCTTCTAATCCATGGTTGCATGTTCAGAGGTGCCAGCATCCATCTCTGTTTTGTTGTGCCATTGCATCTCATTGCATCCTGCATTGCATATTGCTGCCATGTCTGCATCAGCCTTTGCTGTGAAGTCCTTGGTTTTGATCTCACAGGGAAGCTGGAATAATAGAGATGCCTGGGACCTTTGGGCAGAGTCTTTGCTCTTTGGAAATACTTTGAAATGAGGTATGGACAAGTGGTGCCCTCTACTCAGGATTAATGTCGAAGTCTACTTATAGTGGTTTGCCAGATGGGACAAGGGAACCTGCATAAGTGAGAGTTTGGTGTAAGCCATAGGTGGCCTATGGTGCTTCAGCAGCACTTTACGTCAGTAGAGAAAGCACCGAGTGCCTCCTTGAGGCAGAGGAACCCAGTCCCTGGCTCCCAGGCTACACACCACCTATAGCCATGGTAAAGTTAAAAAGGAGGCTAGCAAAGACCTTATAGTACTCTTGCCTACATCATGTTACTCGGTCAGTAGTGTTGTCCCGCGGCCAGGAGATGTTAGGGCTTGCTGCTACAGAACTTCTGCTGTAAGGGTCATGCATTTGACTAAATAATCAAAAGCCCACCACCATTGCAACACTCTTTCCACTTCATCTGTTTAGATGCTGATACGATCTTTGTCCAAAATGTTCAGGGCCAAATTGTGAGCTAGCATAGCTCTGTTGCAATCTGTGGAGTTGTACTCATCTGTGTTGGCTAAGAATCTGAACTACAAGCTCATCTCTCCCTATCCTTCCAAGAGGCACCAAAGTTTTCATTGGTTTCACTGGAAGTTTTGTGTACATCCCATCCAGCCCATAGTATTTGAATTTGTGGGACTTGCAGCTGTCACGCGAGGTGCATGATTGTCGCTTTTATGAGGAATTTTGAGACAAGAGCTGGAGGAAAGCAGCAAGCTCTGTGGCAAGGCTGTGATGATTGTTCTTAGTTTGGCAAGGCTTGTAGTTACCTTCTCAATGCTGCTCACGTTTCCCAGCCAAAGTTGCCCTGTTACAGAGCTGATACTGAATATCAGACCATCTTGTGTGAATGGAAAAACAAAGAGACCTGGTGCATGTCGTGCATACTTTAACGTATAAATAAACAAGTACCTTATGACTTCTGTCCTTCACTCACCATGTTATCTATCCATAGACTATACCCTAACCGGATTCAGTCTCCCAACCTTTGCTTTTTATGTGCTTATTGTTAACTTGGAAGACTGCCACAGCTGTACAGCAGGCCTGAAAGATATCTCTGATAGTTCTAGCTCCAGCTTATTTTCTGGTTATTCAGTGGTGCCAGAGAAACTCAGAAGACCTTGTGGTGCATCATTAGCACTGTCTTCTCATGTTAGTCTATGGAGAGTCACTTGCAAATAGTTATGTGTTGGTTCATAACTTCTGCGTAACAGACTACAAAACCACACACAACCTAAATAATTTGCTGGCATGCTAATGAGCAGTAAACCCAGACAGTTCAACCATCTGCACACTCTGCTTTTTATCAGTTTCAAGTGTGTTGGGTTTGGGTGTATGTGTCCCCCCAGCAAGCATAAAAATATACTTTTGATCTATCACAGAAAGGCCCTTTTACCGTAAAGATAAAAAGATAAATAAAAAAGTATTCCTTTTGATTCTCAATCCTTTTTCCATTATTGCTTTGATACAGATGGGAGTTGTATTGTCAATTATTATAGAGCATGTAGAGTGCATTCAAAGAACAAGGAACCATAGAGTATATCCAGCTCACAAGCTCGTTTATTAATTTGTGTTGCTGTTTACTGATGTGTTTGGAAATATTCAGTACTGTATGATGAGCAAAGATGTTGGTTGCAACATAAAGCATCTCTAAGCCAACACTGTGCACTGCTGCCATGATCTCTAGAGCTGTGATTGCAGCACAGTCATGGAGAATGTTTCCTTTCTGACTTAATCTTCCCTGCAATGCACTGAATAATTTAGCTTGGAGGATTTTTATTGCCTCCGTCAGAACCTTTTTGGTTATTAATACAGGAGAAGTAATATATGTATTACTGCATATATTAATACATGGGAACCCAGAAGAGAATATCCTGACCTTTGCTGCTTTAGGTGGTTAGAAAAGTGCAGTGACTGATTGACATTTTTGAAAGACAATGACATTTCCTCCATTTTTAAAAAGGGAAAAAAGGAAGACCTGGGGAACTACAGGCCACTCAGTCTCAACTTTGTGCCTGGCAAGATCATGGAGTGGATCCTCTTGGAAACTATGCTAAGGCACATGGAAAATAAGGAGGTGATTGGTGACAGCTGACATGGCTTCGCTAAGGGCAAATCTTGCCTGAAAAATGTGGTGGCCTTTTATGACAGGGTTACAATGTTGGTGGATGAGGGAAGAGCAACTGATGTCATCCGCCTGGACTTGTGCAAAGCATTTGACACTGTTCTGCATGATGTCCTTATCTCTAAATTGGAGAGACATGGATTTGATGGACAGACCTCTTGGTGGATAAGGAATTGGCTGGATGGTCTCACTCAGAGTTGTGGTCAACAGCTTGATGTCCAAGTAGAGAGCGGTGACAAGTGGCGTTACTCAGAGGTCAGTATTGGGACCAGTGCTGTTTAACATCTTTGTTGGCAACATGGACAGTGGGATTGAGTGCACCCTCAGCAAGTTTTCCAGTGACACCAAGCTGTGTGGTGTGGTCAACACACTGGAGGGAAGTGATGCCATCCAGAGGGTCCTTGACAGGCTTGAGAGGTGGGCCTGTGTGAACCTCATGAAGTTCAACAAGGCCAAGTGCCAGGCTCTGCAAGTGGGTTGGGGCAATCTTAAGCACAAGTACAGACTGGGCAGTGAGTGGATTGAGAGCAGCCCTGAGGAGAAGGACTTGAGGGTGTTGGTTGATGAGAAGCTCAACATGACACAGCAATGTGTGTTTGCAGCCCAGAAAGCCAACCGTATCCTGGGCTGCATCAAAAGAAGCGTAACCAGCAGGTCAAGGGAAGTGATTCTGCCCCTGTACTCCATTCTTGTGAGACCCCACCTGGAGTACTGCATTCAACTCTGGGGCCACCAACATAAGAAGGACATGGACCTGTTGGAGTGAGTCCAGAGGAGGGCCACAAAGGTGATCAGAGGACTGGAGCACCTTTCCTATGAAGACAGGCTGAGAGAGTTGGGCTTGTTCAGCCTGGAGAAGAGAAGGCTCCAGAAAGACCTTACAGCAGCCTTCCAGTACCTTACAGGGGCCTATGGGAAAGCCAGAGAGGGACTTTTTACAAGGGCACGTAGTGCTAGGACAAGGGTAATGGCTTAAAACCAAAAGAGGGTAGATTTAGATTAAATGTGAGGAAGCAGTTCTTCACTGTGGGGTGGTAAGGCACTGGAACAGGTTGCCCAAAGAGGTTGCAAATGCCCCATCCCTGGAAGGGGGGGCAGGTTGGATGGGGCTTTGAGCAACTTGGTCTAGTGGAAGGTGTCCCTGCCCATGGCAGGGTGGTTGGAACTAGATGACCTTTAAGGCCCCTTCCAACCCAAACCATTCTATGATTCTATGATCTTTATAAAAGCAAAGTGTCTGTAAGCCGTATAACATGATGCATCAAAGTAAAGGTGTCTTTGCAGAGAAGTCAGCCCTATTAAGCGGTATTCCTTTCTTCATAGCTAGCCTTTTTCAGTTTCACCTTCCCACCTTCTTGAGAAAATGGCTAAGGAGAAATTCTTTGAAGTTTCTCTTTCCTTTTCTACTTGGAATTGGAGTACAGTCCCTTCCCCACTGCCTCATTGGCTGTGGGAAGGTGTTGCTGTGATTAATTATTTTTATCTTGTTGTTGTTTCTAGTGCTGGCAATAGTTAGACCATTCTGTGGTGCAGTGTCATCATGGTAAATGCCAGAAGAGCTCATCTCAATATTACTGTGTTCAGTGAAGTGTGTCAATTAATTACTGTTCACTTATGCTGTCGCAAAGACACTTCGATTGCCCCAATAAGATGCTTTTAAACAGCATGATAGTACATAAACAGTTGATATTTTTTAAAATGAGGTCAGCAGCCTAGTAAGAACTTTGAATTTTTAGATGTAGTGTAATTTGCTGCAGGGAATAGTCAGTATGTAACTTTACAGGGCATTTAGTGTCAAAAGCAGCAATTCCTGATACATTATTTTTTCTTTGTCAATTAAAATCTTCCAAATCAAATGATCCTAAGTTAATTCCAGCAGGTGATGTAGGTCTGCAAAACAAAACTTTGCACGTGTATCTGGCTAAGGGGCTGCCTTTTGATCTTACATGTATAAATACATCCCAGATATGTGGACTTACAAAGTGGTTACTTGTATGCAGAAGCAGAGAAGCTATGCTAAGGCGTGTATCTAACATCTGCCTTGTAATTTTTCCTGCCCTGATCATGACTTTTTGGAATTCATTTATGTCCATAGCTGAGTGGCTCTAAAGAATAAAGCCCTAGCCAATGTGCAGGTCCCTGGGCTTATTGGTTTTACAGTTCTTGAGATGTTAGCTAAAGGCTACCTGAGGTCCTCACTGAACCTGCTGGTGAACTTGGGTCTGATTTCACAGAGACGAAGCCTGCTTTTTGCCTGTAGGTGGAAGCCATGCAGGACCTAACTAACACCTTTGCAGCCTTTGCATCAGTGCAAATATACTGAGAAGTGTACATAGCTGATTATTAAGACTGTGGAGATAGTACATGATCTTGGTTTGGAGGTACTAGCGAGATGATTTGGGGCTCTTTCATCTCAGAATAAAGACATACAGGATCCAATGGCTGAAAGCTGAAGGTATTAAAAACAAAGTGTGGGGTTGTTTTTTAGCAGCAAGGGTTATTAGAGTTGGAATGTTTCCAAGGGATGTGGTAAATTGTCCTTTGTAGTATTTAAATGAAAAATAGATGGGTTTTGAGAAGATATACTCTATTTCAGCCACAAAATATTGGAGAGATGTTGGGTAAAATGTTCTGGCTTTTTCATGGTGAAAATCAAATTAGATGATTGCAACATCCCTAAACCATACTAAACCTATCATTTTCCTTTTGATGTTTTTGGTGTTTGTTTTTTTTATTTGTGGCTGAACCTACATGAATCAGGCAAGATAGGATAGTTTGCATGATAGATTTGTGCAATCCAAGCTACAAAGAGGTGTACCGGTTCCCTGATCCTGAATGGTGCTGAGCCTCTTTATCAGAACTTCCCAATGACTGGGCATTTAGGATTTTAAGCCTTTAAGATCCAGTGATGCTTTGGCTTAAGGTCCCTGTCTGGGTATATCAGTACAGCTCTTTTGGCTGGAATGGTACCTTGCTGAATTAGACTTGTTAAGGCTCTGCATGGTCTTCTTGTTTCTCTGACATCTCTGCTTTTGATTTTGCTGGTGTGGATACATCAAATGTCTCGCTGTCTTGCTAACCGATGGTAGGTTTGAGAGCATAATTCCAGGGTTTGTGAGAACGGAACATTTGTAAAGCAGCAGCCCCTCGATAACCTGCAGAGAGAAAGCACATATGACAGGCAGCGGGGATACCATTTTTCAGGATCCAGGGTTTAAGACAGGCTTAAAGGAGTCTTATTAAAAGTGTTTTCCAGCACATGTGGCTCCTTCTGACAGCACCCAGGTGGTTAAGAAACCAGCATTAAGAATAAAAGCTGTTTCTCTTTTCTGCACAACAAATGGTTCAAGTGTCTGGTGTTCGATTCAGAAAGGAAACCTGCAGCAGTCATGTCCCCTGAAATAAACCAACCAACATTTTGAGCTGCCAACACTTCTGTCTATTACGTCAAGGCATCACAAAGTTTAAAGTGCAGCAAAGTAATGTATATATTTTTTTCAGTAATCCCAGGGTAAATATTAGGTAGACAGCATTTCTGCTTTGTGCATTAAAAACCCGACTGAATTTGAAAAGCCTGCAAGTGCACTTTGGGGATTTCGGAAAGTGTCGTTTGACCATGAGCTAAGACCAGAAGCTGCCATTTTGCAGATGGGGCAGGAGGGAAGGCATTTGGCCTCATTCATAACTTCACAGCTACTGCAAATATCAGCTGATGAATATTTATGTTATGACTGGCAGAGACCCGAAAGGCAAACAGGGGGAGGAGTGGAGGGGAAAGCTTAAGTTAGGAAAATGGTTGTCTGAACTCTGTGGGATTTCTTTACCAACACTTTCCATGCTTGAACAGTAGCTGCTGAATGAAATCATTATGTACTGAGCCCCTGTGCCGGAAAACAAGGTTTGTCAAGACTGTTTGTTAGCACCTCGTACTTTGTTTGAACCTTGGACATTTGCTGGGCCCTATAAAGGGAAACTTTTTTTCTTCAAATCAAATATGCTATAAAGCTAGCTGGTTTTCTTTTGTTTAGCCATTGCTGCAATGGCACTAATTGTAAAACAGGGTCTCATCGTTAGGAAAAGAGGGGGCCAGACAGGAATGTGAAGTGCTACAGGGTGGTGTGGGTACTGAGGAGGTGATGCTGCAAGGCAGACTAAGATTGCAGATATGGAAAGGGTTAAATTAGAGGTGACATTATTGAACAGACCTGTAGTGCTTGACTGGGCCCAGCTGTGTTGGAGTCTGTAGGCTCATCCACTGTGCCAGAAACACACCTGAAACTGGACCTGTGTCCTGCAAGCTGCTGCAGAGCTATTGATAAGCAGAGGAGATGAGGGGAAATGCAAATTTAATTATTTGGGTACAGAGCTGGGAGAGACTAAAAGCCAGCTATGCTTTCCTCTTTCCACAAATCCTCAGCACACTGTGTTGCATTTAACTGCTGCAAGCAGTAAATGTTTGGTTAAAATGAAAGTTATGTTGCTTTTTGCAAGACAGTGGTTCCCCAATAATTCCTGCGTGTATCAGCAGTCTCCAGTGTTACTGGTTTAGTTAGTATTGCACTTGAATTTTAAGGAAGCGAAAGAGGTGAGCGTCCTTTGTCTATACAACATAATTTCAAAGTAATGTATTTCTTCATATCTGTATTATCTCAAGTCAATCATTGAGAGGGGAAAAAATCCAAATTTCTTCCTTCTGCCTTCACCAGGCTGTAAATTAACAGCAAGGAGCGACTTTCAATAAAGTTCACAAACGTAACTTCACTGTTGGGATGAATCAAGCCCAGAAAGGAAACCAGCTGAAATAAATAAGTAACTGCTGAAAGTCAGCTAGGGCTTACTGAAGTGACAGTCGGCTGGGGGTGGCCAGGCTGAGCCCCCTTTAGAGGACCACAGGGTGAAAAAGCAGCAGCTTGGGACTTCATGAAATGCAAGTGCCTTTAAAGGCAGGCAGCCTGAGTTAGATATACAGAAAAAAATAGAAGTGCCCAGAATCAGTCAGTGACTTTAGAAAATCATTCCCCAAGGGTTCTGCAAAATTTACCGGGCTCTGCTTTAGAGGAATAGGGAAAAGCCTAGATTTTGCTTATTGTACTTCTTCAGTGAAATCCTTAAACTCACCACTAATTTGCCTGTTGTTTCTCCAGGAGGTGGCTTTTCTTAGACTGCTTATTTAGAAGTACCTTAATTCCTTTACAAGGAGGAAAATCTTCAGGAAATGCCCACGTGCAGAAAACCACAGGGGCCTTGCACTCCACCACAACCACCCGCAAAGCCCTTCTGCTCCTTCCCGCCCTGTGGGGAGATGCCCAATTTTAAGAAACCAGCAGGTGGTGCTGCAATACATCAAGTATTTATTTCCCTGCACAGGGAAAACGGGACAGATGTACTAGGGGCTGCCTCTGACCACCCCCAACCCCTGAGGAAAACCGCTCCCCGCCTCGCACCCGACAGCCTTGTGCAATTGCAAATGCAGACCGTGCAGCTCTGTCTCCCGCCCCGGCGGACGGATGTCCCGCTCTTTGCTATTTCCAAACATGTGAAGCAATTTCTGATGGGGAGAGAGAGGCCTTTTGGATTGATCTTGCCTCACACAGCAGCGAGACGGGGCAGTCATCAGGGTGCCGAGGGCAGTTGGGTGAGGGGATGGTGCATGCCTCTCCTCAGAGGTGGTTGGTGAGGGGTGTGGAGACGGCAAGTCCACCATGATCTCCCAGCACTTTGCCCAGCTCGGCCTTCCTCACAGTGACAGGTTCACCTGGCAGTGCAGGTCTCAATTTGGCTGGCACCCCTCAGACAGGGCAGCCATGGCTCCCTCCCTCCCTGGCGTTTTCGTTGGTGCTGGGTTTCTGCCCACAGCTTGGAGTGGCTTGGGGCATAGAGAAAGGCTTGTTTTTCCTCAAAAATTTTAAAAATACCTCAAAACCCCCAAGAAACAATGGTGATTTTGTGCCTAGCACTGCAGCCCTGCTGCCAGCCTGCCCCACAACCTTCTGGGACCTTCTGGTGCCTTCCGGAACCTTCTGGTGCTTCCCCTGTCAGGGCAGTGGGGGTGACCCAATTGCTGCCTCCACCACCTGCCTCCAGCTAGTGTGGTGAAAATTGTGAGGAGCCCCCCCCCCAAAAAAAAAAAAGGGCAGCAGAGTTACAGGGGGACTTTGGAGCAAGGCACCGGAACACACGCAAGGCACCATGAGCAAGCCGGGCATGTTTATGTGCAGGGGGAGCTCTGCAAAACATGGCAGTGTAAAACAGGACTGGCGTGGATGCCCTGCATTATTTTTCCTCTCCCTTGTGGAAAAAAGGAAAGTTCTCAAAATGTTTGCCATTTATTTGTGAGATTGTCCCTGCCTGCCAGCCAGCACCTGGTGCCCTGTGAACCGATGGCGTGCCACGAGGAGAAGGGGCCGAGCTGCTGCTAATCGGCAGGCAGCAACAGTGAGGACAGGGAGAAATATGCTCAGGGAGGGACCCAACAACGCTGCGCAGCTGTTTTTGTTATACCACCGAGCTGTAAAGTTGAAAAATGATTTGAAAAGCAAGGGATGTGCTGGGAGTACTGGCGTGTCCCGCTTATGGGCGCTTGGGGCATTCTGTGTAAATTGAACTTTTTTCCCTTGTTTTTTTGGATGGCTTAATATCGCAGCAGTGGAAGGGAAGAGCAACAACACACTTGGAGTTCAGAGCCTCTTGCCTGATCCCTCTGGCACCGAACTGCACCAGAGTGAGCTGAGGACAGAGGCAAAGCCTGGCTGCTCCCTGTCTTTTCATTGCTGTAATCCAAAACGTGGAGGTTATTTCAGTGCGGAGGTTGCACGTGAGAAGGCCCTCAGTTTCTTTTATTAAAAAGAAAAATATAAAAAAAAAATCAACTGGGACGAGAAGGATAACTCCTGCATGATTTACCGGACAGCAGGGGAGCAAGCAGAAGGACCTGGCATGGACTAGAGTGGCCTTGCTGGAGATGGAGTCATTTGCACTGGGGGAATATCTGGCCCATCAGCTGTACCCATCGGTTTGTACACTGATGCTTTGCAGACTGGGGTCACAGGCCCTGGGAGCAAGACCGCCTGCATTGCCTTTGCAAGTAAATAGCAACATGCAACTTTTATTTTTTTCTGCAGGATTGTTTGATAATTGTGAGTCAGGAGTGTGTGTGGATGTTTCTGGGCTTCTTTTGGTCTGCTCGGGAGCCTGTTTGGAAGGCGACCCCTTTGTTTCTGACCAAAAGCACCTAGGAAAACCTGCCCCTTAAGAGGAGTTATTCATCTCAGTGAGGGAAAAGGGATGGAAAGACAATTACTGTATCTTGTGACTAACACAATATGTGACTCAAAATGTTAGGCAAGACTGCTGACGTCATAGCCTCTTCCCCACAACTTGAAATCGGTGTGAGAGGCATCAGGTTGAAATGTGAAGTAGTTCCCCTGAAGCCAGGTTGCTCTGGCTTTGCATCCAAAGCCAGTCTGTAACTTAAAGAAAATGGAACTAGCAGGCTTATTCCTATTACAAACACAAAATTTAGAGGTCTCTGCTGTAGTCTTTGTGTTTTGATTTAGCAGGGAGCAGGTGGATTTCATGCAAGAAACCAAGAGGGTGCTGTGAAGGTTAAGGAGCCTCATGGCATCAGGGCCTGCAGCCCTACTGCAGGGTCCTGCTATGGCTTGGGCAAAACCTCGGAAGTAATGTCATTTTTTCCTCCTCACCAGACTCTCTTCTGACATTCCTGGATTTGTTGTACAATGCAGATTTGGGTTTCATCTTGGTGTAGGAATGGGTGCTGGTGTTCTTTTTGCAGGATAAGATGGCTGTGAGGTCTTTTTTTCTGTCCTCTTCTGATGTGCCTGTTCATGTCTCTGTTCCAAAAGGTTTGAGGAGCTTTGAATTGGACTGTGAAAGGATGGTTCTTTCAAGGGGCTCCTCACATGCAGGGTCTGGAGAAGCTGAGCTCTGTGCAAAGGACAAATAATTTGTTTAACTTGGCATTTTCAGCTTTCAGAATATGGCTTTAGGCCGAGTCTGAGTGACAATAAAAATAATTACTCTGAAAAGTGGAGAGTTATGGGAAATTCAGTAAGTCTTCTAGAAAACTGAAGTTTATTTTGACAAAATGAAAAATAAAAAGGGGATTGTGCTTTTTTACCTTTGTGTTGAAATTATTAAAAAAAAAAAAAGAAACAAAAAGTTACTATGATGACTAAATTTTTGATGCATTTTCCTCTGGGAAATATCAATATAGAGAATTCATATGCTACTAGGGGAATCTTATCTTCCTGTCTGCACATGAGCAGTCTTGATTAAGCTTTCTTGTTCTGTTAGGAAATTCTGCTGTTAGTGTTGCTGCTGGAGAGCAATGGCCTGCTGTGTTTTGCTGGGTACTTCTTGAGAAAATCAATGCTGTAGTCCTGCTGAGGCAGGGGCCTATTACTATTTAACTATAGAGCTATCAATTGGAAAAGGATGTGCACTGAGAAAAGAAAATGCACTAATGCTGTTATTAAAGTTTTGAGTCCATATTCTTGTTCAGGAGTGGCTTAGCTTGTTCCAGTCCATACGGGGATGCCTCACTTAAGCATTATTAACAATTTTATTGGCAGTGTGTACTGAAGTGATCTTGCTCTTGGAACTGTCTGCATGTACTTGGTTTCTCTCCCTTGTGTGCAATGATGCACTAATCTGGAGTGATGCTCCTGATAGTTTACATATAAAAAGTAAAGCTGTTGCAAATACTTCCTGCAACACATAAGGTTTTTCAGAATTACACGTTGCAAATATTAGTTTAAAAGAGGTAAGAATTTACCTTTTTCTCCCTTCAAACCATGCACTTATGGTTTTGGTCTCTGAGCTTGAGCACAGAGTTGTTTCGTTTCTTCAGGTAGCAGATACGGAAGGAAGCAAAGCTTTAGGTAGATAAACATCCATTTTGTTGTGGAAACCATGTGCTGCCTTGTGGCAGCACGTTGCAGAAAGTGCCTTCGAAGGGTGTTGACTACATCATCCTGCCTGTGGGAGAGCTGCCAAGAGGCAGAGCTCCTCAGTGCGGGGGTAAAGGGATTTTGGTCTGACTCAAGACAAACCAAAGGTGAGTGAGCCCATCTGTAAGCTGGTGTCCCATAGAAAAGAGTGTGCTTCCTTCTGCTCCCAAAATGTTTTGTGACTGTTTTCACACTTACTTCAGAGCCAGTCACAGAATGTAGCACATTCATGTGACTCCTGTTGCATTGTACTGCCCTAGACAATGTTTTTTTAATGAAGAATCATTTCCTAAAATACGTTGTACTGTGTTTTGCAATAGGGTGGCAACTACTGCTTTGTTTGTCAACTATGGGATATACTGTGAATGGCAAATGAATCATTGCCTAACAGGCAAGAATTTCATTTGTAAGAAATGTCTTTAGTTTGGCTTTAAGATATCTGTATTTTTTGTACAGAAGTCCTGTGAGAATGATTAGCATTTGGATGAGCTTTCACAAAGGTAAGTGGGAGATTAAGCATCTAAAACCTTGGCAGATTTGGCCATAATTTTGTGCAGTCACTTAAAAAAAAATAAAATTGTAGCTGTGATTTTATTTCTGACTTGATGGAAACTTAATTTTATACCTTTTTTGGGGACTTGACATGTGCAGTTGTTATCCCTGAAACTGGACAAAAGCAAAGCAGATAGATCTGCTTTGGAAAGGATTTCAGTTTTCTTCTGGAAGTCTGTGAAGTTTAGCAGATCATAATATACTCCCATCCAGGAAAGTGTTGTGTGGTTTGAGGTTTTATTATAGACTTTTTCTACAGCTCCACTCAGGGTAGATTCATGCTTAAATGGAAGCCCAGCAAGGCAAAAGGCAGGTGTTTAGGATGTGGCGTTGGTGACTCAGTAGGTGGTACACTTCCTTCTTCCGTCAACATTAAACAAGTGCCCTTGTGTGGTAACAGGGATGGGTTATTCCCTGGCTAACATGAAAAAAACCAAGGTGACTACTAAGACTTTGGGACTTGTACAGGAAGGTCTTCTGTTTTCTGTAGTGAATGGGAAATTAGCCTCAGGATCACTTCAACTGAAAAAACCTGACATCCTTTAAAAATGAAAGCTGTAAGTGTTGTATTGCAATAGAAACAAGAAAACCCAGCTGATGTCAGGGTCCCATCATGTCTCATGTAAAAAGAATGGGTAAATGGGGAATTCTCTGTGTTCATGTTTAGACAGAAACATGATTGAGTGAGCACCAGAGTTACCTGAAAGGGCATGGGTGGACTTGAAGCCAGGATGTCAGTGGGGTGCATTAGCAGAGCTTTACCTTTCCTGTCTCTGAGCAGGTATGTGAACAGTTTGTCTGCGCAGTTACCCATCACTTATATGTTTGAACTTAAATTCATTGGATTTGATGCTGCCTCTGCAACTTGCTATTGCTACTGATTTGGGGACTGATTTGCCTGCCAGAAGGATAAGGGAAGGACAGACACTATGCTGGCTGTTCAGTTGTGGCATGACTGGGCATGGTGTGTCTGGGAAGTGAGAACTGGATTTAATTGTACCTCTGAGCCGTGCCTTTGGGCTGAGAAGGGCCAATCTTGATGGTGCTGCCGTTTGAAGTCCCCTGGTGCTGCAGTGCTGGACCCTGTAGTGAGGCACAGGAGAGGTCCCATCAGCTCTCAGAGGTCTCCCTGCAGCAAGCCTGCAGATGCAGCAATAAAACTGTATGTCCCACAGTTTCAAAACTCTCTGAAACCTGCCAGGGCTCACAAATGACCAAAGCATGCATGACCCTTGTTCTGCTTTAAAAAAAAAGAAAGTAAAAATCACATCTTGGAGCCGTAATTTTTTTTTTTCACCTTAAAGATTGTTACTTCAAAGGATATTTTCTTAGTGACGGAAAAAGGAACTGGAAATCCTATATTATTTCTCCTTCCCTCCCTCAGCCAGGTCCCTTCTGTGCCCATAATTTTATCCGGTGTGAGCAAAAGGTCCCTGGATAGACTGTGAGATTTTTGAAGACAGAGCGTTTAGGTGGTGTTTGCCACCTGGCCTGAGCATAGCTGGATGGCTGCTGAGATAGCATATCCATTGCAGATGGCACAGTTTGGGGTTTTCTTTTCCAAACTCTGCTTTAAAGGACAGGGGGGGAAATCTTAATAGATTTTAATTGTAAAACTGAGAGAACAGTACTTCTGAAGTAAGCACTTCAGATACAGAAAAATATAGAGTTAGCTCACTGCTCTGTGCATGTTTCCACAGACAGTAAGATACACCATTGTTTCTCTTCGGATACAACTGGACCTAGAACATGGAATTAAACAGCAAAAATTGGAGTCCTGGCAAAATGAAAAACTTTTCTGAGCTCAGTTTACATTTAAAATCTGCTTCACTGTGGCCACATAAACTAAAAACCATTATCATAAACTCCAATTCTACAGCACAGTTTTACAGCAAATACCACCTTCTGTATCTGCAGAGTTACAACTTGCATAGGCTTTTAGCCTTGTGAGAAAGATCACAGTACACCTTTTCAGTGTAAAGTTTTGAGCATCATTGCTTGTCAAGGTTACAGTAGATATATGTTTCTTCTTCCTATGGAAATGGCATCTATGTTATTTTTTAAATTACATTAAATCATTAGATGGGATTAGGTAGCATTACATTAAGCAGTTTCAGGAAAAGGTATGTGTCTCTCTGAATGCTTTCATGGCCTCGCTGGTGTTTCAGCAGAAATCTAGATGTCCTAAATGTTTGTATTACCAAAGGGAGTTAGATCCTTAACCTCTGTAGAGACCTTTGAAAACCCTATTAAGTGCCTATCTGTGCTTAAGTAATTTTGAAAAGCTGATCTTTAATCTCTCTCTGCCTCATTTACATTGTTCTGTAGTAACATAAAGAAATACCCAGGCTAATATTGTTTTGTTCTTTCTTAGAGTTAGCCATCTTGATTTCCACGAAATTGCCCACAGAGAAATATTTCCTGATTAGTGGAAGTAAACTTGGCACTTTTCCCCCTGTATTTTGTAAACAAAATGCAGTAGGTGTGCAGCATGAAAATATTTATAAAAATGCATGAAAATATTTATAAAAATACATGAAATATTTTTTTCCTACTTTCAGACAGCCATATAAGAAGCAATAGTATCAGTGAAAGGTTGCAGGTGAATATTATGGAGCTCACTTTTAAGAAAGAGGAGTGGTGAATTGCTAATCTTGGGGGTTTTGCCCTCCCAGGTGGTGGGGGTTAAAAGGTCATACTCTGATTTACTGGGACATGAAAATCCATGTCATGGTGCACATGGAAGCAAGGCTCATTTGAAAGGCAGACCAGGAAAACAGGCCATGGAAGAAGGTAATACAAAATTAGGAAATGCTGGTTGTGATGATGCTTTTGTCAGTTTTTAGTTCATAGCTGGAAGCAGCTCTTCTGTAAGCACTAAATAATCAGTAGCACCTGCCAGTAAGCTGGTACGTTGAGGATAGATAGGAGGAAAGGAGCATGTGTGTCTTTACTGTTAAGGGCAGTTGCTGGAGTAATGTTTCCACTATACTGTAACTGTCTGTACTGCCTATATTTTAAAAAGGGAGGGTAGGAAAAATACCTGGAATTATGTCCTGATTTGTCATGTATAAGGGAACAAATGCTGAGGAAAGTTTTCACTGAACTACAATGCTTACTCATGGTGGGTGTTATGTTATGATTTCTTAGCTGGAGGCTCAGCTGGGGATTAGTGCTACAAAGAGACATCTGGGGAATGACTGCAGAGGGAAACAGCGGCCCAATTAGTCTGGGGCTTCCAGGCAATTTGTACCTGGTGCTGATGTTGGAAGCACTTTCTTTTTCTAGGGAACTTCTGTCATTTTGAGAAGCTGAAAATCTTTTTGCTGGGTGGATTTTAGCTCTTCTGATGAAAAATTGCAGTTTTCTATGGAAAGCAAAGCCTCCATTTAGAGGTAACTGTTCTGATGGATGTACAGATGGCTTTAGATGGAAAAATTTCCTACTAGTTCCACACATTCGAAAGAAACTGTTTCTAAACAAGCTTCCCTAGTGACAGTGAAGCTATTCCAGTCAGTCTCGTGCAGGCAGAATGTCCTGGGATTGGCATGTGGCTGTGTTCATTGCAAGCCATCCACCTTCAAGTTACTTTTAAGACAAGTAATTTTTGTTCCAAGACTCTTTGCATTGTGCAGAAGCAGCCACAAAACACCTTGTTTTCAGTAATAAATTTACTGTTATCTATAGTAACTCCTGTAATGTGATACATTATATTGAGCTATGTGATCTAACAGCTACAATTGCTAGGACCTGCAGTAAAAAAAGCGCTAGTGTTTTTTTGCAAAGAATGAAACTGATTCATAGCAAAGTCATATGAGTTTCTGCATGTGTTACTGGTGATGATTTGAAGGTACTTTGTGGGCTTTCACTCTCACTTATATTTAAATGGTTCCCAAATTTCCAGCAGAACAATTTTTTACATTTGAGTTCTGATAAAGATGCAGCTCTTTAAAGCTTACAGAAGCTAGGTAGTTTGAGTGGCAGCTGAACCTCTCTTCAGCATAGAAAGAGAAAGGTGAACTCCAGTGGATGGGAAAGTAATGTAAGATACTGGCAAGCAGTAAGTACATGGCAGGAAAATCTTCTCTCAGGTTGGTCTGGCTGTCTGTGGAAGTGTTGGAGTACAAATGAGGAAAGATGTAAAGATCTTAAAAGATGGGGATCTGCAGGAAAAAAAAAGGTTGGAAGGTGAGAGGCAGGGAAGAAGCCAGTCCATCAGGGAAGTCTGGCTGTCATAATCATGGCTGTTTTCTCCTTATGCTCTTTCCTTGCCATCACTCAAAGCAGATGTGTGTTTTTCTCATGGCCTACTCCCTTTTTCTCCTGAAACTACTAGGGTGACAGTTAAAGTGCTTTTCCAGGCATGACTGTTACTCAGGATGTGCTATCTGTACTGGGCTCCAATCCCAGCCCCTACTGATGACAAAGGGCCTCATGGCAATCACATTTATATTACCATCAACAGAGAGAGCAGTGGTCAAATGAATGCCTGGATTAACCCAAAAGGATCTCACAGGGAAGCACCAAAAGTGGTGTCCTGGTATGTTGTGAACCTGGACTTACTCTTAAATTTGCCAGTGCTGCATGAGCTTAGTATTGAGGTAGTGCTTACCTTAGAGTGCACAGTAAGTCCATTCAGTGGAGGTGAGGAGCATTGGGTGGAGAAGGGGGAGAAGGCATGGGAGCCTGTAGCTGACAGACCCCGTGCAGCTGCAGGTTTTCATATCTTTGTCTCAATCATCTATTTGTGGTGTTGGTGATTCCCATGACCTTGGGATTTTGCTGTGGAATGAAAGTTTTAAATATTACCATCATTTATTTATAATTATAAATAGTAATAAAAACAGAGACAGTTTCTGGGCTCAGTAATTTCCTCGCAGCAGGATTCCCCCTTGACACCGATCTTTCTTCCAGGCTGCCCTCCGTTCCCTTTCTGCACTAAACTTTCCCTCCTCTGAACAGTAACCCTGCGTTATTCCCAGTAGCTCAGTTGCACCATAGTGCACCATGGTGTCGGTCCCACTGTCTCTCCCACCCCAAGGCCTCCTGCACTATTGCTGTGGTCTGATGGGGAAGGATTTTAAGCAAGAACAAGTCCAGGATATTTAAGTTAATCTTTAAATTAGGCTCAGAGAAGTGACACCCAAGTATGCTATTTCTACATGTTTCCAAACAAGCTGTGTATTTTCTCAGAGATTTTAAAGCAGCTTTGTAGGCTGAGTGTGGCAAAAATCAGTGGAATCAGCAAATACTGACATTTATGATAGAACAGGATATTAGCTTTAGTAATTGTGGCCCAAGTTGGGTATCTAGATCTGTGAAGAAAATAAAGTTAATTTGCCTCTTAATGTGATCTGATATTTAGTAACATCTAATATCTAGGAATAAATGTCATGTCATAAAACCACAAAGTTATGAACAGAAAATTAGCATGGAAGTTTTAAAATAAAAATTTTTTTTTCTTTTTTTCACTTGGGCCAAAATCTTGTGATCTTTTTAAAATTTAAAAAAAAAAATTGTAAGCATGTAGTAATATGGATCTAATAACTGTCTGGAATAAGGAATCTGTTCTCAAATGCCTTCTACCTGAGCTGTTGTTACTTTAAAAAGCATACAGTCGGTACATGTGTTTGAGCTATACTGATCCACACCAGAAGAGAATTTGGTGATTTAGTGGTTTGGGCTTTTTGACTGAGTTTTGTTACAAGTGTGAAAGTTAAATAGTAATATTGACTCAGTCAAGGCATTGTATAAGCCTTTTTGGCCTTCCCCTGGTCCCCAGATTTGTTAATATCTGTTAGTCTGAACTTCCTGGTAGTGACTGAAATGTCTCTTTTTTATGTTAGTCTGGATTTAGATAGGACTAGATTCTTTGAATTCAAGTAACTCGTTTCTATCTTACAAAGAGAGCAGACCTGGGATTCTTGCATCATGGTCATGAGAAGCCTTAGCAGTGAAAGTCTACCAGTATTCAGAGCAGGTTTACCCAAAACAGAAAGGGTGGGGAAGACTCTCCTCCCTGAAATGAATGTCTCTTGAGTTTTATCAACTTTCATTTTAAAAAATTTGTTCTTTAACCTGAACACCCTCACTATTAATTGAAATTAACATTCTTTTAAACATCAGGCAGCTCTGTCAGCTGGCACAAGAGGCTGCCTCTAGATAGATTTTGGCCTCAAGCATGTCATCAAGTTGCCAGTCATCAGCTGAGCTGTAGCAACTGATCACACACGTTTTCTTAGACAAATGCTTACAATTAATATGAATGGGAACTGCATGTAGTTTCCCTAGTGAGATTTGGACTTTTTGTCCACATTTAAAATATTTTTTATTTTCTTCATTTTACTCTGGAGACATCTGTTTGCTTTTATTCCACTGGAAATTAAAGAGCTAACCTTGGTCAAAGTTTAAATTTGTAATTTAAATAATAATAATAATAATATATTATATTTTCAGAAATTTAATCAAGCCTAAGTTCACTCAAGGAAATCAGCTCATGTTATTAGCCTAGCCTCCTTTTACTCTAAGCTCTTCATTGACAAGTTGTGCTGCATTTTATTGGGCAGAATTAAAATTAACCTCCTATTCACCTGATTCCAAGACAATACTGAAGATAAGGCAACACAACCTCATGCAGTCTTAGAACTAGCTTTGGGAATATACATTTCTAAGCCATTTCACTTATTGCCCCTTAATATTTGTCAGCGATAGAAACTCATGCTTATATGGGATGTTCCAGTTTTAAGGCCCTTTCTGAAGAATGGGGAAATATTGGATTGGATTGATTTTATTTCTACTGAAATGCTTTGCCATTTTTAAATTGTCAGCATCTGGATGTTTCTGGAGTTGTCACTGATGGAAAAAGAAGTTTTTTCTATGGCTGCACAGAAAAAGTGATTTTGACAGAGGACTGAACTGAATTGTTTTAAGTATTGTACATCCGGGGCCTTCCAGAAATTCCATTAAATTCCCTGGGCAAATAGATGAGCTGAACGTTAAACCAGCTTCCATGGAATAATAAATACTGTTTTTTGAAATTAAGGAAGTCAGTCAGTTGATAGAGCCCATGAATGGAAGAAGGGGAAGTCACTCAGTATAGCTGTGTAAACACTGATCTTGCTGTATATAACTCAAAATAAGACTGCAGCCTAACATGTGCACTTCTGAATTCTTACATCATACATCTTCAGCGTTTCCTCTATAAAAGGATCAGAAACTTCTGTTAGAGTTGTTTGCTTTGAAATAGGTTATTCAGTACTGCATCCATCTAATCCAAAGCTTTTCCATCAACACTAGACTGAAAGTTTCCTGTTCTTTGGTTTTCTGTGGTCTACCTTCTTACTCACCATAACCTCTTGACTGCCAGGTCATACATGACTTGTAAGTTCAGACTTGTATTTGATTATAATATGAGCTCCTAAACCCCTTAATTTGGTTACTAATTCCATTGGGAAAGACTGAAATGTGAGTCTGAAAACAAAAAGTTATCTATTAAAAAGCCTGTTTTGCTAGTATGTAAAAAATGTCCTGTTCCATCTAAACCCAGCTTTTTTTGTCTTGGGATATAACACTCTGGTGACATCAGAGACACACTTACTATATTATTTTTGGCCCATTCACAATGGCTTTAACTCTCTGTCTTGTCTCAGCCAAAATTGTGTCAAAAGGGGTCAAAAAGGAGGATATGGTAGCCACACTAAGAAGGTCATTTTTGCTTAATATGTTGGGTGTGCTCACTTAAACCCTGGGGCTTAATATCTGAAGAACATTTGATTAGCTTGGATCAAGTACAAGTGCTTCTATACTGGAAACTAATCCTGATAGATTTCACAGGATGTTTCAAGTTACTAAAACACAAAACTCTGGACGACGGCAAGTTAGACGGAAGGAGGACCCTGCTGGGCTTGCCTCTGGAAGAAACGTCAGATGCATAACGACTCATTTACTTTAAGGAGGATGAGTGAAAGGGCGTTGGGACACTGACTAAGGTTGACAGACCCTTGATGGCTGGGGAGATTGGAGTTACACACCATTTCCATTATGCTAACATCAACTTAAAAACACAAATGTCTATCTTTGTAACTCTTTCTGCTCCATATAGCCTTCTAGCAGCTAAATACAAATAACAGCCTAGCTGTTGTGTTCCCCCTCCCTCTGCGTGGTACTCTGCTCTTAGTTATGTTTTCTAAGGTGGGTGCACACCCGTAGATGGTAGTGAACATTACGGGCAGTAGGGCACATATTCTTCATGCAAAATAATGTGAAATATTGGCAGAGGCTATGAAAAAGTTCCTCTGACTCCCAGTGAGAGTTTCTTGAGACTGGGAGCGATTGCTGAAGGGGAGATGTTAGAAACAATGTGATATACAAGGGAGAATCTTTAGGTTTATGAGAGGGGAAGAGAACTGTGTTTGTACATGTGATTAAACAACACCAGAGATGGAGTGAGAAAAAGACATGTGTAGAGAAGGAGCCTGGTCCTGAGATGCCACTTGAACTGTATTTTCTCCACATAGTTCTTTTTTGGGAACCTGCATGTGCTTCTCTGCCTCTGGGGCATTGAGAAGGGAGAAAAGTGCTGCTGTGCACCCAAGAGTCCATGCTGCTTGCAGAAAAAGCAGTGGGTGGCAAAGATACCCTGTCTGTTTTTAAATATGATCAGTGATGAGATCACAACCTATTGAATAATCCACTTCAGCCTTATTTTAGATCTACTTTAAAATCATTGAAAATCTGATGTTCACTGGTATATTTCTACTAAAATTTTTCCTTCGTCCTGACCTTTTTTGCTGTAGTATTATCCCTACATGTATATTTAAGAAATTATGTAACAAAATATTAAGACTCTTAACTATCAAAATTTGCTAGAATTTGAATTATGCTAGAAAAGGATGAACAATATATTTCATATTACTAGCTGCCTACTAACTATTTGCTTGTTCATCATTCTGGACTGTATTTAGATAAAATTTGGAATTAAACTATAATGCACAAAAAGACCACCACAACGTTTTGTTACTTGTTTAAAATATCTTAATGTTCCTGATTACATAGGAAAAAAGAATTTATTGGAAGATATTTTGCACGTAAAACTAACTTTTTACACACAAAAGTAAAGAAATTAGAAGGTCAGCTTCTGCTTATCATGTTCTTCAACATTTCAGAATTATCAGGCATCATCCTTTCATAACTATCTTTTATTTATAGCTAAGAGGAAACCAGGCTTTCCTGTTCATGCATAGATTATAAGAAGAGACTTTCCTTCTTTTTCAAATCCCAATCTCTTTACCAATTCTGAATGAACTAGTCATTTTAGAGAACTGATTAAATTGACAAGAATTAAGACAATATTTCTTCTGTTTTTTACAGAAGAGGTCCTGCTATCAGAAGTTAGCTATTGGTTCAGTAAGTGTTGGTTACAGTGACATTGATCTACTCAGTGCTTTAACTTTCTATATGAGTTTGACAATAAATACATGTATCTCTTAATACTATTTAAAAATGTAATTTAAAATTTTTTAATAATTTTTGGGTTTAGGCTTTAGCATGGATTTGTCATTGTTGGATAAATATTTCTTTTTAAGCAGGAAAAATATCTCACTGACATTTAAAATGGCTGAATTTTTCTTATTTTATTTTTAAATGGCTTTCAAGTCATAAAGGACAGAATCAAAACTGGTCTTGAGTTAATGTAGGGCACTTCATCATACAAGGGAGTCAGAGCTAAACTCACAGGCTTTTTCTGCCAGTGTGAATGTCAAATGTAGCAGCCTGCAGTGATTCTGATGTCTGTGCAATGGTCTTTTCACCAGGGTTCCTCTGAATCTGCTGCGGCATTCATGGCTGCTGTCATAAGCCTCAATGGTCTTCCAATCTGTGTGCATTTTGGTGTGAGAATGGAAGCCTGGGATGTTGTGGGTTGACCTCTTGAAGCAGAAATTCAGATCTTGCTTCTAACAGTCTTTGGATGACCCCCCTAAGCAGGCAGGTAGGTTTTTGAAAAATTTGAGAAATGTATTCTTTTCTGCTTAGCTTTTGTTATCAGTAACTGATGGTTTCAACACCAGTGATTTCATGAGCTCTCATGTTACTGATGCTCTGTTTGCCAAATGGTCAGATTTGGGTGCTATTTTATTTGTAATAATTCACCATTAAAAATAACTTGGCTCGTGGTCCCCAGATAGTGAACCAAATGCTTATTCAGAGACTTTTCTGTAAAGGTCCTTCTACTCCCACTATTTCTGTGGTATTGCCTCAGCTGAACAGATAGGAGAAACATGATTTTTAAAAAATTATTTCTATTTCTGTTAGTCCTAGATCTGAAAAGAACAAAGAGCTATCAGATCTCTAATTTGTGAAGTGGGAGTCAATGAAGCTGAAATCTTGTGTGAAAGATTATGTTCACATTATAGGCTTGGAAAAAACCTTAACAGCCCCCTCCCCTGAAAAAGCTGGTATGATTTCTGTTGTCTTTTTGCATTGAAACAGTTATGTCTAAGACCTTATACTGAATTCATTCAAGCTGGTTGCAAGTCTTGCACTGATCTCAGTCGAAGAATTAGGCCATAGTGAAATTAACAACATAAACAATGTGTCTAGGAATAAATGCCAAAGAAACAGGAAAAGTGGCCTAAATTTCTGTGTCTTTGACTTCAGTCAGGAAGAAAGAAAACAACAGGGACAGTGTTCTTTTCACAGAGAAATGGACAGGAAGCACGAAGTGTGAAATAAGTCAATTATGTATTTCCACTGCTGTTTATTGGAAAGCAGTGAGAACCTTTTTCTTGCCTACTTCACCATGAGGAAGGAAGGGCTGCACTAATAAAAACTGAGTTTTAAATTCTAGCTTTTCTACTAACCTTTTATGTGACCTTGAGCAAGTGACTTCATTTTTTTAGCCTCATTTGCAAAATGAGGATAGGAAGTTGTCTTCTGTTAGCCTTAAATATGGGATTTTTCTTATCTAGCACTAGTCATCACTAAACCACTAAAAAACTAAAAAACGTTAACCTTTTTGTTTAAGTTACTCTCTTCCCAGAGAGCAAAGAGAAATGAGCACCTACAGAGCGATCCCATCCCATCCCATCCCATGGATGGGATGAGTTGTCATTTGAATGTGCCCATCTCCTTTGACTGTATGAGGAGACTTTATGACCAGTTCTTAGTCAGTGCCTCATTTTTACACAGGGGACAGTATGCATGGACTCTCTCTGTACAACACCTAGCATGTCTGGTGCCCCACTCTTTTTGGTTTTATTTGTACTAAGAAATATGATCTGAAAGCAGTAATACCATGGGAGGGGTAAAAAGACCCTATCTAAGTAGCTCCTAAGACTTTTCTGACTTCCTGGGATCAGTAAGACAAGATAACTTGTTGTATGATACCCTCATTAGAAAATGAATTCAAATGTTCACCCATAGGATTTGCAGACACTTGGACAAAAGAAGGTTAGTAAAAAAGCATTTCTGGAAACAGACTTGTTCTCAAAACACTTTTTTAGGCCAGTTTTACCCAGCATAATTCTGCAGGTAATTTGCACCTCTGTGTGCGTGTGCAGTGTGACATGTTTCCACTAAGCCCAGACCCATTTCTGTGCAGAAATCATGTCAGACACGTGGTTTGGCACAAGTCAAACTGAAAGCATGAAGTGGGTAACCAATTGGCATTCATACCTTGTAGGTTTATTCAACTGGAGATGAATAGACTTGCTGTTTTCAGAAGACTGCTTTTCTGAAGAGAGCACTTGTGTAAGAGTTGTAATGAAAAAGAAAAAAGATTTAAGCCCTCAGCTTTGCTTGAAATAATAGGAATTAGACTATAGAGTCACCACCAGCAGCTTTATTGACCAGGAATGCTGGGTGACACGGTGGGCCTGCAGGAGTCCAAATATCCTGTGTTTAGTGGTGCAGGATTTCATCCACCTCAGACCGCGTAGCTGCAATATTGAATCAGCTTTTGTTGTCTTGAGAATATTTATGACTGTGAGAGCAGAAATCTTAAAACCAAACCAAAACAAAACCCCCCGAAACCCAAGCTGGGATTTTCTTCTGTGTGTGTATGTGTATTATTTCTGGCTACCATGGCATTTTTCCTATGAAATTTGGCTTTGTTCAGTTGATACTATCACTTTGGTCAAACCAACTACATTTCCAGACCTGGGCTGCACAGACCATTACTGAGGTGAACAGAGGGGTTTTTAACAAATAACCTCATTAAACTGTTATGCTTTTTGCTCAGCAAGAAAATGTTCAATGTGCAGTGTCACAGTTCTCTGGGCTCCCCAAACCAATTGGAAGTTGCCCACCTTTTCATGAGGTGCTTTTTTTCTCTTGTCACATGTTCTGTGCTGTTTACCACACATGAGTTACAGATGGTAATTTTGATTTAAAAACCCAAATGTAATAAATTCAACAGATTAGTATTTGGCCAGGATTGAGTGCTGAGATTGTTCAATTGACTATTATGGAAAACACATCAGCCAACCTCATCCCTGACCAGAGAGCAGTGGTTCCATCCCCTTACAAACAAAGCTTTTGTTATGTCTTCCTTGTGCTGTGACTCTAGTCTCTACTGTGCATTTGTTTCCAAAGCAAAACAAAGAATTCACAATCCTTGGCAGTTTGAATATTTCAACTTGGATTTTCCTGTTATACAGTTTACCTACTAGCTGACTGAATATGAGATGACCTCACTGCTGAGGAACAGTATGTTTTCAGATACCTTCAGTCCTATTTTTTTTCTAGTGCAGCTTTAACCAAGAGTGAACTGTAAAGCAGAGTCTAAGCATCAGGGTGCTAGTGCTGCTACCCCACACTTTATGCTATAGAAGGACTCAAGCCTGCTCATTTGGATATAGTTTTCAATAGATCCCAGAGTTTGGCACTCTGTGATTAAGGTTTGGGTTATATCATTGTTACACATTGAAGAAACAAGAGCTGCTTTTTTCTTGGTAGGTTTGGAAAAATTTACTAGTTATTTTTATTTGGAGTTTTCAAACATAAATAAGATAATATATTTACTCACAAATATTATTACTAGATACATTATAGTCTGTATTAATTATATTTTACAAACATGAACATACACAAATGCATTATTTATATTTGCTGTGATGAAAGTGTATAAAGGTAGGGATAATCAACGTGCATCATACAGCTTTTGACCGTTTTACCTGTATTCTGTCTATTGCTTTCCTCCTCGTTATTTATAACATGTCTAGACTTCTATCAGATTAATTGAAAAAAATCATAATGGCAACAAAGATTTCATTTTTCCTACAAATGTGCACCAAACTGACCCTGACTTGGAGTGCAGGATGAACACCTTCCTGCAGTGCAGACAGTCTGGAAGTCCTGTCATGTTGCAGGGTATGTACTGGGGACAGATTTGAGCTTTTCAGTGTAACCCTCACAAAACTAATTTTCCAGTGAGTCATGTGATATCACTTCCTTATTATTTAGGCCATTCTGTTTAGACAGGTTTTCATTTTTTTATTCCCAGGAATTGAAAACAAGATCCAAAGAAGCATAACAGAGGAAATTAGGAGAATAACACATAAAAGGCTATAAGGTACTGGGCTGCTTGCTCTCTTTTTTTTTTGTGTCCTTTGTCAGTGTAAACTGCATGATCTCTTAACCATTGGTCATGATGGGGTCTTCAGAAAAGCAACCATTAATTTAGAAAGTGGATAGACTACCCAAGTAAGGACTGCACCAGTATTAAGCCTGAAAGATGAGCAATGAATGACTCCTACTTTTTGGATGAATATTTGTAGGATTAACATATAAAGTTGAAAGTTGAACAAGAGAGAGGAAGTGAAAATGGAAAGAATGACACTTCTGTACAGGCTCCTCTGCCAACCATTTGGTTTTTCTGAGAGCGCATTTTTTTACAGTTAGTAACAATTATTTGATTTATTTTAGTATTTGAGGATGTCGAGGCCCTGACCAAGACTGGGGTTTTGTTATGCATTACACCCTGCACATGTAGGAACAGCTCTGCTCATAGGACTTGCAAAGTGTAGGAACAGAAATAAAGACACACAAAGGTGCTATTTGTATCCATGGGGTGATGGAAAAGGTCAAACAGCAGGTCACTGGCATAGCCAAGAGTAAAGCCCAAGTGTGCTGACTCCTGGTCTTGGGTCCTGCTTACTAAACTTTGCCTCCTTTAGCAGGAAAATGGCAGCCAAAATGCTGCAATAGTCTGGGATAGGAACAGGGGTGGGAAAGATACAGAGAAAAAAACATTTTCAGCTTTTTATGAAGCTGCCATAATCACGATTTGTCACTAGCAGTGACAAAACTGCCTATGCAGTTTTTGCCTATTGAGTTGTGCTTTTCACCCAAATTTGTTAGTGGATGTCAACTTCTCATACTCCCTCTATTTCAACATTTCTTTCTGCATAGTGTCTATACAGTCTGATACTTCATTTGATTGTTTTATAACTTTCCAGTGATGAATAGCATATACACCCAATAGCAACATATGAAATTAGGCATCTTTATGTGGTGAAGTGATGGAAATTTGAAGTCTGGCAAATCATCTCTTCAGGAAGAGTTGGACAAATGTTCTGTCCATTCTCCTGAAGCCTTTATACAGTGGCACATGACATGTACAGTGGTTGCCATAATCTTTTATTAGAAATGTTTTTCCATTTCTGACAGTGAACAATACTGTGGTATCTGCAGCAGTCATTGTGTTCATTGTAGGAAATGAATAAAGCATACTACGCATACAGTAGTAAAGCTAAGTGCCTGCTGGCTCCAAAGACATATCTGATAAGTACTGCATGGGTAAGAATTAACACGCTCAGAGCATGATAGGAGTGTTGGGCTCGGAGTCATTCTCCTGAACAATGAGTTGATTTAACTTTTACCATTTACCACTGAGACCTAGATTTATGTGTTTATAGTAATTTCTATGCCAATACATCAGTGCTTAATGCAGATCAGTTCCCTCTGAAGTAGACAGGAATGATCAGATTTCCTCTTTACTGATGGGTGAACTGGAGCCACAGAAAGACTTCATGATTTGTTCACACAGCCAGCCAAGACAAAACAAGGGATTCCCAATTCCCAGTTTGTTGTGCTAGTGATTGGTGGAGTCTGTTTCCATTCCCAAGAAGTAACGTCTGTCCTAAACCCATTAAGAATGCTCCTTCCTATTCTATATTCCAAACTAGAACAAACTGTACTGGTCTGACCCCAGTTGTGAAGCTATAAATTTAATTTACAAGGTCATTTATATGGGAGAAGTAGTGTCAAAATACAAGAATCTATGCAAGGAGAAAACAGAAGAGGCATAGATAACATAACCCCTATAAAATGTCTCCACATGTGATTTGTGTGGAAACAGTTGCTCTGAGATCAGAAGGAAATCTGTTGCTTTTGGCAAAACTGGTAATTCTACAGCTCAGTAGTTGTTAGGGCCTCTGTGTGATACTTTCTGAGCTACGGACTTATCTTAAAGACTTCCTGTTTTGTAGCTTTCACTCCTGTCAAGATGTATGCCTTAGCGTGATTCAGTTCTGTTATAATGATATCAAGATTTACAATGAACTGGTAAAAGATTAAAAGAAAGTATGACAGCAAGAATAAAGATGAACATAGTCTGGAATGGAAAGTAGAAGAGTACAGAAGAAAATTTCAGACTGGATGTTGATTTAGCAGCATTTTAGGCACTCCGTGTTTTCTATAACTTCATCAGTCCAGTGAGCCTATCCTCACTGTAACACTCACTAGCACTAAAAAACCCTTTTCTTCCCCTGTCAGCTAGCTGTTGTAATGCAACATGGTCAAAAACATTTGCAGAAGGAGATGGAAATTACCAAACTAAATTTATCAGATTTGAAAAATATTAATGATGTAATTACAGAAGTAACTAGAGGATATGATATCTGAAGTCCTTCTGTGCTAGGGTCCAACAGAGTTAAGTATGCGCACAGAGGTGGTCTGTTCATTGGTAGCTACTCTAAGTGATGTTAAAATAGGGAACAACCATCTCTGTTTTAAGTTGTGGACCCAAAGGGCTCATTTTGAAGCTAATAAAGACAATTATAGCTGCATTCCTGTGGAACTGTGGAGACACAGCTGAAAAAGAAACTATTATTTGGCAAAAGGATCTGACCATGCAAGGTCTTCTAAAGGCAGTAAAGGGTCATCATTGGGAAACACTACAAAATCTTCCCATTTGAAAAACTTGTGAAAGTAATACCATACTGACAGTGTCCTATCTTAAGACTCTCCAACCCTGCCAAAACCCAATCTACCTCATATTAAATAACAACAAAAAGCCTTGAAATAAATTGATCTTAAAATCACAAATCAATGCACTTGGCAAAAAATTACGTCAAAGCAGAGTTCTTAACTCCCAAAGACAGGGCAGGTAGAAACCCATTTTCTATGGACACTGTGTGTGCTCTCAATTTTGGTCAATTTTATGCATCCTGGTACTCAGGTGCTACTGAAATGTGGTACCATAAAATAGAGAGATCAAGAAAATAGCATTAAAAAGCACAGCACAACCACGTATTTTTTACCAGCTGCACTTGAGGTGTTGGACAGCACTTTGTCTACAGGTTCAGCTTTCTTTCCTAAGTAATGTAGCATGCATCCCAAGGAAATAGATCCAGGCATGAATAGAGTTCTCATTTGAGATTTATCCACACTCTGAAGAAAATATTGCCAAGCTAGGGAGAGAATGGGCAATTCCCACCGATCTGCAAGGCAAACCGGGAGGCACATGTCACACTTGTACAAACTGTGTTAGAACTAACAGAAATGTTAAAACATGAGACTGTTTCTGGTGAAACGCACACAGAACAGAACACTCAAAGCAAGAAAACTGGAAGAGATCTGCCCTTCCATACAGCATCTCACTCTGTAATTAACTTGCAATGCAGCACAACTCTAGTACTAACCTAAGCTGCATGTGGGCAGGTGTTTTCTTAAGAGCCACAAGTGATAACTAGAGCAGTTGATCTAAATTAATGATTTACTATTCCTTGTTAGGCTGCAGCTTCTAGTCTGCCTGGCTATGTTTTTGGTAAAAGAGACAGGGTCCAAAATTAAGACTTCTAACGCCTCTAAGTGACAACAATTATGCTGTCTTACCTGTCTGTAGAAAGAAAAAAACCCCAAACTCAGAACTGCTGCTTTTCTAGGCTTCCTTTCCTTAGCTAGGACATATGAGGAGGGAAACCTTGGTTCTGATGAAATTAGTGGGAATTTTGCTTTTGTCTTCCAAGGGGACAAGATTTTACCCAAGCCTCAACAGCAGGTAAGTGTGAAAGAGACGCTAAAGTGCCTCTTGTTCAACTGTGTAGGCAAACATTGGGCTAAGCTGGGTGATCTGGGCATACTTCAGTATTTCTTCACCAGCCACTGGAAAGATGAGGGAGCTTCAGGCTGTTTTGGAAAGTGGAGTTCTGACTTAAATGTCAGAAATAAAAAATAAAAAAGTGTGAATGGATGAATGAATGGAATGAAATGATGGACCAGCTCATAAACTTACTTACCTGGTCTCCTCCACAGTATAAAGTCACCTTCTTCCTTGTCACATGTAGTCAACAGTCTAATTAAATAAACACAGATTTGACATGAAATTTATGCTGGCCTCTCTCTCACGTGCATGGAGTAAGTGAAGAGATACCTATCTGACCTGGCCCTGTGACACATGGGACCAATCAGTCAAAGCGTTTGCTTTATAGAACAGTTGTTTAGATAGCAATTCACAAGATTTACAGAGGAGATAAATTAGACTGGACTCCAAACTACACCATCTCCTCTGCTTGTCTTAAGGTTGAAAGGGGAAAAAAAACATTTACTAAGGGATAGAGGACTGGATGGGAGCTGAGCTCTCACTCCCATTCTGACACAGAAGTACTTTTATGTATAGCTGGTTTAGGCTGCATTTACATATATAGGAATCGGAGACTTCTGACTGTGCTACTGAATTTGATGCAGGCATGGGCACTCGGAAAGGTGCTGATTTAATAATTCTTGAACTCCGTAGAGGTTCTTCAAGGTATGATGAAGCAGCTTTGGAAAAAACCAGTTTATTTCTGTTGGTTTTGGGAGAAGAGAATTTCAGTGGCAGCAAACATTCTGTAACAGACTGGATTTTTTTGTATTGTGTTTAAAAAAAATCTCTGTTTTGAGCTGTTATTAATTGTCACTGTGCAATCGAAAGGTCAAACCTGATGATCTTGCTCAAGCAAAACCCTTCTCAAAGCCAATGGAGTTTTGCCTGAGAAAATACTGGATAGAAGCATGCACAAATGTCAGCATTGGGACTGGATTTGAACTGTATTCAGGCACTAGTTAAGAGAGTTCCAGAAAAAGCTCTAAATGTAGAAAGAATGCTGTCTTTAAAGGGTACTTCTACATAAGAAATACGAGGTGATATCCTCAATTTACAAACTCTTAGGAAGGAGAAGCAAGTGGCTGTACATCATGGCTCTGTTCCCTTGGTCCTAGAGGTGCCAGTTATCAAAGTGTTATTAAATAAGTCTAAGGTCAGACTAAATGCTGCTCCAAAAAGTGCCAGCTGGCTGTCCACATCCTGACCCCATTCTCCACTCCTAAGCAGGTGGTAAAAGGCTGACTTTCAATTCAGGCCTGTGCAAAATGCCTTTGCAAATATTTTTTCCTGAATGTAAAATTAACAATATATGATGCAGCAACCAGGAAGGTGCTGGAAGAATCAGGATTTCATTTGTTTAGCAGCTGTGTATGAAGCTCTACTTGTCTTTTTTCATCCTGAACTTATGGTCCCACACCAAAACATGTGCCTCCTGCTGTCTGATCTCTTCTCCTGTGATACTTATTCTGTAACATTCACAAGAAGACCATTTTATGTGTGACTACTAAAGCACTGGCTGAAACATTTCTTACTTCTGTGTAAAGTTCCTAATTTGACCTTTGCAAATTTAGTCTAAATAACCAATCACGGGACAGAAAAAGTAATGCCTAATTTTTGTAAACAACTTACACAATGCAGTGTACTAAATTAAATAATGAAATGTTAACAGCAAACTTCTTGTAAGTTATTTTGGGAGGGAAATGGCAAAGAAGCTCACAAGTTCTTTCAAATAAATCTGAGAATATCTCAAGCTACTCACAAACAAAAGAAAAGAGATGGAGATTTTCCAAGAAATTTATTTTACTGCTCAGCTCTGTTCCTGTCCAAAAGGTTGGGAAAATGAACAGTCACTTCTTGCTTTCACAATTTTAATTTCTGAACAGGATGGGGTACAGAATATTGAGTAGATTGTGGGCATTCCTGCATTGAATGATTTCTCCTGGAAGTAGGATCAAATATTTGCAAGTTTCGTATCATTCTGATATCTATGAATGAGACATTCATGCTGACTGTTCATATGGGTATTTCATCTGCTTCAGTTATGTTGGAAGGCATGATGGAGGGGTTCTTGACTCTTAAAATAATATTAACAGTAATGATAATATTAAAGGCTAGAAAGACTAAACAAGATATTGGCTATCCTTGTGGTAAAGCATGACATAGTCTCTGTATACAGGCTATTTCCATACACTGACTATTTAAAGGGCAAGATAAAGTAGAGTAAATAAATAACACTCCTTTGCATGAAAAGATGAAAGTAGTTCAGGCTCTTCACTTTATTTAGAAGTGCCTTGTTCACAGTGCACAATTTTCTAACGATCAGAAGATTGTAATTGTGGAGTTTTCTCTACTCTAACAGATGAAGGTGTAACAAGAGCCAACAAATAGAAAAAGGAGGATCCATTCAAAGTAGGAGTAAGGCTGCATTTTTAACAATGATGTTATTTAACAAGTTTGGAAAAATTTATCCAGGAACATAGTGGATCTCCATCACTGGAAGTCTTTAAATCAAGAATGGATGTCTTTCTGATGACCGTGCTTGTTGCTGTAGCCGGAGTTATAGGCTTTGAAATTCCATGGCTTGTGTCATCCAGGAAGCCAGAGTAGATGATTGTGTTTAGTCTCTACTGGCCTTCCAGTTCCCGCAAAGCATTCAGCTGGATTGCTACTTGCAGCTTGTGTGGAAGAGGAAAAGTAACATTTCTCGTATCTAGACAATAGATGACAAGTGGTTTCCACTGGAGTTACAGATCAGGTTTCCTTTAATTTTCCAGGCAGTGCATTAATTTTTCAGGGAATAAGGAAACTGCCAAAGGACCTTTTGGTTATTTTAAATTAAATTATAGCAGCCCTTCTTCCACTTGTCCTCCCCTACAAACTCAGTGTAGAGGTAAACAATGTATAGAAGTGGTGGCCTGGTCCAAATATGAAAACACTGGCACTGAATAGCTGTGTTTACCTTGGTCATCCTTTAAATGATATTAATAAAAAGTTGACTGAATTCCTCTGAGTACTCTGAAATGAGTTTTGAAAGAAAACAGCTTTCAGCAATTTGAAAAAAGAAAATATATTTCGTTTGCAAATGGCATATATTGACTGAGGTTGGCCATAATATTTATGAATAACCATAGAAACATGATGAACAGGATCTACACAGTTGCTTCCAAACTTCATCGCCAGAATCAGTATATTCATATAACACTCCTAATCTGATATACCAGGTAATGGCAAATATTACCTACATGAAAGAGAAGAAACAGAGGCATTCCTTAGTGGTGGTGTTCTGCAAATAGACCAACATTATGCACACACTTTGAGCAGACCATAGCCAATTAATTAAACCACAGAATATCTGCAAATATTTACTTGATGGCTGCGGTTTGCAAAAGCTATAGCAGTACATAAAACAGATTTGCTTTACATTTCAACAGACTTGTTGGTGAGAGTAAATGACAGGAAAAAAAAGAGGAAAAAACTAAAATGAAAACTATGTTTCCAAAATCCTACCAAATATGTGATCCACTGAAATTATCAGACTGTTAACTGCTTGTAAATCTGCCTAGACTGGGGTTGTGAAATTATTTTCGGTATGACAGCAGAAACCTTTCTAATGCTACCATTGTGGCATGGCGTCAGCTGTGTAAGAGGCAGCAAGAATGGCTTAAGTGTTAGCTGGGCAACCTGAGAACAAGGCAGTTTAGCAATACAAAATTTTCTTTCCCAATAGAGGAAGAAGTATACTGATGTAATTGTATTTATAGCCTGTGAACTTCTGAAATCCTAGGGAGAGTACATCTGAGGACAATGCTGTGGCTTTACATAGTCCAAATAGCAGCTACGTAGTTTTTGAAGAAGAGCATCAAGAACTCTTGCTCAGCTGCTTAATAGAGTGTGTTAGAGCTCTGCTGTCCTGGAAATGGTGACTTCTCAGCATGACAGTTTTGCATCCATTATTGCCAAGCACAGTATCCCCTTCCCAGTCATATCTTATGCTTCCATAAATTGTAAACTTGGTTTAAAATGAAAGAGCTTCAAATAAATCTTTCAGTTGTTTTTATTTCCTGTCTGGTTTGAGAGTTTTGTATTGGTAGGGAATAAGGTTTCTGTGGGCTCTGAAGCATACTTCCTCCTGTAGGACTTTTTGCATAGTCCATGCGTCAGGCTGGGGCATGGTGGAGGCAAGGAGGACTTTCTTTTTGGAAGAGGAAGGCGGCAGAAGAAGATGCCGTTGGGGAGATATTCTGGAGATTAGGAGAGCTTTACTGCTTTCAGCTGTCTTTTGTGTTTTCAGTTCCCATTGTGCTATAAATTGTATGAACTTCTCTGCTGTTTCCAATGAGCTGTACAGACAGATACTGGATACATATTATGATTGTAGGGGCGGGGCACTTTATGGCAGAGGAAAAAAAAAAGGGAGACTGCAGAAGTTCAGCTGAGCATTTCTGCTGACATCCTTAGCTATGGAAGAGGTAACAAGGTTGACGCAGACTGTCATCTTCTGGTTTCAGATTTACTCCACTAGGATGAGAGACAGGAGTTCACATCCCTCAGATGTATTGTTTCAAGCTATCTACAGACTGGAGAATATAACAGTGCATCAGCTTACATTTTTTCCTTGTAGTCACAGAAAACGAAGATGGAATTTTTGAGTGTTGATTTCATTGGGAGCAGAAATGCAGAGGCACTTTTGAAAATCCTGTCTGCAATTTATTTTAAAATTAAAACTAGGTTTTTAATCTCAGTTCTGCGAAAAATGTCAAAGATGGAAAAAATGTATTAGGCCCTGCATGTGGGCAGAAATAGATATGACAGTTCTACCTGATTAATTCTGAAGAAAACCAGCATAGCTTTATGCAAATGAAATTGCTCAGGAGTATATGAAGGTCTGAAAAATTAAACTAAGGGAGGGGAAAACTGGCTTTTGAATAGCAAACGAAAAAGAACCTCTTAACTTTGTAAATCATAATTCCATTCCTCCAAGCTACTCAAAACAAATTGAGCTTTGTCTTCCAGGCCAATGGAAATATATTATACAGTGCTGTTGCAAAGTAGAATGGCTTCAGCGACTATATGGAAAGGGGGAAGTTTCCCGGGCTTTCTGTTCCCAATCCAGTTTAATTTCAAGTCTCATGCTCAGTTTCACTTTTAGAGTGCCCTAAGAGAAAATGTAATTTAGACTAGAGCTGCATTCACAAGTTAATGGCACTGACTGTAATCCTTCAAAATGATGGATACTGGAATTTCCCCCCCTCTACAGGAGGAATCGCATTTCTTAATGTCAGATCAGGAAAAGAAACAAACATACAGAAACAGCAAATGGCCCTCAAATCTTTGAAGATACATTTGTGTTTCCAAAGCTGAAGTAATTTTCCTTCCAGAAATCATTGTGACCTAAAGTTAGAACTCCTGTATCTGTGCCCTTTGTATTGTGTTGACCTTGTTAAAGATAGAATTCTATGTATTATGGAAAAAATGGGAAATTGTGGGGGAAGCAGAAAGATCATCAAGCAGGCTAGGGTTTGTCTCTTGAGGTAAAGGAAAAACTTAGACACAAAGCCCGGCTTCTGTTGTCTGTCTCTTGAGTTCTGCAAGTTGCAGGCTATCAGCAAATGTTTGAACAAAATCATTTATCAGTTTTGACTGGTTTTGCAGTATTGTATCTGCTCTTGCTTTATTTTGCATGGGCTGATTTACTGCTGTTGCTTTGCTACATATTCACACCTGTGCTATGCATACGAGGAGGTCCTTGCTGAAAGGCGATATCCTTAAAATGTTGTTCTTCAAGATCCTTTGAAGATAAGAAATTGATGGTTTTGCCTGAAACAGGTGGGTGGAAGGATGATACAGAGCCTTTCTGGTCTCTTCCTTCAGTAGTACAAACACTAGTAGCAAGAAAAGAGACTGAAGAGGGATCTACTTTTCACAGACAATACAGGGAAGGTTATTTCACTTAGACTAATCAAATTACAGACCCAAACTCTACATCTCTGCAAAACTATCCACTTCCTCTATTGGAGCTAGATGGGGAAGGCAATTCTATCACTTTGAGACTATCAGTTGTGCACAGTCCTCATACCTCAAGCTCAGCACCATCAAACACAGCAAAGGTTAGAAACCGCTAAAAGCATTGAAAGCAACAGCTGGTAGAACAACAGCATGTCTCTCCTGGCTAATAAAAGTTGGTGGAAACAACTGTGTGTGCTGCTAATGGAACTACTCAGTGTCTCCTTCAAGGAAAGTGCACATCAAACTCACGGATAAATATAAGGTTTTAGCCACTCAGACAATCGGCACTCAACCCTGAGGGTCTACGAATCATTAAGTCTTTGCACAACAAGACATAACTCAGCATTGATTGGATGTATGTTGTACTCAGAACTAGCTGTTAGAGTCTTCACGAGGTTATTTCTCTTCTAGATGACGGTTATCCACTCAGTGTTAATGGAAGCAGCATGTGCAGAGACGGTTTTATGTCACTATACAGTGTCTTTTGGCCACAGAGAGTTGAAACCTCTGTGCTTACGTTGCTGGACTTTGCTGCAGCTTCGTTGGAGTGAAGTACAAGATATTACTATTATGATATAGTAGGGGCAGCATCCCCAAGAATCTGGACAAGAATATTAACTGGAATAATATTTGTAGCTTCTCATGCCCCTTTAGTTCTGGTGTATGTAGTCTGAGGCATATCCCATGATACTAAAATATTGCAGTGTTGGGTAGAGATCTGGTGTTGTCCATGTATTTCTCTTATATGTGACTGCCATGCTGTGGAGGGGACAGAAGGGGTGAAATAATCAGGTGATTTTCCTGGGCAGTAACAGGCATTGGGTCTTGTCAATATTTGTGTTCTCTGCTCTTCTCTGGTGCCCCCCTCCAGAAATCTTCCCTTACCAGTAGGTTTGTTCCCTTTAAACAGGCAGGGAATAATACCAGGAAAAAATGTAATAAAAGGAAGGCTACTTCTTTGTTGGTGTTTTAGGGAACATTTTTGTGCAAAGACTTTTAACATTTGCTTTTGCAAATAGATACTTACCTTAAAACACAGACAATTGACAAACAAGCTGGAGTGGGTTACTGTATTGTATCAAGACTGTTTGATGATGCATTGATGTTTGGTGTCGTTACTCCATTAATCAAATATATTTTGGAGGAAATTCTTCCTGGTTCATTCATCCACAAATCATTTACACTGGGAGCAGTGGGTCTAAACCATTTTGGCAGACTGAAATCAAGGAGCATGATGAACAGCTAGCGTGGCTCCTGAGTGACCAGACACCCACTGCTTACCAGGGGTCTTGTTTTTTTTTAGGCATGCAGTTAGTCTGTTGTGCCTGGAGGGACCTCACAGTAGATATTTGTGAACGATAAAATAAAAAGGGGCTGAGGGCCCAGAGACTCAACAGAGACAGAGGATCTTAGGTGAAAGAAAGCACAGTTGTTAAACTTCCTGTGTCTGATATGTGGTTTGTCAATTAGGCAGCAGAAGCTGAGTTGGTTGTATATTGACCTACAAGCATTAAACAACTGGCTGGGAGCCATATCCTGTGAAGACTGTACTATCCTTTTGATTTGAAAAGCAGCATCACAGTTGTGGTTCCACTTAGGATTTTTGAAACACATGCTTTAATAAAAAGAAAAAAAGAAAAAAAGAGAAAGAAAAGTATCTTTCACCAGGTGCACTTTGGCTATTTGGAAAAATTAAAAAGGATTTTGCACAGAAGCAGCCATAGTTTTCCAAGGGTTATTAACATGCAAAGCCATGCCTGGCTTGACTGTGCAGTATGCTACTAGACAGAATGACAAAGCTGGAAAAATGAAGTCAAGGAAATATGAGCTGATTTATTTTTTATGCGTAACAAGCTAAACCTTGATCCAGTGCATCTGTGGAGCAAAAGAATATTTATTCAGTTCCACCATGAAAACACTGAGAAACGCATGAAGTGAGTGTGAATTGTCTCAGCTGAACTCATGTATTCTCCAGACATAATTAAACACTGGCCCAATTTTTAATGTGGGCTACTTAATTGGATGTCAGATATTCCACATTTGGAGGTTCAGTTTGACCTTTAGTTACATAAAAGAAGCATTTAAGAGTCTCCAGTGAGTGTCAGTGTCTCAATGCAGATGCCTTATTTGAAAACTGTGCTCCTTTACAATGATGCATTCCCGGAGGAGAAAGCCCTGATCCTGCAAACAGTTTGAAGCAGGCTTCAGCTTCCTGCCACTGACAGCAGCTTGCTGGAATCCACTCATTCCAGGGAATGGTACACTAGTAAAGACAAGCACATGTGGAAGCAGTTGCAGGGTTTGGGTCTACATTAGCATGAGATTTTTCTCCTATATAAATACATTATAAGTTTGAGAATATACTTTGATTTCAAGGTGAAGATTCAAAAATGAAAGCGCTCAGATAACCAGCTTTCTCAAATGCCAGAGGATTTATAGAGAAAAAACCCAAATCAATTACAGTGAGACTTTCAGTAAGCGGTAGATCTTGTTAAAGCTGGTGTGACCAGGTGAAAAATGGGACTTTGATACAGACACAGGGTCATTTTCAATCGAGCCAGCCTGTAGGAGATAAATAGCGCTGAAACCTGGCAAGATCACCTGTAGCTCACAGCATCCACCTAGCAAAGGAGCAGGGGATGTAGACAGGTATTCTTGCTCATAGCTATTGCAGAAGTCAGTAATCCCTAGTGAAGTGTCCTGAAGGAACACTTCTGGAACAAGAAAGTGTTAAAGCGTCTGAAGCCGTTTGCTCAACAAAGGTTTATCTATGCTGCAAGACCTGGAAAGACTCTTGCATCTCCTGCTACCTCAGGCTTGACTCCTGTCAGTACATGGCACATCAGAGTTAAAGCTAAGTGAAGCAGATTATCTGTACACTGCAAACACCGCTCCAGTAGATAGGCTTATATAGCTGTGGCTCTCATCAGCTACCTTTGCACACAGTCTGTGATTCCCTTTCTGTAGTTTAAAAAAATAGTCTTATTACAACACCAGAAAGTTAACTCATAAAGGGAAATGATTTGCTCACTAGTTTTTAAATGCTGTGAGCTGCTTACAGGGTTTAGGAATGATGTGACAATCTCCAGACTTAGCTTTGGTTTCTAATATTGCTTGGATCTGTATGTACAGGTCCCTGTTCACTATGACATTATTGTTCCTGTATTGATTTGTTTGGTCAGTTAAATTAATGTAAAAAAATGTAGCTTTAAGGGTAAAAATGTCATCAGTAAAAGGCATTGCTCTCTGAAGTGTGTTCCTCGCTTGCCAACTACTACTTGGCAGGAATGAACAGGCAAGGTCATTAGTTTGGTACTTTCTGGAGAAGGATGCAATAGACTTCATACAAACTGCAAAATCCGGGGGGATGACAAACTACCAATGTAGAGTTATTTTGTTTGCTGAGCCACAGGGGATGTTAAAAATCTGTAGATAACTTCTCTACTTTAAACAAACGTTCTTACTGTGTATGGCTTACAATTCACACAGGACAGATGTCCATGAGAAAATAAAACTAGGTGAAAACTGGACTGTCAGTCAATCATCGCTGAGTGTGCTTCTCTTGAGCACACTTGAATTACATCCACAGTACTTGCTAGTGCAACTGTATACATGTAAGACAGTTTGAATTGGCTGGTCTAAGTGTATAAAGTACTCCAGCAAACAGGGAACTCCCCAGGAGAATTACATTGGTCTTTAGAAGTAATTTTTTTTTCTCATTGTATCTGTTTAAAAAGAAAAAGTTGCACAGATAAAGAAATGGGAAGTTCTTTCCAGGCAGAAAAAATATTGCATAATAAATATGTGGATTGGATAATTCTAGTGATTTGATCGTAACCTATGGAATATATAGGGGAGTGATCTACAATCTTGTTATTTCTAGTGGTTCTTAAATCACAAATTGATCCTTGCAGTATTATGACCAAGGCTTCAAAAGTGAAGACAGTTATAAAATAAAATATTTTTAAGTAAAAAATAACTTGGGGGTCATGTTTCTAGGTTTTTCTCTGTAATTCTCCGGACTAGAAGTTGAAAGAAAAGGAACACTGAAATTCTCAAGATTCCAGGAGCTGGGGCTTTCTTTCCTTTTTTTTTTCATATTAGAAAAAGCCCACCCAGTATCAGAATAAGTAGCAAAAATCATGAGTGTGGCAATCCTTTTGTCACGCTGAATTTCCTGCACTTTTTTTTTTTTTAAAAAACAGATGATGGCCCTGGTGAAAGGGTGAGACTGTGTACAAATGTTTGTGGTTTAGAGCCTGGTTTTCCAAAGACAAGTCCAGAATACACAATACGTCACCTGTTTGTACGCCAGTTCCATGAGGCAACTAAGACAGAATTATACAGCGTTTCCAGATCAGGTCTCCCATGGGGGTTTAAAGCTGAGTTTTGGTCTCTGCAACATACAAAAATGTTTCCCCACATGATTTAAAATATTACTTCTTGGCTGTACAGCATGCTACAGGCTTTATCCACTGGTGTTACACTTTTATACTGTTTTAACCATTCCCAAACTAAGGTGGGGAGCATGGGTTTGCCAGTGTAGTATTAATCTGCCTTTGGCTAAAGAAGTATTTGCATTTCTTGCTATTACTGCTAGGCAGATTATTCACTGTTTATGTGAAGAAAATTTGTAATGTCTTGCAAGGTAGTAATATACTTAATGAGAGACGGGGGGGGAAGGTGTGCCAAGTGGGGTTCCTCTGCCTCCAATTTGATCTATTTTTATGACTGACTTTGGGAGCAGCAGAAATCAGACCCAGTGTGGATGTTTTTATTTGGTGTTATGTGAGTTTGGAGCCCAAGTGAATACCTGGTCATGGCAAAAGAAGGTTTGTTGTTGTCTTCAATAGCATTGGAGGGTATCCAGTGAACAGTACCAACAAAGACTTTACTAAAATTAGGACTGATGCTGGCATGTAGCTCTTCCTCTGTGCCTTTCTCCTAGAATGTACTTCCAGCCTGTGAAGGGAAAATTTACCCTGTGAGAATGAACAATTTTATGACAGTACATAGATTCTCTGTGCTGGCAGTCAGCAGGAGAATCAGCCAGTGTCAGATGTCCCAATGGGCATGTTTATTCTGCCTCATGGTATTGGGGCATCTTCCCACTTGTGCTCCATTGGCCCTGCTCTGAATACATACATGACATGTAGGCCATGTGCTGGCTCCCAGGACATGGAGTAAGTCCAACAAAGGTAGACTTGAGCAATCCTTCTGTGTCAGATTTCTGAATACAAACACAGAAGGAGCACAGAGCATGACTATTGCGTACAGAAATGAAGAGGCTGGCAATAGATAGCTCAGTTTTTTTATCACGGTTTTTACACACTAAACATATCATGTAGTTCCATTGATTATTATTACATTTTTAGTTTTTACAGCTATTTCTAGTTCTTTAGTTGTAAAAGGTTGTTAGCCAGGTGGCTTTAAGCTCTCAAGTGATTTTTGTATTAGAGGCAAGCTGTGGTCATATTTTCAGTCAGGAATTAGGGCAAGAATAAGACCATTCTTCTCCACTCTGTAGTTAGAAACGTTGGATAGAGGCATCTTTCTGGTGCCATTTCATGTTCATTTTGGTGTGGACAATGGACAGTGTCAATCACGCTGCTATGTCAGTAGACCAGAAAGACTAGACAAGGAGGGGAATTGATATGCATCCTTAAACTCGAGGGAGTATATAGAGTGCAAATAAATGGAGAAGGCAGGCTACTCGGAGCCACTGAGTGTTCCCTTTGTACATCAGATTGTGATTTTTGGCTTTTGAAAGCAAGTAGGTGGGCAAAATAGAGCAAAGGAGAGTTTTTCCATTAACTAGCTCCAAGCTCACCTCTGCCAAGAAAATAACTTTAAGTGCAAACGGAAACCCAATCATATACAACTACATGTTGAATTTCAACGGATGGAAATGTTGTGTGAGAGTCAGAGTCCATGTTTGCTTTCTTGATGTGTTCCCCCCCCCCCCATTCTCTTGAAGAGGAAAATGGAATTTAGAGTGGGGAAAGGATGGGAAGGAAAGAGCTGGCAGAACTGATAAAGCAAAACATATATTGCCACTACCTGACAATAATATGCATTTAACTGCCAACAAAAGGTATGCTAAATAAATATGGAGCTCTTACCAAGTGCTGCTGGCTAGATTTATTTTGGTTTTGCCTTTTTTTTTCCTGCCCTCAGTGTTTTTGCTAATTATAAGCTGTGGCACCAGGAATATTTAATTTTGTTGAAAGGATGTGTGGGTTTTTGGGCAGTGGGAGTAAAGCAGCCAGGCGTACTACAAAGGTGAAGTGTCCTAAAGCAAAGGGTTTAAACCATTCCCTGTCCATCTAAGCAAGCACCTTGTGGTGTTGGGACTTATATATAGCTTTACCACTGAGGCCAGCTTTAGGGTGTTCTCTGCACATACCCTTATAGTTTCAGTGATAAAACTCCATAGTTCAGCAAGGTGGATTCAGTTAAGACGGGGTAAATGTCCTTATTCCAATTTTATTTGTTTTGCTGATATATTTTTACTGATTTTAAAGCCTAAATGCAGAATGCTGTTATAAAAAACTAGTGACCCTTGTACAAAAGCTGTGGAGTCTGGACCTGTGTGAATATCTTTACTGAATATCCTTGCTCCTATTGTTCTACACTGTGGTCACATCTATCTGCTTCTGAAAGCATCTGCTGTCACCTAGAGGAGTTTACTGGTGTAAATGGGGACATCAGCTTTTCTGTCAGCCTCTTTGGGAACTTCAATTATCTGTCAGAGCAGAAAGTGAAGGAGAAACCTGGGACGCTACTGAGTTTTCAGTAGATGTGTTAAGCCATATGGAGCCCTAGGCAGCTGATCTGCTTTCACATCCTTTATGCAATTTTCAAGGCTGAAACTGACACTGGATGCTCTGGGAACCTGAACTGACCCTTTTTCTCCTTACCTCCACCTGGGATGCCAGTTGGGAGTCTTCCTGAAAGGACTGCCCATAGCAAAATAAGTTAGTCTTAATTCACTAGGCTCATTCCACTGCAGCCAGTTGAATCACTGTGAAGAGACAGCTTGAAACTATTTACATCAGTACAGACTTCTTGTAAAGTGCTGAGAGATAAGGCCCAGAATCTTATACCACCATTATTTTACTATTTTTTTTACCTGGAAACCCCTCCAAAGACTTAATTTCAAATACAAACTTATTCTAACAAGGTTAAAAAAACCCACCTATTTATGACTCCTTAGAGCATACACAGAGATTACCTATTGGCAGGAACCAAGACAAAGTTGTCAGTCTGATTATTTTAATTCCCATTTTATTTGTGGGGAGGTGGATGCAAAGAAGTAATGTAGCTTCTCCAGTGAAGATGTGTGCTTTGGTATTGCCTTCAGGAGTCCTGTTAGTTGCTCAAATTAAAGGTTCTGGTGTGTTACTAGGAACAGCTGTTCTAATTAAACTCGTTCATTCAAGATACAAACAAATAAGCCTTTAATCTCATCTGTTAATCAATGACAAGTCTGCAAGTCTATTGAAGGCATTACCAGCTGAGGAAATGTGTGTTTCCTGCTGCTAACCAAGTCAAAACAAAATGGAGAGTTTTTCTTTATTGCTTTGGAAATATTTTCCAAACTGTGAAGTGGATCCTGTCCCAGGTTCATTTTGTGTCTCCTCTGCCATATATATGAAGAAAATGTTATAGGTCACAGGTAGCAATTGTTATGGTTTATTAATAACCTGTACCAGCTTCAAATGGATTTTGAGGGACAGGACTTAGGAATATCAGTTCAGGAGAGGGTTCATGGCATGTAGGAATCACAGTACTATGAGTGTTAGAAGTGCTGACACAAGGCTTATTTTTTCCAAGCCCTTGTATGGACTTGCCATGTAATTCTTCCAGCTTCAGTACTACAAGAGCTGCAGAGCAATTCTAACAGAAACTCCTGCTGAAATACTTGCTGGCAGAAAATATTAATATTGTAGAACTACTTAAGTTTCTGTTATAACTGTGTATGTATAGGTAATGATCTGCTGATGAGTGGTAATCTATGGTTATAAAGCTATCTGAACCAGCTGAGCCATGATCCTCGTAGTCCAAGAATTCCTCTGTGGTCACAGAGACTGGTATCTCCAGAGAATATCTCAGATGTTGTTTGTCTTCCTGCTGACTACAAAGCGATAGGATGCTCCAAACTTAAGCATCTCCTTTAAGTTTCTAACTGTAGATTGTATGGACCTGGAACTAGGGATTTCTTTTTTCTCTCTCCTTTTTTCCCCTTTTTAATGTAAAAAAAAAAATTAAAAAATTAGAAAGTGTTTTTACAAATAGCAGCCAAATTATAATAGCACTTTCTTCTTTCATCTGCTACTGTGAAGAATAACACAATTTCTTTTTCTTTGCACACTGGACATGAAGCTGAAATAAACATTAAGTTTAGAGTAACTATGGCTGGAACATGTAAGAACCAAAGTCATGCTGGCCTTTGGGATTCAGGTTTGGAAGGAAAAAGTGATGACAGTAGTCGCAGCCTTGGCATTTCAGACTCAGACCTGTGGTCTTTTAGGGTCATGTCTGCTCAAATGATCTTCAGCTAGCATGTTAACAGCAGTGGTATTCGTATTTTCCAGGTTGATTCTACCTTTAGTCTGTTTCTCTCTACCTGTATGCTCAGGAAAAGACAGCCCTACGGATGGAAAAACCAAAAGCTTTAAGCTGAAAGCTCAAACCTAGCATGAATGTATACCAAACCAAATAAATGCTCTGAGACAAGTGTCCATCTGTATCCTAATATCTCTGAAGAATGGCAAAAGAGTGGAATATCTTAGATACAGCAATCCAGTGAGTCTGTTATATCTAGCTAGGTTTTTATATGATGGGCCAGCTTCATGGTGTCTTGGTGCCTTTTCAATTCCCACAGACCTGCTTTAAAGGCTGGAGTTTAAAAAAAAAAGAAAAAGCAGATACTGATTTGTTAACACAGGGTACAGTGTTTATTCTGCCAGTGTTTTGTCAACATAAAAGCCCCTCGAACAGTAGGCCTGGAAATAGATGTTTCTTTCGTCTCAGCAGTGGCTGGGTGGTCTGACTCCTGAACATTTGTTACCCATTATTGAAGACCACTGTATAAAGGTGAGTGTCCACAAAAAATGAAGTACTGGAGCTTGCACTTCCTTACATAAAAGTACACACTTTTATACAATTTTTAGCTTCCCTGCATAGTTAATAGTAGTTCCCATATGTCATGTTTAATGGTTTGAGCTGCTGGAAGTCCCCTGAAACCTACTCTTCAACTTCAAAGTTAAAGGGCTAAAGCAGAGCTGGTACATTATTGTTGCCGTTGTTATTGTTGTTATGTCAGCACTAAAGAAAGCTATCATCACTTTTATAGCTGAAAACTACGCTTTGCATGGTTACAAAGACTGCACGTGGGGCTGGTCAAAGAAATGGGAGAATACTTTGGGGAAGCTCTTTAAAATTCCAGAAGTGGAGTAGTGGTGTTTTTTTCAGGGTTTTAAGTAGAGCCGTTCTCTTGCTATTTCCGCACTGCCCCCCCCGCCTCCCCAAACTAGGTACCTAATAGAATTTAGATATTGAACCAGTTTATAGTTTTTAAAACTTCACTAATCATGAAAATTGGGAATTGTTAGATATGTTTTTGTCAAATACATATGTTTGTACTTAAAAATCCTGCTAATTTTATACTTATGTATGTAGATAAATACATATAACGTGTTTGCATTGATATCGATGCATACAGGCACTTTCGGGACCTTATTTGTTATCCTAGTAATGGGTATAGCAGACCAACTTCTGAGAGTCAAGTATGAAAATATAATTGTAGTAATAATCAGAGCTTACTATCACCATGCTCTGCAGCATTAAGATGTAGCAGAAGAATCAGTATGTATGTGTACAGACGGTGTATGTTATACAGAAACATAATCTTGCCAAAGCTGATTCATCTAAAGGGTTGGAAGTGATCTCAAGGGGGAATGAGTAGGGGTATGCTTTCCAAAAAAGTTTACTGAAGATTTTCTTGCATCAATTGTCATGACAATAGGTGGCACCCTTATGCCAATAAATGTCATCTTGTTTAACTTAACTAGGCTTCCTTGGACTTACCTACTAGAATTCCTTTAACCAAAATTATTAGAATTAAAAGCAAAAGCAAGTCATCAAAGCAGAATATTCATTAGGGAAATGGGGGATATGCCTGGAAAACAAAAATGTAAACTCCATTCTGACTGTTGAGTTTAATACATGACTTACTTAACTACCAGTAACTCCTCTGTTGAGCAACTTGAAAATTTTGAGTATGAGCATGTATTGAGCGATGCACATAAACTGTGTAAAGGTATGCTTTATAACTGAGGATTTTTACTCCTTTGGGGTTATTTCAGAGTGCAAGAGAAACAAAATGTGTCCTGTTTTATTTGCCCTGTTACACAAACACTTGGGTGCATGGGATATCCAGATGTCCTGAAACACACACCTGTGCAAAATCAGAAAGGGAATCTTTTAAGAATGGACTTCTCTCAGTAGAGTTTTTGTCATTTTTTCTTCCAATGTGAGCCAAAACCTGGAAAAAAAAAGTTAACCAAACTTTGTCAAGCCACAAGCATTTTGGTTTGCGGTTTGGATAAATGTCCAGGTCACTTCTTAACTGTACCCTGAATGGGCCTTATTCACTGCTCCTCTGCTGAGATTGAAAGATTAGGAGAAGCAGAAGAGAGAGTGTTAAAAAATGCCTAAATGCATTGCAGAATGATGAAAGGATACCACATATTAGGAAGTGTGAAAAGGTATCTGCTTTTATTGCATATTGATTTTGCTGATATAATTGGCTGCAAGAAGAGAAGCTTTGCTAAGCATAAATTTCATGCATTTTTTTATTGTCTTGAAAATAGGGTTTAAAGATGTAATGTAATTCTGAGAACATAAATTGTCTTAGGCCTGCAGATGGCCCATAAAATTTGCAATGCCTCGACCATTTATAAGCTGGAATTGGATCAGAAAAAGCTTCAGAATTCATTGAACTTTGCTAGTCTTGGCAATGTCTCTGTTACGCTTTTTCTGGCATTTTGTTTCATCCTTACATTGCAAAAGTAGCATCTTATGGTGGTAATGCAAAACCGAAAGGGAAAAAGAATTTTGAAAGAATTGATGGAGCTAATGAGGTTCCATTCTAATTTATGAGACTTACTTAACACAGCTGTTCTCTTAGCTAAAATTTTGCTGAAGTAGCTATGATGTTGTAGGGAAAATTAAAATTTCCAGTGTTTCATGAAATGTTATTTACCTGGACCTCTCTTCATTTCCCTTTCATCATCTCATGATGATTTTTGCAAAGGTTTTTGCAAAGCAGTATAATACCTGGACAAATTGTATTCATTAGGATGAATGCTGTCTCCAGGCTTTGGTGCCAAAATGGAATTGTTGCATTTCTGCTTAGCATTTGCTCCTCAGCAGCAACGGATCTGGTTTTAGACAGGTGATTACAAAGCCAATAGGACCAAGAGACTATTGTAAGTCAGTTAAGTCTATCACATTGTACCTAAATTATATTAAATGAAGATGCTTTCCCAAACACTTTCATATGATCATCTTGGACTGACATATATCCTGTTGCCACTGTTAAGTGTTTCTATTCCTTGAATTTCACAGATGAGAAAAATCATGGGTGGAAAATGAAGTATCTTGTACCACTGTCATATTTTGCAATTTCCTATGAAAATACAAATCCTAAGCCTGATTGTACATTGTTTTATGTTTAAAAAAGTCTTTTATTTTGCATCTGCAAATTCCATTTTTTATAGCATAAGAACAGATTAAGGAGCTGTACTCCTCTCCAACCTTTTATGCACGTGAGTGCTCACCCTGCAGAAAAGATGCATGTTTCCAGATAGAAATACTTGTATACAGTTTTGGGCCTTTGCTATTAACACTTTAAAAATAATATTCTCAGTATCAGTGAGAAAGAAGGTAGAACTCCTAGATGGACCATGTGTGTCAAAGTTGCTGATAGCACTCTAAGCTGTTTGGAGACCTGTGCCAGCAATAATTTGTTTGTTTTTTTTACAGCGCTATTAGAGTAGGCAGAAGCCATTTCATGGCAACATTTATCTTGGGGGGGCAGAGTGAGGGGGGGAAGGCTTGCCAATCCAGAACTCTTCCAGTGAGGCTGTCGTCTGGTAGAAGTATGTTCTGCTTTTTTATGGGCAAATAGTTGAAATTGAAAAAGAAAAACTCAATTATCTTTTCAGCTTTCATGAAGTAACTTCTGATTATTTTTTTGAGACCATAAAATGTTATTCATCCACAGTTTCTGAAATAAAAAGGAAGAAAAAGTTACTCTATATTTTGAGGGAACTGTGCAAGGGGACCGTATCTAAAACCCCTTCCCTATTGCATTTTGCTTTCACAACTAGAGTTCTATTTATCTGGCTATGATTATTTCCCCTGGTATTTTGTACATAAAAGTCACTCATATCTGACATAAGCTATCAGACTCCTGAAGAGCAGTGGTAAAAACTAAATACTGACTTTGGGCCAGAAGGTTCCCTCTGTCTTTAAATAACACTTTTCCTGAAGAAACTGTGTCTTCATACTGATGCATGATGAAAAGTGCACCACTCTGGCACGTGTTTTAAATTTCCCATTGTTTCTTGTTGGCAAAAGGACTGCCAAAATGGTGGTGACAAAGTCATCAACATGTGGAATACTTAGGTTTTGGTCCTGGTGAATCACTTACTGCGTGGTCCAGGAACTTGTCCTGTTTCCACTGGAAAAATGAGTTTCTCCTGGCAGTGGATGCCAATTGACAGGCAGTGTAATTTCTGGTCTGCCAGCTGTTGATAATGAGATGTACATTTAAGTTTAGACCTCTGTGGTCCTTAGTGAGTGGACAGTGGACTGTGGTTTATGTGATGTATATGATATATTAAATTTGTATGATTGTATCTATATAAATATATCCTAGGGAATGATTCCCTGAGGTCCAAGCTGAATATTATAAGATGATCTGTGTGTACATCTCTCTGGGCTAAGTGAATGTAGAGCTGACTTGCCTTGTTCACATCACACAGCACTTAGTCCTGGACTTCGTATTGTCTCTCCGTGGTCCAAGAAATTCCAATTACTTGTTGGTATTTTTATAGCTCAAAATGCCTTAAATACTGTATGTAGGGACCGTGCTGCAGCCCATCAGAGTGAGGTTCTTAAAGCATGAAATTGTCACAAGTCCTGGTGCCTGTGGTGTTGTCCAAGGATAGAAATCTTGCTGGGAAAATGGAGCCCTATGGAGGTAGGATGGAGAAACAGCCTGGAAGGCTCTGTATGGCTACAGAAGCACTCTTTGCAATCCTCCTGATTTTAAGAGTCTTTAACTGGAGTCCACTAGGAGTTGAGTCCAGAAATACATGATTGATTGTTCACAGGTATAAGTGAGATATCACTTATCAGAGGTAAATAAATGCACTATTTCATACAGGCTTGGAAAAGTCAACTGGTTTTGAGGGACCTTGCTCTCTAATGATTCAGATATGGGACAAACAGGTGGATTCTTTCTCTCTGCATAGCAACTTCTCTAAAGCTTGTTTTTCCTAATCTCCTGAAGTACATCAGTATCAGAACAGTATATTGGGGATAATTTGCATAGCATTATTTTACAAATGTTTTAGAATTTCTAAAATGAGGTTCCTGCCTAATCTAGGATACATTATTTGGATTTTTCACAGTGCAGTAATTTTTTGTGATTTTTTTTTTTAAATTCTGAACATAGAATAAGTAATTTCACATTAATATTTACTGGTTACTGTAAGAAGATTGTTCTAACTTAGAGTCCAAAGTTGAGAAGTAAAAAATATTTACAGAAGTAAATGCCATGGTGTATCAAGCACTTGAAGAACCTTTCTTCATAAGAAAGAAAGGGCCTATTTACAGCTCACTTGTACATACACAGCGTATGAAGTATTCTGCCTCACTATCATCTGGTCAAATTTTATATTAAAAAAGAAACAAATTATGTGGTTTGCAGGGAGTTGCAAAACTAAATGAAGCACTTTAAAAATACATTTCTGGTCTAATTCCTTTTTCCAAATCCACATATTAAACATGAATATAATAGCTCAGATTTCAACCCCAACAATGTTCTCCTTAGAACTCAGCATCTTTGTTTTCAGAGTGTTAGGCATTTCCATGAGTTATGCTGTACTCATAGCACACAGGGATGGATGTGCGTGGTAGGACACTGGCCTTCATGGAACACTGTGAGAGCTCAGGAAATTTTGAGCAATGTGAAGGTTAGAGGTAACGTCCATGTTTGCAATCTTCATTACAAGTTTCTCAAGGTTTTGAGTTTCTCAGCTGGCAGCTCAGATTTAAATTCTAACCTAGACTTCAAGGATGTAAATACTTTTCTAGAAATAGGTCTTAATGTCTCTGTGATTCAGCTCTATTTTTTGCTTGTGAGCTGTGGTCCTTTGCCTGTTGAGACAATAAGTTCTTTGGGGCATAGTCCTCTCCTGTGGATACATATAGATCCTTGTGTGAAGGACTCTGAGTTCATGGGGACAGGACCTTCAATTTTTTTCTCTCTCATTGAACATCTTTCTGGTAGAAGAGAGATGTTAAGTCAACTGAGTGTGTCCCAGTGTTTAGGCTGGGACAACCTGCTCAGGCCTGGAAGCATTGCAATGATATGAATAAGTAGTTGCACGAGATGCCTAATTACCTGGTGAAGTAGCTGCAGGACTGACGTATGCTTAGCTTTTTGTTAGAGTGTACAGCTTCTGACTGTGCTCAGTCAGACAAACTTTTGGCTTTCCCTTGTTTTGTTTCCAGCAGTACACCAGAGATGCTAAGTGCTCTGTTGATGCCGTGGAACAGGTCACCTCTTAGTATCTCCCCATTCTGTTACCTCCATGTTTACTAGCAAATGGTTAAATAAGGCATGATAGCCTTGCTAATCTTCAGACAATCCAAGTGCCTTCATGCATCAGACATTTCCACAGGACCTGTGGGGAGACAACAGTAGGGTTAACCACTAAAATGTGCTGTTTTATTGGACGTGGGCAAACAAATAAGGTTTTGGTCGAAGTGGTTAACAAAGACCAAACTGGCATGCTACTCGCTCATTTTTCTGAAAGTTTTGTGTGCACTAAGGAGTTCTGGGCTTAGCTGGAAACCTTGGATGTCGTTAATGAGCCACTGTGCTTTACTTATGAGCCTTCAGTGTAAGGTTGAAAGGTGAAAGAAAGAAATCCCAGACCTGTGCACCATGCTGCAGAATACACATATTTTTATCACACATGGATGTCTGGAGAAGTCTCCCACCAAGCTGACACTGACACTGACACTGACAGCCATATGTGCAACTTGGATCAGAGCAACAATGAAAATAGACTGTGGTTTACAACTGCTTGTAACAATAAACAAAGCATATCAAAGGATCCCCCAAAACACACTTTCTTTGTAGAAACCTACATGGTTTTATTATTCTAGTCTCTAACTTTAAAGCATTTTTGTCATTTTTGTAGAAGAAGAATTAAATAGTTGCAGATTCCTACCAGGGACAATTGTCAGGGACTGGACTGGGCTTATTGGTCAACCACATCCATCACTGTGTGCATAGTCAGCAAAAACTTCCTTAAGGAAGATGTTACTTGCCAAAATCTACTTTCTTAAATTTGTGATGCATTTTAATAGGGGCATTACTTTTATATAAGGTTCTTCCCACTGCCCCATGCAAATTGTTACAAATGTCATTTTATGTAGCTTCAGTTGGACTGTGCAATATTCAGTCCTTCACTTAACTGATGGTGAGTTCATCTATCTGGTTAACAGGATGAAGCAAGAGTATCCATCCCCTCCAGGCAGATGTTAACTGCTTTTTACAGGTAGACACAAATATCACAATATAGCATGACAAAAGAAGCCTTTGAAACACATTTCAATATGTAAGCATTTAAAATGTATAAGGTGTTAATTGGAAGTGTTGCCCTGTAGAAAAATTAATTCAGCTTTGCAAACTGATCTGGAAGAACTAACCTGTGAATGGGAAGGTGACAAAAGCAGCTTTAATATGAAAACAAGTAAAGCCTACCTTTCAGCTTGCTTTCCCCCTGAATCTATCTTTAGCATTCTTTTAGCCTCCAGATTTCTATAAAGTGGAAAGATGCCTTGTTCTCCAAGGCTTGTATCATCTTACTAGGAAACCCATGGAAGAGGACTCATAATGTCTTCAATTATACAGCTGATATATTTACTTAATGTTGACATGAAATTCTTTGCGAAAGTTCTGGCAATAAAGTTGGAGAAACTTACTCCCTAAATTGTTTTAGCTGATCAAGCAAAATTTTGAATACTCTCTCTGTCCTGAAACTTCAGAAAGTTAATTGTTATCCTGACTCAATCAAACTCTTGTCACTTTCCGGGAATCTTCGTGGGCTGAAATACTTGGGTATTTTTGCTTTTGCAGACATCTGCACTCTGCCATGGAATTTAACGTGAGAAAATTTTAGTTGTATTTTATTACTTCAGAGTAGTTCCCTGTAAGGCACTATAGGTGGAAAAGAACAGACAAAATAATTGGTCTTGGATTAATTTCTTCTATTCTGACCTCCCCTTTTTACCTTAGTGTCTTTCTTCTGCAAGGTTCTGGATTTTCCTGAATCAAGCTAGAAGTAGTCATCAGGCAACAAAATAGATAGGTGATAATTTCACCCATGCATGCCAGGTCTTCAGATTTCAAATGACCATGCACAATGTCATCATTCCCTTGCTTCTCAGAGGTCACAGTTTAGGAAGCCAGTTGTTAAGGAAGGATATCAGAAATGGAATGCCTGCAAAGAAATCTGTGAGTTCACTGAATTACCGGAGAATGAAGGGAGGTTTTAAGCATGTTGCTGAGAAGCTAAGTGATACTCCTTGTAGCAGCCTTTGTCTCAGGTGGATGTTACCCTGTGATAGGTAATTGGAACCTGCTCTTCTCTAACACTGAAGATGAAGCTCTCTAAGAAGGTGAGATGCAGGGAAAAAATGGTAAAAGCAATCAAAACAGATCTGCCTGTTGAAGTTGGTGGCTATGAAATTCTGGATGTGGACAATTGTGACTTCCTGAGTTTTAAGATGAGATTAAAATATTAAAAAAGTAGAGACAAGGATTGTGCGCCCTCCTCTCCAGGCTATACAGATGCTTTTGCTCGCTGTCCTGAAGACCCAGAGAGCTTGACACTCTTTGTTGCACAGTGGCATGGCTACAGAAAGGAGGAGAGTTAGTCCTGGCTGCAAAGTGGGAATACAAGCTTAAACATGGGACTGAAGAAGACCTGAAGCCTGTGCCTCCCAATTTCTGGGCGTATACTGTTCCTGGTGTCACCTGTGAGATAGGGAAGATAGTATTAGCTAGGGGTCTTTATCATCAGCTGCATATTTATCATTACTGCTGTAGGTAAGCCAGTAGCTGTCCCACTGTGGCCCTCTTTTCCCAGTATTCCTGACAGACTGTGGACTTGTCAATGAGTGGAAATGGGGTAGAAGCTGGAGTGCTTTCCTAACTCACTGGATAGTCTTTACATGCTGCAACAGACAAGCTCTTGTGGTCATGGGATTAAAATATTACAAGCTTTGTTTTGAAACAATGACACAAGGAATGTTTGCAATGACTCCTTGTGCAGTGGTTTGTGATTTAGCTCATGTCTGGAAACCACTGTTTCTGGATTGCAGGACAGCTCATAGCTTGGGAATTTCCAAAGCAACTATTAACTGGAATGCCAGTTTATATAACTATGTCTGTGTGAGTTCAAGTTTTGTCCTCTTACAGGTGGCAGTGGTGCTGGGCAGGGGAAGGGAGTGCAGGAGAAAACCTCTTTACCGTTCATTTTGTGTGGGTGCAGTGGAAATTCAAACTTTGACTCTCACCCACCATGTCTGGAATTAATCTATCTGGCAAACCAAGTACAATCATGGCAAGAAATTATATGTGCTTCACTGAAGCCTTTCCTATGGGGCCGATCCATCTTCTTATGAGGTCAATGGAAAAGCCTTCATAGGCTTCAGTGGGAGTCAGAACAGCTCTAAGTGGGCTCTGTAGGTTGTTCAAGTCTTAAATGGATGCAAGGGCCTCTGTTCCAATCTGAAGTTCATTCTGATCTAGACACTGCAAAATGGATAGGATCAGATAGCACGTAGGAAGGTGTCTGAGACCCTTTGCTAAGAATGAGAAATACCATCTCTGTTGTGTCTTGGTCATATTTTTTATTCAGTGATGACCTAAGGTAAAACACTTAAGAGAGTCCTTGCAGAATACTGTGAACTAAATATGTAACAGCAAGAAACAACTTCAGTCTGACCCTATAGTCCTGTAGAGGAGCCACACTGCACCTGTACATTAAGTACAAAATTCTGTCTCAGGCAGGAGACATGGTTTCAGGCGCATGTCTCCAATTAACTTGTTTGCCCACTGGTTGTTAGAAATCTCAGGTTAAGATCTCTGCTTTTTTTTTTTTCTTTGCCCTCATTGTACATGAAACTAAGTTGCAAATTCAGCACCCTAAATGCCAGCCTGCACAGTGGTGGCCAGCTCTGCTGTTTCCTTATTGAATACTTGCTGAAGCAAAGCCGCACAACTACAGCTCTGCAGTACAGGACAGCTTCTTAGCATGGGACCTCATAAGGTCAAAAAGACCGAGAATGAGAAACTATTATTTGCTGAAGACACCATGAGCTGCAAGAAAATGCGTACACTCCCTCAAACCCTTGTCCAAATTCAGAGCATCTCTGAACTGACTGTCCGGACACTAATGAGTGAGAAAAAACATTAGGAAGGAATGAGAGGAAAGAGACCATGTTCAGAATGTACTTTGTTTGTTTGTTTGTTATGCTTGGGTCAGCATATCTTCAAGATGAAGACGAAAGATTCTTCAGGCACTCAAAGCTGTGTGCTCTTCTGCTTTCCTTGCCACTTTTTCCCGACAGGAGGGGTGTCTGCTGCAGATTTGGTGCCTAGGGAATGCAAGAGAGAAGCCAAGAACAGATGCAGTACTGCGGCACACTCAGAGAGGTGGAACATAAAGAACTTGTGGAGGAGGTGCTTTCAGAGGACCAAACACAGTAACCTGGTGAGGACTTGGTGGTGGGCAAACCCACCAGAATAAGAATTGCTAACCTGAATTTTTCCAAAATTGTCTTCCCAGGCTCTCAAAAATAGCACTACTGGCCTAAATATTAAGAAATAGAAAACCATAGTATTACCACTGAATTATTGTTATTTGCCTTCTCATCTCTTTCACTTGAAGGTAGCTAATTATGTGTTAACTCTTCTGGAACTGAATGCTCTTAGACCCCCCACATAAGAGGAATGCCTGCCTTTCTCTGGTGCCTAATTAGTGCCTTTTTCTTTAGTCACCAATGATTCTTTGAATTTTTCCTTCTATCTATCACCACTAGAAATCCATGCTTTTAAGGTGGAAGGTCTGACTGCAGTTTAGTGTCTTTGACTGGCGGAGTCAAATCTTTTCAACAAGAACCACAAACATTGAAGGATTCCTAACAGTGGTGAGAAATGTTAACATTACAGACATGTTTACTGAAAAGTGGTGCTAGTGTAGTAAAAATGGGTGGTGAAAGCTAATGAACTCTGCTGTAGAAAATTAAAAGCTGTATTCATAGCTGAGACCCTCATGTCAGAAAAAGTGGTGACATGCTTTCTTCATAACCATGAGTTAGCAGAGTTTACAGCAATCTACTTCTGAACCTGGCATATATATTTTCCAAAAACTGCTTCTCGGACTCTGTGAATCTGAAGATTATTGGACAGAGAGGGACAGCAATCCTTTCTTCTGAGTATCTCTTGGATTATTTTGTAAAATGCAGAATTGTGCTAATACCTTAAATGTAAGAAAACAAAATGAATGAAAGGATTTTAAGATAGATTTTATCTCAACAAGTGAGTGATGCATTTTCATGCACCATAAACATGCAACCCTCACCTCTTCTGCATTACAAGGTAACATATTGTTTTGTTTTCAGTTTACCTCCCACCCTCTGTTGTTCTGTTTTCCATTACTGCAACTTGCAGTGTAACAACAGAATTGTTGAATCATATGAGAAGGGTCCAGCAAATCTTATTTGTTCCACCAAAATTCCTTCCATGTGTTGAAGCTTCCTTTTTTCTTTTGCTAATTTTTGTCATGTGCTTAATTTTAGTCATTTCTCCCACACATTGGAGGCCAGCATCCTTCCCTCACCACTGACAGGTTTTGAGGCCTTACAAGAAGTAACCAAAGCCTGTTGGACTTACCACATCCTTAGAAGAATGTAATCACTGTGCATAACTAAAAGCTGCTCTCAAAAAGAGGGGAGAGGAAAAGAGCAAAACAGAATAGCAAAAAAGGAGACTTGGACTGGAGAATGTAATTGGTGATTCAAATTAGAGATACTAAATGGTATGAGAAGAGAACTAGACAAGAGCTAGACCTCTCACTAATATTGGAGGAACATATGATTTCAAAATGGCTGACAAGACATAAAGTCAATTAGCTGAATTCAAATGAGGGAAAACGTTGCACCTCCAAGATAAATTGAGCAAACTCGTATGGGAGAGTACAAGGCAGTGTGGGATTTTGAGCATGTTTCTTCTGTAGGTCCTTTGAAGTCTCTCAGCTAGAGCTCAGAATCATACAGGATTTCGTCACGAACTACTGTGCACTTCATTTGCTTAACAGCACATTTTGTGCATATATGTTTGGGGGCAGGTTTCCAAACATTTAATGCCTCTTTCTTTCCTTTGGGAAAGGATAATTTGGGTCATTGGTCTCTAAAGAACTTTTTCCAATGGTTTTGATTTGCTCGAGGAAAATGAATGGGAATTCTATTAGAAGCAAATGCACAGCAGAGACATCTACTACTGCCCTTTAACTGCTGGAGACTTTGCTCTTGTGTGTTTTATTCACCTCATAAAAAAAGCTTAGAACCTTGTAAAAAAAATGTATCACAGAAGAGATGTGAGCCTTAGCACAAATATATACCATGCACATAGGGTGGTCTTTACTTTGCATGTATCCAATAAACTTTCCTTTTTTTTCATGTTGTTTTTGCCAACTTCCCATTGTTTCCTCGTATATGAAGTTGCTTTGGCTTGGGCCATGCTACCTCCATTGTTGTCATAGGCTTTTTCTCTCTCTACAAACTTATAGCTACCCAATAAAAAAAAGAGAGTGAGGATACACTTTGTCAGCAGAGCCAAAGTATGTAAATGTTTATAAGAAGTGATGCTTACATTAATCTTAAGTAAACTGTAAGAACATATAAAACTTAAATGCTTAATACTTTCTGGACACTACATTTTGGTAGAGGATTAGAACTTTTGCTAGCCAGAATGTTAAGGATTAGAGAACTGGAGCTGAGATCCAGCACTGTGCCATATAAGTTTTGAATACAGAAGGTTTTTAAAACAGTGTTTGAAAAAGTATTTGAAAAAATTTGGCTCACATTCATAGCCAGGCTCCCGAGGGATCTTTGCATTCTTCCATTCGGTCAAAGGCCTGCATTTAGAGAGGTGGAGGACTCAATGTGTTTCCTCATGGCCAGTTATCCCTCAGTAAAACTACTGTCATGGTTGCCTCAGCAATTGCTGTTCCTCATTCACATCCTCACTGGAGAAGCCAGACTCTGGAATGTGGATGTTGAAGCATGGTCTAAATTATCTGTCTTTTGCAAGGCAGGAGTTTGCTTTTCAGCAATCTTTAATTGCACAGAAGAAGTTAGGCAGAGTATTTGCACCAGCATGCTACTTATTATCAACATGGTTTTCATCTGAGAACTTTTTTATTTTTAAATCTATTTAAGAGTACTCTCCTTTTTTTAAGATGTTGGACTTCATTTTCTTAATCATAGGATCACTCAGGTTTCCTGTAGAGGAATAATTTATCCATGACCCTCCTCTACCTATTTTATTGTGCTATTTGTCATATGAGATGAATTTGTAGTGCTACCTTCTAGTATAGACAAAAGCTTCCAAGGGTCAGAAAACCCCAAGACAATCACTATTTTGACCTAGCAGGTATTACTGGCCTTTGAAAATCACACCTGTAACCCTTTCTGGGCCCAATAGCTGCACCTAGACTAAAACATTCTAGAGAAAATTATAGTTTGACCAATAAGCCTACATTACAATTCTTGTGAAGCACACAGCAGCCTCTGTAAGCTGATTTTTCTTTTTTATGTCTTTTTTTTTTTCTGAAAAAGGAATTTTTTGTTAGGAGAAAACACTTTAAATGAAAGTTATTACTTTTTCAGTTTTGTTGCAGTTTTGTGTTTGTGTATGGGAAAACACTGTTTGGCTCATCCAGTGAGATGTCCTTTGCATAGCCTAGATCTGAAGAAATAGGGTGTTTTCTGAATGAAGATTTCAGCAGCTTCTGTTTCATATCAGAGCATTTGGAATTATACTTCTACATGTAGAAATGGGTACATAAAAAAGAAGTGCACTTCTTCCTTCTCCCTCACCTGTGTGAGCATGACTGTATTTCACTAAAATAAAAATCAGTGCCAGTAAGTTTTTGAAAGAAGTTGGTAGACTGTGATTTTTCAAAAGTATTTACTGTATTTACTTCTGAAGTCATGATTTCAATAGAAACTTCATGGGCATTTTGAATACACTGCTGATGATGTCAGGAGATCTGTAAAAAAACAGAGGAGTTAAATAAGCCTTAATGATGCACTGGTGCAAGACAAAGTAAGCTCAAACGGGACATAAAGCAGGCTGTAATATGGAGGTTGAATATTTACATGAACAAAATAAACCACTGGGTGTGAAGTGCTGCTTTCCCAGTGGTCACTGCTCTACAAAGCTGATTGGGAAGTAGCCTGCTTCCATGAGATTCCTCCTCATGGAGCTGTATGGGGGTAGTTTAGTGGCTGTGCTCTCAAGAGTTATTTCTTATTTGTCTCAGCAATGATATTTCCATCTCATGACAACTTCCAGGTGTCTGAAATTTCTCTTTATTCTGCCTTGGAATGAAGACAAGTCTACACAAACCAATGGCTCTTTCACGTGCTTTCACAAGAAGCAATGACTTCTGTTTCAAATTGTTTAAAAACCGAAGTTTTTGACAAAAGTCTCTCTTTTTTTCTGAAAGGGATGAGGAAGGCCTCCTACATGTTAGGAACATTACTGTCAAAATCTCTTTCCATGGAACATTTTAACAGAACTGTATTATTTTATGAAGAAAAGCTCTGTCAAAAATATTCTGACCATCTCCTATAAATGTTTCACAAACATTTTTTAACCATCTTATTTGGATTTGCACTTTCTTCTGGCAGGGTCATGTGTCTGAAATGTGTTGTTATTCCTCTGGACAGTTACTGTTTCTGTATCGAGACTGAAACAATACTGTCTGAATCTCTTTTGTGCCTCTTCTCACCTCCTTCAATCTAAGCTTTTCTATTGCCACCAAGGAAGTCTCCCCAGTGAAACCTGTCTATCTCTATCCATCACAACTTACTTTCCATAAGATCTGTACTCCTGCGTCCAATTCAGTTGAAATCAGCCAGTGGGTTCAGAAGTTCCTGGTGGGGGGGAGAACACACCCATGCCCACAAACACAACATGCTCACATCAGTCTCATTTCCTTCGGAAACCAGCTGAAAACCACAGAAGTGTAAATGACTGCACGTGGTGAAAAGTCTTGGTGAAAGAGGCCCCGTGTTCCAGTCCATGCTCTGAATCATGTTAGCGTCAATGCAGATGAGCTGCAGAGACATCAGGGAGGCCAAGTCCAGGTCCCACAGCCTCAGCAGTAAAGCTGTGGCCTTGGGGGTTAAGGTTATGCCAAAGGTTATGAGGGCTCCTGGACAAGCACCCTACACATCTTTGGCCTTATTGGCAATGTATGCTAGTCTCAGTGCAATTTTTGCTGAGTTAACAAGAATTACCCTTGCTAACTGCAGAAACACTGTTCACACTTAAACAATGTACTGACCATTCCTTACTTGGGTCTTTTCTCAATGGTCCTGTCTGTCCTAAACAGAACCAAGGAAAAGGTTGTTTTACTGAAGCTGAACTTTGAAATCTTCATTAGTTAAGTAGGTTTGATATTGGTTTACAGTCAGACAAAAAAAAAAGGAGTTCACAAATGTCCACTAATAATATATCCTTTTCACTCTCCTCAAGCTGTAGTTGTGTCTCTTTTACAGCCTGTTTCTCTTTGGTGGTCTTAAATCCAGAAGACTCCTTCCAGAGCTCTGCTGCTCATGCCAGATGCCTGCAGTGAAATTCAGGGGTGGTAGGAATGGGCTCCAGCCATTATACAACCACAAAAATCTCCTGATGATTCAGAAATTTCATTTAAACAATGAAAAGCAGGGTACAGATAACAAAGAAAAGAAGAAAAAAAAAGATGCAAGTGTGTCTCTCCTTTACATTTCATAGCCTACATCTGTTGTAGCTAAAGATTTCATTAGTGCAGCTGTTGTCTTGCACTGTCTACTTTATACTTAGTTCTTCCTATGAAAACGTAATACGCTAAATCTGGGCTGACTGTATTAGATGCTCTGTTCTTAAGATACTTGGGTGACTAGGGGGTGATTCTGTCATTTTATAGATCAGGCTATTATCTGTGTAGAGCTTTATAGGATATCTAGCAAAAAAGGGGTGGTGGCGGAAGGAAGTTACTTGAATCAGCAGCTGTGGGAAAAAAGGAATAAAATATTGGAACATTTCTTTTTATATGCTTGGCAATAAAATTGAGACCAAAGGCCAAACTAGCAGCTGCTCATTCTCATTGAGATGTAGATATTTCTTGGGGGGATCCTGAGTCACATTTTCCCGCTGTGACAGCCGTGCTAATCTGCTGATTTCAATGGAGGAGGCATCTTCCCTTGTGACTTTTCATTAGCAATTGTATGGCTACAGAACTACAAGAATTGCTCCTCTAGAGCAGGAATTCTCCCCTGAGTGTTTCTGATGCACACAACTCTGTTGCTAATGCCTGTGATAGTAACTCTATCATTTTTAAGTCAGTTGTAACAGAAATGGGGATGTGGCGTGAATCAGATCCACAGCTGCTCTGAGTCAGCAGTTTACCTAATCAAAGCTGTAGGTTTGCTGCACAAACTAATAGACCAAAGGTAACCAGCTCAAAGTTTTCTGTCCTTCCATCTTTTTTTGTGCACATCTGTTGATGTGAAAGAAAGTCTTCATGGTGGGAAAGGGAAATCAGCACAGGAAAACTGTAGAAACTTTAAGCCAGTAACTTCCTGATGCTGGACAATACTTTATTTCACAGATAGTCTTAGTGAAGGAGGCAGGCCTGATGATATGAATAATCAGGTTTTTCTAAATTACTTTGGTCTTTCTAGTCTTCTGCCAACTGTGCCCCATTCTTTGATATTCCTGTTTCAGGTGTGGCTATTAGAGCCTCTCTGCTTGCATTTTATAAGAAGAAATAACTCAGCTCAGTATGTGTCCCAGTGTCAGTTGTGGGCAAGATGTCTTGCAAGTCATTGTCATGACTGTTCACAGTTGGCAACAAATTTTTAGACATATAGAGAAGCTGGTAACAGAGCATTATGAACCTGTGGGATTAGCTGTCATCTGACCATGAATTTTGACCTGAAATTTAGGTCAAATGCAAGGTAATTGCTTACATCCTTTTTTCTGGTTCTAGCCTTGGTGCCCCTGTTCCAATGGAATTTGTTGTTTGTGCTCCTTTGAAAAAACAAGCTGGTGACTGTTAAAAGGCCTGGAAATGTTTTGCCTATGCAGGAAAAAAATATACTGAATCCTAACTTTGAGCTTTGTGTACTGTGATCAAGAATGTTATCACAGAATAATTCAGGGAAATTATCTCTACTCAAAGCATCTTCAAGTGACCACAGATATGTTCTATCACATTCTTTGGTACATCTTTAATGTGTTAGTGGACTTTTATATCCCATTTCATTTGTGCCTTTCCCCTTGGCCTGTCATGAGTTTTTTTTGTTTCATCTTATTCTTCAGCTAGTAAACAAGGTTATAAGAACAAGATTTTTAAAACTATTTGCTGTTGGGAAGTAAGTTTTAATCAATCAAGTGCCTTACATGTATAACAACTGTTTTAAAACAAACAAAAATTTATGGGGAAAAATCCACACACAAATAATACTGGACTTTAGTTTATGTTCCTTATTCAACTGAAAATACCATTGAAGTCATTCAGATTTTTTGCTGAAGTGAGAACACAGAATATCAAACTCTGATTCTTTTAAATATGGCTTTTTTACTACATTGACAGGAACATGTCTTACTTACTTTGATATTTAGGTTCTGATGAAATATTATCAACTGACAGAAATGTAATTAAGGAAAAGAATGAGTGAAATTCTCTACAAGCTTACCACAGGTTTTGAAGAAGGCTTATTATTCTCAGGCACAGTAGCAATAAAAACTTCTTTACTCAGCTACCTCAGTGTAAAGCACAATGTACGCCTACTGCTGTAAATGGAGTTCATTCACATCTACCCTGTGCATTGCATAAGGTTCAAATGTCCTTGAAGAACTTATGAATCAGACTCCTTTACTATCCCAATATAGTTTTGGCAAAAACAGCTTAAAAATTACTTAAAGTGAATCTGATAATTTTTCAGGCTTGTAGCCTTCTAACAGCATTATCTTCAGTGGGCTCTAGGGTGACATAAAGGAGAGAGAGCTCATGTCTGTTTTCCTTATCCTTAGAACCTCTGTGCTAATAAAAAATTAGCTGAAAAAACCCTAATCAATTAAGAAGAGGACAAGGCAGGAATTTTTGAGGGAAATATAATTTGGAAATGCTGATTTTTTTTTCCAAGCCAGAACAACTTCCAGAATAAAAGTCAGTTTCAATCAGTTTCTGATTTTCACACTCAATTTGGAGCAAAACCAGCAAGAAGTTACACTTTTGGCATTATTTAAATGAAAAATTTTGTTTTCCAGGACTAAATGACTATTTGAAATGCAAACTCCTGTCAAAACAAAAAGTTAAAAGGTCAGCATTGAAATATCATGTATTCTAAAGAAGTCCTTTGAATGAAAATTGTGGAGAACCTTCACATTCATTCAGACCTAGACAGTAGCAAATAGAGAAATGGGAGCATTATGTATCAATAGATAGCAAAAAGTTCTATCTGCTGCCATAATTATTTAACCCACGGGGTTAAAAAGATGTCTTTTCCAGCCTGGTGTTTATACTTGGACTGTTGATAACTCTAGAATGGGTGTATTTTCTTGGGAGCAAAAGTAGATATGAGTTGCAACTTAACCTCTATTTGTCTAGACCACAGAATAATGTTGACTGCAGGGGGACTTCTGAAAGTCATCTGGTCTAACCTCTTGCTCAAAGCAGGTCAGCTTCCAAGTGGGATCCACTTCAGAGTTAGATCAGGTTGCCCAGGGGCCAGGCAGCAATTCATAGGATTTGGATGATGTTTTGAGCAGATTTGTACTCCAGCTCTGTGCTCTGGGAGAGAAACTATTTTACAACTAGTTTGGATAATGCGGGCATCAGATTTTCAGTGATAAAGAGTAAAAGTCTCACAAACTTTGGCTTTTGAACTGCTGAGATTAATAAGGGAAGTCATCATCATGCAGGCCATTATGTAATATCTATGCAAGCAGGCAACTGACAGAGCGGCACCAAATGCCACAACAAATGGGTGCCCGATAGCAACAGCTGGTTTGTCAGGAGAGGAAGCAACAGGGACAACATTGGCAGATGGTTCAACAAGCAATGGCCCCATTGTAACACATGGCAATGCTGTCAGCAGCCTAGCACAAGTGTTAGCAACTGGATTAGGGAGTCTTTTAAAGATGGGGGCTACCAGGAGTATACTTTGTTCTCTCTGCGCAAATGGTGACATTAGCTAAGTGACCCTCTAATGAGCTGGCCAATCTATCTGCCCATTACTCTTGTGGGGCCCAGCCCTGACCACATAGCTGTGACGTGATGCTGGAGCCTGGAACCATGCCAAGTGGTTATGAGCAGGACCAACCACCCCCTAGAGCATCTCCTCGTCTTTTCTCTAGTCCGTGTGAAATTGTGCCTCCTGTTCAGGCTGGCCATACTGAACTGACGTGACCTAACCGAAGAGATGCTCTGACAGTGATTCCAGGAAAGAGACAGATCCCTGGGGAAGGTGGTTGACTATAATGGCTTGTGACCTCTGGCTGTGGTTGAAGCTGAAATGTTGTAGCAGGGTGTGGGTTGCAGAGCTCGTGCTTGTGGAACAATCTGCTCATACAGTCTTGGCATGGGATGGGGGTTTAGCACTGGAGCACCATGTTGAGAAGATAACTGGCTCATGGGGAACTATGCAATGGCTGTGGCAGCATCCAGATCACTTCGAGAAAAGTCACAGGAAGCATGGGAGGGGGTGAGAAGATTTTTCATTTGCAGGCACTGTCATTGCCCCTGGTGGTGCCAGTCTCTACGGGGCCTGACAGGCTCATGCCTTCTGTGCTAATGGCAGCAGTAGCCTTGTGGCTACCTAACCAGCTGCCTCTTCTGCTAGCCTCCTACTTGCTGGAGGCAAGGAAGGCCAGCAGGGACTAGGAAGGAGCAGATGCAGCCAGAGCTGGGCCTAGGAATGGGAAGGCTATGAGGAAGCAGTCCACCAGGAGTCCAGGATCTGGTTTTGTGTGTTGATGTAGAGGGGTTATCTGTTGCGAACAGCCTCTGCAACAAGTGCTGCTCTGGACATTGGGCCATGCCCCTATGACTGTGGTGGAGCTAAAAAAGATGAGCTGAATATTCTTCTTTTAGAAATGTCCTAGAGGGATAGTTTATTTTGTGGTGTTAATAATGTAAGAATTCAGAGACAATTGCTGGCAGAAGGGGAAATGGGTATGGCCCGAAGCATTAAGAATTTCTCCTCAAGGAGAAAACTCACACTTTTAGTGATCTTGAGACTGAAGTAAAATCTGCTAGGCAGTAAGGGATTGCAGGTACTAAATGCAAATAGGATAATTATCTGTAGCCTCTGAAAAAGACAAATAGGACAAACTCTTAGGTATCAGAAATAGGTTTGCAATTTTAGATAGTGTAAAGGTTAGGGTAATATTAATAGTAATCTGAAGTACCTGATCAGAGGGGCTCATTGCTTACCTTCTCATAGAGGAAGGCAGGGATTGATTTAGATGGGTAGGAAAGGATAGCATCATAGTGTTCATAATTAAACTGGAAAACCCTTTGCATCTTATGGGAAATACAAAGCCATAGCAAGCCTTGTCTAGCAAGAACTGTGATCTGCTCATAAAGCATTTGCTCTACTGATAAGTAAGTACTGATATCAGTATCTTGATGTATTTCAGGAATGTCAAAAGATGGAACAGAAGGAGAACTGAAAGAAATTTAACATTGCAATCACTCACAGATGCTTATATGAGTTTAGTAAGTTGTTGCAGGAATTGTGAACATTTTCCAGAGACTCACAGTAAATGTGTCACTGCTTAGCACAGGATAACCTGTACTGAGGAGTGACAGCACTGGCAGAAATAATGTTGAAAATGTATCAGTATTAGAGAAGGAGCTGTGAAGAGAGAAAGCAAAGGAATTCATGTTCTTCCATATAATTTTTTGTTTACTGGAGATAAGAAATAGTGTGTCTGGGCTACTGCATAGGAAGGAAAGGTGGAATCATGGCAATTGAATACAATGAAACCTCAGAATACAATAGAACTGTGAACGTTTTTCTTGTATAGGATAATGTCATGTGTTTCTTCTAGAGCTTCAGCCTTATTAGAGGCCTTGTGTCAGCTTTTGAGGAAGGAGACAGGAAATGTCTAAAAAGCTATTTGAATAGTTTAAGCTCCGTAGTGGCTCTCTGCCCTCGACGATGATTTGATTTGTCATGTGGTGCATTGCCTGGAGGGTAGGGGTAGTTGTGTCACACCGTTCTAGCTATTTCAAAGAATGACAAACTGGATATGCATCCAAATACTGGCTACAGCTGAATGGGGCAATTCCCAGAGAGAAACAGAGCATCTATTTCATTTGGGGAAAAAAAAAAAAAATACACCCTACAACCTCCCGTCCCTGCCCCCCTCCAGCCCTGAACAGTGTCTTTATGGGAAACCTAGTAAAATGACAGAGATCAAAACAGCTGTGAATTTCTCACCGGCCCTAGCATCTTCCTAGATGTAGAGCTGAACTTCTGTCTTACTCAAGAGGGCCCATAGCACAGCACATGGGATGCCAGTCTTGATGCCATCAGCTGTATTTGTACAACAGGTAAGAGGGAAAATAAACTCATGAAATGCTGAATGTTAAAGGCTTCCCTGAAAAGAAAAGAAATGCAAAAATTCTCTCCTTTCTTGGATCTGGCAGCATCTGCTACAAGGCTGGCAAAACCTGGTAAGGGTGAGGCATTTTGTGAAGCATGAGATACTGTTCTTCGGTGGGATGGGATCATGGTTTCACAGGGTTATGTGAAGCATATCCTGCATTTTTCATGTGAAATCTTTGGCTTGGAGCTATTTAGGTCACCAGGAAGATCTAGAAAAAATAGTGAAATGTAATCAGTGTCACTAGTTATGCCAGTAGATCGTCCTGCTACAATGTGTGTTCTGTGGAAATGGCCTAGACATCTGTGAAACATAAACACTCAGTAGCCTTCTGCCTGGGAAAATGGCTGTTTTTAATCAGTGTATGTGCACACTTGAAATAAGTAAAAGAGTATGTAAAAACTTTCACTTTGGAAAAACTCACCCATCTTCTCACCTGCCATGGGCAGGACACTTGCTGAGCAAAACTGAAATTAAATCTGTGCAAAATTTCCATGTCATCCAGATTCAAATTACCAGGGAGGGATAATCTTTATAGTGGAGATGAAAAATAAATCATTCATGGGAGCTTGGAAATTATTTATTTGGAAGGTTATGAGCCCAGCCCAGATTTTGATAGGAAGGAAAGTTAGGTTCTCAGCATGCAAGTGGGTGTATAAAGGAAATAATCCTTTGAAAAATAGTACTGGGACTTATACCAGAGACCAAAAGTTACTTCTGAAGTTGGGTCAGTCACTAGTAGCAACTCAGTTTCCAGGCTGGATGCTGGAGTGTCCCGGATTCCCCGTTCTTGGTGATGATCACAAGATAGGTTGATACCAGGATTTCTTGTGAATTACATAGAAACAGCAGAGTCTTTACACTTGGGTGGTGGCCATCTGCAGGAACAGAGGCCAAGATGAGATGACATTATTTTGGGAATGCCCAAATCAGATACATCTAGAGCTGCTCTGCCAGAAGACTGCCAGAAGTAGGCCTCTTGGCCTAAGGACAGAACCAGCATCTGTGTTGAGGCCCTGCCCTTTCAAAGAGATGGCTGGGATGTAAATGTAGAGGGCAGGGATTAAGGAGAATAGTTGTGCTATCCAGAGTATTGCTGTGTTATCCAGAATACTACAGAGTGAGTGCCATGCTTTGCTCCTCCCACAGTTACATCCTGTTTTGCAAGTGGAACCTCAGCTTCTCCTCCAGGCATCACTGAGAAATGTGATGGTAAGGTCCCGCATGGGGTACTCTGAGGGAGAACTTAAGGAGAGAAGGTGGACTGTTCAAATGAGATTTTTTTTTTGGTGTAGGGTGCCGTTAAACAAATAAATCTCATTGCTTGCTCCATAACTGAAAAACAACCTCAGAAAAGGGTTTGTCAAAAAGGGAAAGGAGAATCATTTGGTAGAGGAGAGAAAGGTCTAAGGAAGGCCCCCAACGATGAAAAGAAGGTGGTCAGCTTGCTGACACTGGAAGCTATCTTTAGTTAGGGGAAACTGAGTAAGGAAGTCCCTTTCTGCATGTCTGGTTTTGGCCATGCCTGTGTTTTGCTAGACCTTTTCCCCATGATCTGTATAAAGAGAAATGGTCCTCATAACAACTGGAGGTGATGTTGATCAGGTGGCAGGTTAAGACACTGGAGAAGGTGAATTCACGCACAGTCATTTCTGGAGCTGAATCATGCCCAAAGTTCAAGTGATATTGGTATCCTTTTGCTGTTTTGTTTTTCACACAGATGAATTGCATATTCCGATTGCAGGCTTCTGCAAAACTGTCAGTGTGTAGGTCATGCATAAGGCAAGACGAAGGTGGCCTTGACAATACACAGTCTGCTGTGTATAGATTCTGTCTGTGAATGGTTCAAGTTCACTGAGTTCTGCCTTACTTAGAGTCCCAATGAAAAAGCATCTATTTATTTCCTCTAGGGATGTGCACTATGAACTAACCAAACCTTACTGGTGCTACCCATATGTACGGTCATTTTTTAACAAAGGAAGCCTTTACACAGTGTGTGTTACAGGTCATTCAGGAAGAAAATCTGTGAGAAATATGTGATGACTACTTATGATGTTCAGGGCAGGAGAGTACAGACAAGCAGCTCCTGCAACTGTTGGTAAATAATTGAAAAAGCATATTGTTTACTGTAAAAAAACAAAGGCTGTGACCTGCATGCGTAGGAGTAAATTGGGCTTTTAAAAGCCTGTTTGCAGAGTTCAGCCTGGCACTGTGGAAGCTGAACAGCTATTGTAGGATCTAATGGAAACAAAGGAATTTCTTCAATGCTGTCATAGTTAGCAATAGCGGAACTGGCTTTATCAGGGAGAAGGCTGTATGTAGGTATGCAGTGAGCGTACCACTGTTAGCACCTTTGCCTTTTTTGCCTCTCTTCTTGCTGGCCCTGTTGGAGCTGTCCAGCAGAAGTCACATAGGTGCTTTGTGGCAGTGTCTTGTAGGAGGACAATCCTCAAGCTGATTGCAGCCAGGGCACCCATGGTTGTTTCCGTGTTTCTTATGCACAGAGGAAGACCTGGCATACTTCTTCTTAGACAATCATTTATCTTTCATGACAGCTGACAAAAAGAGCTGAGCAACTTTCCTCAGAATTTCCATCTTGAAGAAACCCTGACAAGCTGATGTTTGTTTCAGTTCCAAATCTGAATGAAAAGACAATATAATGGAAGTTTTTCACGGGTTGAAAACCTCAGAGTAGTTTTGATTTTTTCATGAGAAATAATGCTTGGCAGAGTGAAGCAGTTCAGTCAGAACCAGTCTGTCCTTCCACACACTTCGAACAAGTCATGGAGAGCTGTGGTTTCAGGGCTGTTAACTTATTATTTTGCTTTTCAAGTCATGGTCTTGATTTGGTTGATGTATCTTTTCACGTCAGTCATTTCCACCTTTGACCTTATCTCCAGACAAAAGTGTTGTTGGTGTGCAATTTTATTATCATGAGCTCTGCACAAATCAAGGCTTGCTACTTGACTGACAATACAAAAAGTTCTCTTAAACACATGAAATGAAGGTGGACTGATAGTGCTTTGACTTTTGCTTCTGATGTATTGAAATAAATGAATGCAATTCCTCCTGTAGCTTTGTACTTGAACAATAAATGAGGTCAGAAAAGACAATTCAGACTGAATAATTCCCCATCAGAAAATGAGGTTTAGTTAAAATAGAAATAAATCTCTGCATCTGTTTTGTGGTGTTGTCCCATGGGACCCATAGTTCCAAGCATCTCCTGTTTTATTCTCTCCCCCAGGACCTGAATGGTATCTGCATTACACTGCAGGGTCTGCTCTGATACTGCACTGTTTTATGAGTGATGAAGTCTGGCAAAAAAAAGCGGGTTTTAAGGATGCAGATGCTGTTAGACACCCAGAACTACTCACCTTCAGCCATAGAAGAGATTAGTTTATTCACTGAGATGGATATTGACATCCAAAAAAGTATTTCAATGTGATTTTTTTTTTCCTGATAGGAATTCTGTGGCAATCAATTCTTTCCTGAAGAATAATAAGAATGCAATTACTGCTTACTTTTCAATGGGAAAGATAAAGAATTGGATTTTTTTCTAATTTGTTATTATTTGGATTGCAGTCACTCTTACAGGTCCCATCTGTGTTTGGGACTCATTTCTCTGGGCGCTATGCATAGTCTCAGTAAGAACCAAATGACAAAGCAAAGTTTGGGAGTGACCGAACACATAGCACTTTTACATTCCCTTCCTGAACAGAATCTATAAGAGCAGGATTCGGAGTTATTACAAAGGTAATAAAAACTGAGGCATTTGCACCAGGTGTTCTACAATCCTAGGTAAAATAAATTTTATTTCTTTAAAATAAACTAATTTCAATGATATTTTCTCGTTTCTCAAATCTTCACTCTGGACTGGAAGTTTCTCCCACCCAGCTGACGACATTGGTCTTTGACCAATCCAAATCACTTCAACTGCTCCATGCTCCTGCTAATGTCTCTGCCTTCAAATATCCCAAGGTAGGGCACTCTCTTTACCTCCCTTACAGTGAGGAATCCCAGAGTGCTAGAAATTCTTCAGTGGAAGAAAACAGCAGTGTCTGGTCAAGTGATTGAGCAGTTTCCTTTCTGGGGTACTTGTGTCAGGGACAGATTGATGTTCAGAACTGAGAAAGGATGCTGTAATGTGCCTGAAGGGCAAGGGTGAAAAGATTTTTTTAGGTTTAGGAAAGAACACTAAAACCTCTACATGCTAAGCTACACTTTAGCAAGCCTTGAAACCTTACAGAGCTTACCTTTTACTCCTCATTACTCAACATCACATGATACCTGCCTGTTTTCTGTATGGAGATGATGAAATTATTGGTACTGGGCAAGGTGCTGGAGAAAACGTGCCTCCTTCTCTTGAGCTTCCTTTATTCTAGTATGTTTGCAGTCTTGGCTCAGTATTTAACCTATTTAGAAAGTGGTCATGTAGCTTTCAAATGTGATTGGGTGATATTGCTAATTTCATGTGTGCTTGAAGGGGGAGGAGGAAATAATTGGCTGTTCTGTTATGTCTTGAGGCATTGGGACTGAAATTGCTTTGATTCTTCTTAAAATAGCTGAGACCTGGTTTCCCAATATGCTGATAAAACATCAAAATACCTCTGTTGAAATCAGCATTTCAGAACGCTCAGATGAAGGCAACCTGTGGGTAACCAGTTTTAAGTATATAAGGTGCGAGCAATTTCTGAAGGAAGGTAAGTCTTTAGTGATACTTAAATATCATAGTACTCCTTATTCTGAACTGTTATCAAATTCTTCTCATTTGTGGCTTCTATGGAAGGCTGATTTTCTCTATTCCCTGCTCCAAGAAGTTAGTATTTTCATTCACCCTAAGAAAATTAACTCAGTGGAGGTATATATAAAAATATTTATTGCAAGCTACTCCAGTAGAATCCAATCCAATATGTACAGAAGTCTTTCTAGTGACTGCAGTTTGATCATTTCCATTCAGTCCTGTAGTGAATGACAGTTTAGTTTAAAAAAAAAAAGAATAAGAAGGTGGCTTTGGTGAAAAATAACATTTGGTATTTGTAAAATGAATCCAAGTGTAGATGCTTTTCTGTTGGGTTACACAGCTGTGTTGTGTGTTGTACTTTTAGCAGTTCGCATGTGTTCAGAAATATTGATCTGCATTGAATCCAGTTTGATCTTTAGCTCCAGATGCTTGTCACTTACATAGCTATGTAAATTCTTCACAAGAATGATTTAACCTACTTAATTCCTAGCAAATTATTGCTTTCTCTGACTGTATCAGGTACTTGCTGTTTTGCAAGTGCGTATGCAAAGGCATCCAAAAAAACCCATAAAATAAAAACAATCCTGAAGAGTCCTAGTTAAGTCTGCTGGGTTCAGAGGGCACAATTATTCCCTTGCTGACGCTGTGTAAGTCAGGTCCATCTGGTGTGATACTGATTTTGACTGAGTGTAATAAAAAGCCAGATCAGACTCCTCAGCTGTGAAAGGAATGGCTTTATAGGTCATGGTCATATTTTGGTTTGCCTGTGACACAAGTACATAACTGTACCCCAATGTGTAACTTAATCAATGCTTCTGAATTTCTATGACATATATGTGTAATTATTTGAACGTGGCACCAAGAGAAGCAGACTGCATCAGGAGTTATTAGAAACATCAGCAAACTCACTTATCCTCCATCTCAGGATAAACAAATCCCATGTGTGAGATACCTTAGCCTCTTATTTCATGCTTTTAAGCTGGAGCCTGAGCAGGACTGCGGGCTGCAACTTGTCACGTTCTGTGGGGAGGGGAGTGCCAAAGTGACCTTTGGAATGACAAGCTCTTTCAGTTGTGGTCGGTGTGCAGATTGTCAGTTCAGCAAAGTCCCAAGGAGCTACAAAGTACAGCATATGAGGGACTGGTCCCATTACATTAGACATCTAATTTCTCTTCCTGCCTTCACATTAATCTCATAGTGCTGTTCTCTACATGTCAAATGTTTTGATTCAGGTCTCCTTCTTTACCGGTCAAACCAAGTCTATACAAACTCCTTGCCTGGGGAGGTTTTCTCTTGATGATGTGTCATGCAGCATATCCCTTTGCTCCAGCCAAGCTCAGACTGTATGTCAATCATGGCAAGTTAAAAAAAAAATGTGGTTGAACCACAAAACCAATTTCCAAGACAGAAAATAAAAAATAGAGATGTTGCAGAGTGGGATGCCAAAGTATCATTGCCATCTGGGAAGAGGCCATTGCGTAAATTCAATAGAATTTTTCTGTGGAGATGTAACAAATGGCAAGTGTGTTGCAAAGCCTGCAAAAGTCTCTGTAGTCCTTGATTTGGGTGCGTGGTGGACTGGACTTTGAGTGGCTGTTCAATATCCTAATTATTTATAGAAAAGGTAGCATTATTGTTTCCCAATGACCTTTGCCCAACTGTTGCTTTTTACTTGTTCTAATTTTCACCACTCACATACAAGTTTTTTGTGTGGAATGAAAGCACTAACATACAGGAAACTGGAAGTGTCTGGTGTATATGTTTCCCCTTGCCCTCCCTTCTGCACATGTAGAAGAAAACAGCATTTAACTCCAGCATTAGCTTCCAGTAGTGAGCTATTGCTGCTTGTATTGCTGATTCCTGATACTTGGCCCACTGTCAAGATGACGTGACATATACTCATTGCAACGTCCTAGTATCTGGAGAAGTACTTAAAGCAAAACAGTCAACAATTCAAGAGGAAGTTCCATTGCTTTTATTTTGTCTGCTGACTGCCAGAAGTGTAAGATGCTATTTTTCATTGCTTAGCCTAGGGCATTAGGTGTGACAATCTGTTTAATAGCACGTTTTTTTTAAGATGGTACAGTCTAAGGAAAATGATCCCTTGGTATAAATTGACATCCTTTTACTGATTTTGCGTGAGGATCATACTTACAGTCTGTGTCCTCAAAGATCACAAGTGTGTGCCAAACCACCTAAGCCTTTTGCACTCATATTCAGTGCAGAGGTATGAACACTGCAGAGTAACTAAGCTGGTTTAAGAGGACATTACATTCAGAGATGTGGACATACCTGAGTAGATGCAGGCACATCTGTGGATTCACCAAAGTATCCCAAGATTACTGAGCGAGGAAAGACTGTAGAAGTCTGTCTGTTGGACTCCCAGATTATAAATGAAATATCTGAAGGTTTGGTTCAGTTATGTGTCTTTGCCAAGGGGAAAATGGACCTGAATATTATATCATGCTGAGATGACTTCTCCTTCCACCCAGAGCCTTGGACTGGGTGATATAAAAATGGTGTGCCAGCTCTGCTCTGAACCCCTGTACAGGGTGCGTGAAGTCTTTTGCTGTCTCTTCTGGCTGAAAAGGACCAAAGAGACTAAGCTCATGTATCTAAGGGAGACCTCCCCTCTAAACACACAATTCTAAAATGTTGATTTTTTTCTTTAGCATTCAGTACACCTGAGAGGGAAGTGGAAGAGTGTTATTTCTTACCAAGAAGAACACAGCTCTCAGCAGTATTGGTTTTTTCATCAGAAGAAGCCCAGAGTAAGATGAGCACCAAATTAAAGGAAACAATGGGAGTGTAAAAGTCATTTAAAAATATACATCTGTAAGCCATTCTCTCCTGAATGCTTGGAAAGTTTACTGTCTAAATATTGCTTTTTTTTTACTCTTTCTCTGATCTGTCTAGCTCTGATTGTTCTCTGCCTTGGGACAGAAGGTGGGTGCGGCACACAATACCATGCAGCGCACCATCGCTGCAGAAGTCTTTAAAGTCCAGCTATCACTCTGCACAGCAGTTGAAAAGCTCTACCATTAAACAGGCAGGTGGAAGCCTCGGCAAGGAGCCCAATGCAGGAGCTAAACCATTGCTTGCATGGCCCCATTAAAGTACCTTTCAGTTTGGAAATGAGAAAAATGCCTTAGGCAGACCATTCTCAAAATAGCATTGTGGACACAAAGCCAATATAAACATTAGAAGCTCTTAAAGTGCATTTGTTTGAATCATGGGTTTGAAATGACTCCTTCACCACTGACAGGCAGTGCATATATCTCACTAGCAGTTCTCCAGAGAGTTCTCAGCTGTTTGCATGGAGAGGCAGACTGTTTTTCAGGGAGGTTTTGCAACATGGCTGTTTCTAGAAGGTAAAAGGTCAAAAGCAAAGTTCTAGAAACCTAGCAGTTAAAATACTATGACAGCTCTGCCCATTGTCTGTGTTGGCAGAATTCTCCTGGAGTTATTAGTGTTATTTATTTTTTTTTACAGCAGCAGCACTAATTTATTTTTATTAGAAGCCCCAGCTGTGGTTGGGGTTCCATTGTTGCAATCAGTGGAGGGGCATGTCATAACAGGCAGGTCTTCTCTGAAATATTAATGCTTTATTCTGAGCAGCAAGACTGTGTATGGGAGGTAAGGAGGATTCCTCTTCTTCCTACTCTACAGTTGGAAAATGGTGGCATGCAAAATTTCACAAGTTGTCCAAGGCCAAGGCCACCCACGGTCCAGAAACTGTAAGCTGGGGATTGTAAATCTACCAGCTTTAATGAGGTGTTTGGCTAGAGAGAGTCTCATATGAGTCCAGTTTAAAAATTAAACAGAAAAAGCACTGAAAATGTACTATAGCCAGCATGTTGTGTGTGTGGTCAGTACTGCTGAAGGCAGTGCAACGTGTCTCCATGTACTCAAAGTGTACATATGTGTACACTCACCTTGGTCTAGATTGAAGCAGAAGAGTGGAAGATTTCAAAAGAGAGAACAAAGTTTGCTGAAAATGCAGACCATACAGTTCTGAAACTGCAGTTTACCTCCTTTCTCAAAAATGAAGCAGCTATAACCACTTTTACTACCTTGAGTAGCATTTCTGACATGTCACTCCACCAATGCATTAACAATAAATGTAGGCTGCTTTTTCTGGACCTAACAGGTCCTAATATTGTAAATCAGCATAGAGTTCCTTGACCCACTGAATTAGGTGTTTCCCCTCACACCTGCAGCAATGCAAGTGCTCACAATTAGTTGGATGATGTTTCCTGACTTTCACCAGGAGGTCAAATACAAAGTGCAATGAGAGGGAAATAGTCTAGCATATGGTGGTAGAGGGGACAAAAAGGAGTGGAAATGAAAATTATTTCCATTCTGAAACGAAGAACTTAATTTGTGAGCTCTTAATATTTCCTGTCCTCCCTCATTCCATATTTTCTGAAATATGAAGATAGGATGTTCCAGATGGAGCTAAGTTGCCATGGTGACAGAAGGTTGTTTGTGCAAACTGAAAACCTTAGATGTTTTCCTTTCTTGGGTTTGGGAAGATGGTATTCACAGGTTGCATTTGTGTTGCTATGACCCCTGAAAGGACTAGGTTTCAAAAGTCATGCAGATAATCACTGATGTTTTCCTGCCTTAGTCACTGATCAGCTAGTTTGAGCTACTGCCTGGAGAAAAGCAGCAAATTGAATAGAAGAAAGTCTGTTCTCACCCAGAAAGAGGCCAGAATACTATAGAGAGGATCTGTGTTATTGAAGATAAAGGAAGGCTAATTTCTTCCATCACCTTTCATCATTCTCCATTTCTTTAATGGCAGCATGAATTGATGATATTAGGGTAAGGATATTATCACAGATTTCCCAACACATGATTCTAGTGCTAAGGCTGATAAGGGATCTGAAGGGAAAAAGAGGAGCTCTTCTAATTATGAGCCTGATTCATTGCCAAGTGAAGTCAATGAAAAGACTTCCATCAGCTCCAGTTAGACATGTTTTTGAGTGTCATAATTAGACATACATTACTGTTCTGCCTTCCTGTGTTACCTTCCAGCAGGAAATAATCCTTTAAAGTCACAAGCATTCCCTTTACTGCTAGGACTGTTGGTGTCAAGTGGGATAGGAAGTGCAGGCTTGGAATTTGATTACATCTGACTACTTGATGTTGTCTGACTGGGAAGACACTTCAGGGCAGCCTGCCGTGACCTTGCCACTCCTCTTGATTGTGCAAGGACCCTGTGAATGATGAACCCTTCTCTCCATAGTGCAGTTATATTGGTCATTTGTGTGATCTGAATGAAGATGTCCCTTGCATCTAAGCAGAGCATTTTGTCATCAGATATGTGTTTGATCATGAACCAGAGCACACGCTTGTACCTATGGCTGGGCAGCTTTCATCTGCATGTGTGTGTGGGTGCAACTGAACCTCCTAGAAAGAGGAAGAATAGCTTGAACAATTCCTTACTGTCATCATCTTGGGGGCCCTCAGGATATAGCACTGCAGAAGAGAAGCAGTCTGGGTGATCTGCACTGGCAGCCCAGCCCAGGCCTATGGCACACAGATTAGCCACCTTTGATGCAACCTACCAAAACCCTTGGTACAATAAATAGGGAATGTGTTATTTCTCCATCTTGTCTGTATATGCTATATTAATAATTCACATTGCAAGGAAAGGAAGGTACTCTTTTAATTAGATGCTAAAACAGGCTACTTCAGGCCAGTCCCTTGTAGTTGGAAATGCTATGTAATCATTATCCATCTTTCCCTGAACCATTCATCACGTTTGTTCTTAATTCTTTGCCACTGTTAAATAAAGGAACTCCTTCAATTTCAAATAAAGAGCATCCTAAAAATAGCTTTGATTCTTGTGAATTAGAAGGCTGCCTAAAGCATACCCAAATAGACTTTTTTTTCTTCTCCTTATTACAGCTATGTTAGTGAAATCTGAAAGCAAATCCCCTGTAGTCACTAGTAGGATGTGGGAGGTGTTTGCACCTTTTAAGAAGTGGCCAGCCCTGCTCAATTGGCCACACCTGCACTAGTTTTTTTAGCAAAGAAGGAGCTGGAGTTGTAGGCAAGGGCTGTTCTGCAAGTAGTATGTCCATGCTGCTTTTATGGAGAGCAGTAAGCTGAGGAAAGGCTGGATTGACAGCCAGTTCTGAGCTTGAGGTAGAGCTCTTTTTATAGGGTGATGATGTTAAACTGAGGAATACTGCCTGGATCAAAGCTGTTGCTGTGAAGGTGCCTCCTGAGGAAGAGGAAATAGAGTGGGGAAGCAATGAGGAATGGAGTTCAGCTGCTCTGCACAAGGTTCCCTGAGATCTCAGAACTTTCTCCCCTTGGAACAGGACAGACTACTGAGGGCACTCGTGAATTAAAGACTTTGCCATGTGATTGCAGCCCTGGTCCTTTGGTGAGTCTCCAGTGGTAAAGGAATGAGGCTTGGCAAGCTTGCTGCATTGCCTGGTGCAGCTGAAAGACAGCAGCAAAGAGTGAAAATGAACCCTGCTGAGCTGGGCTGTGTGAGAGATCCAAGGTTGCTTTTTCCTCAAGAAAATCATTCTTTGAAGGTCTAAGGACTTTGTTAACTCATTTGCTGTTACCTGTCTATGAATGGCTGGCAGATGAGATCTGCTTCAGACACAGGCAAGTTGTAGAAGCGATGCAGTGTTAGTTGGTGCTTCAGAATGGTGTGTCCTATGGGACCTGTGTTGGGTCTTAAGGTGCAAATGTCTCTGAGAGGCTTCATTGGGATATCACAGTCTATAATATCCTTGGCAGAGATGATGGGCACTGGATGGTGTTATTTCATGTATGTGCATACAAGAAGGTATATGCCAACCTACTGCAGAGCTGTGGTGAGCCTGCCAACTTTCTTTGCGTGGTTGTGTGTGCCCTCTGTCTGTAGCTCACCAATGTGCATTCTCTGCAGCCGGGGGGGGGTGGGGAAATAAGGCTGACTCTTGTGATGCAGCCTGATATTTAAGCCTTTTGTTAAAGTGATGATGTGTTGGGGTAGTGTCTGTGAAATTAAAGCTTTTATCAGAACAAGCAGTGATGTTTTGATTTAAGGAGGATGTTGTAAATCCTGGGGTATTGCAGGTTCAGGGAAATAGTGACATCTCTTAGACGTGCTTTTTAAGCAGGTTCACCATAATCTGCAGACATTTGTTGGTCCAGATGAGATTGCAAGCGGCTAATATCTGACCTTCATTTTGTTTGCACTTTGAAGAATGAAGACAGATGTTGATACATACTGTTGTTATTGACTGGAAGGAACAGCTTGAAATCCTTTGTTCTAGGATGTAAAATTTTGTCTTTCTTTTGTTACCAAGACTAGTTAAGATACACTTAACTGCTGAAGCATTAACCATGCTTTGTCATCATCATGTGCAAAGTGATGGTCAATGGGTTGCTATTCCACAGAGAAGTCTGAAGCTTGCATAAAATGCTTATGTGGCTTTCCAACTGCTTGCACCTGAACTGATTTATGGGGAAGTGATAGAGGTGCTGGTGCTTAGGTTTTTGCTAGAAAATCACTGTGAAACACCACCCTTACTGATGTAAGGGAGCTATTCTTTCCCCAAGCCAGTTGTAGGTTGAGACCGTGTTGGGCTGATGTGTGTTATGTTTGCAGCAGACTACTCGGCGTATGTGATTTGCCTTGAATAGTCCTTTCTCTGTGATTGTTTGAGTAATCAAACTAGTGATGGTGGTACTTATAGCACTGATGAACTTACCAGCCTTCCCTATCTCTGTACTTGGGGAGGCATGCAGAATGCTTCCCTGGGTTTCACATACTGAGCTGAGGATTTTTGTTGCAACTCTGTAATATGTTGCCAAATTAATCTTTGGCTGCTGTTTCCTAAATATCCTTCCTTTCATTGTAAGGATGAGTGGTGGGAGTTTGAGGAAACCGGAAGAGTTGTTTTAAAGTTATAGGATCTTCCTTCTCTTCATTCGATTTAATTGATGTTGGCTACTGGTATTTAGGCATCCCTCCCAACTAATGGGGCATGCAGAGTGATGAGGAACACAGTCTAAGGAGTGTTAGCAATTATGTTGTGCAGTCAAATGTCCAGGAGAGTGAAAATACTAGTAATGTTTTGCCTGCTCTGTGATGCCTGATGCAATTAATTACGCCTTTTTGAAAGAGACTGTGGTTTGAGCAGGACAGGGGTAGAAGTTGTTCATCAAACCTAGCACTTTTTGAAGGTAGTCTGTTCCCTTATGTATCAGTAGTGATTCTGAACAATGTGTGCATGGTTCAGAAGCTGGCTTATTATCTAAAGTGTATGACTTACTGGCTTGTCTGGAGTTCTGTAGTGGCCAGTATTTCTTTGTGGATTTTTGGGGGATGCTGTGGTCTGTTAAAACTGTGTCCTGCAAAACTCTCATTGGAACAGGAGATCATTTCTGCCTGGAGAGCACTGGATCTGCTTGAAGACAGAGCAGAATTGGGCAGGTAACAACATCTCAGCAGCGGTCTGAGAAACCTGCCCCTCAAGGAGAGGCAGGGAAACCACTGCTTGGGGGCAGCCAGCCAAGATTAAGAGAGGAGAATTGAAGACTTTCTCGGGGGCCTGGACAGAACTAGCAAAACCTATTCTAGAGGGGAAGGGGGTAGAAGGAAAGGTTGGTGTACAAATGTCTTGATCTTGCATAGAATTTCTCTATAGTAGGTGATCTAGGAGCCAGACTCTGGAGGGGTCGGGGTCCAATTTCACACTATCTTGTAGCTGTTGTCTGCTTCTTGCTGGGTCCCTCCAGAGCAGTGGTGCTGTATCCCAAGACCTGTAATCCATTAGGAAGTTCTGAATCCTTCTCTGAAAATGTATATATGCATACTGTCTCATTTTATGCTTTTTCTAACCAATGTTTTAGCTCAAGTGATGAATGGTGTGGTAGGAACCTGTCCTTTCCCCCTTCATATCAGCTTCAGAAGCTGAGGGAAGCCTCTGTAAACAATTTCTTCATCAAATATTTTTTCAGAGTCTCAGCAGAACAGCAATAAGAAACGAAATGGTGGGGAGTAGTAAATGTAATGGGCACACTGTAATGGAGGAATTAAGTTGTTTGACACTTGCAACTTGAATGGAATGATTTTTCTAACCTCATGACTTAAATTTTGTGGAAATTTTCAAGACTCAACTGGACAAGTGCCTCAGCAACCTGGTCTAATTACACCTGCTCTGAACTGGAGGTTGGAGTAGATGACTTCTAGAGGTCCCTTCATACTTAAATTATTCTATCATTTCAATAAAAGTATCTGATACCTTGGTACCTTTCTCTCTGTGTGGTGGGTGGTATATGTTACGCTATTTTGGCAGGGATTTTCTGATTCATTGAAGTAATTTAGACTGAAATAATCTCTGAAAAGATTAATAAATACTATACCACACAACATCATCTTACTGTGTGTGCTACTCTTCATATCAATGCTTAGCTGAATTCATGGCTGCTGTAAATCACTTTAGCTATGTGGATAGTTAGTTGCAACACTTTAATTTCTTTTATATATTCACATCTGAAACTTGGTTTTCTTAGTACTATGTCTAATATGTGGTGCTTAAAAGGAGATTAATGTTTGGGGGTTATCTATTAGCTTTTAAATTCATAATGGAACCTCTTTGTAACTTGGGCTAAGGCTCCTCAGGGGCAGCCAAATAAAATATGTGATTGCTTCTAAACTCTTCCTTACTGCTACTGTGATTTAAAAAATCCTCTGCATACATGAAAACAGGGCCCTAAGATGCTTTCATTTTAAGATAGGGGTCCAAAGTACTTATTTAATGTTAACCGCTTTCAAGCTGGTGAAATGTCACTGATTTTTATTGTCGGAGAACTTGGCCTATTCTGCAGTGTTTGAGGGTTGACAGATTGAAGACCCAACCGCTGCCAGTTGGCTAGGAGGAAACGGCAAGCCTTGGATGCACATAATCTTGTGGGAACAGTCTACTTCTGGAAATAAGGAAATATTTCCTTAAATTGCTGATTGCTGGGAGATAATACCACAAGAAGGAAAATTCACTTGCTTTGTTTCTGTTCCTAAACAGCTGTTTCCTGGACATGGCTGGAAACAGGGTACTGGACTAGAAGAACCTTTGATTTAACTCATTATGGTTGCTGTTATTTCTCTGTAAAGTAACAGCTGGTTGGAGCTATGCCTAATAATGGTTGGTAAAGGAGGACCCAGACAAATGATACAGCTGGGCATTAAAGGAGGTTGCATTGATGAAGAGTGATGGAGGTGGTCATACTTGATAGTTGAAATGAGGCTTAATTGCTGCTGTTCTACAAATACTGCTGCTGTTCAACACATGTTGCTGGCTAAAATTCCCTTTTTTTAAGATTTTAAGGCCTTAATCATATTGCCCTGACAATCAGCAAAATGGCCATATTATGTGGACTGCAAGATGTCAACAAGGCACACCCACTGTCCACATTTGGCAGCTTTTTTAAAAAAGTGAAATAACAAGCTCCAAGAGAGCCAAACCAAACCCAAAATGAAGACAAAACCAGAAGGACCATCCAGATGGGTGTGACACTGTCTATCTGAAACAGACCTTTTTTTTCAACAGGTCTTATGACACGCTTGTCCGAAACTGGAATCTAAGTCATCAGGTTTATGGTAACAAATTATTCAAAGTGAGGAACGAACTCCCCTTCTGTATGTTCAGGATTCTTTAGATATCTATTGTGAGATGAAAGAAAGAAAAAAGGAATCTGTGGTTGTCTAACCTCAAACCTCTAATGCAGAATGCCATTACTGGTGATGGATAGTGTGTTGTGGGCATACTAACTGCAAAATATATTGATTAGGTTGATGCATGCCTTAATTCAGGGTTGTCTCGGACACACTTGGGCCACCCAGATCACTCTTCTAAAGGACTTAATGGAGGCTTTCAGAGCATGAAAATCTCATTGTGTCCCAAAATATAATGACTATGATGATCAGGGAGCCCTCTGGAAATGTAACTGATGTTACTGAACTCTCTCTATTTACTCTTTCAGCTATTGCATGACTATGAAAATGTATAGGCAGTTAATTCTTTATAACCTTCCTCTTTGTGCACCATTACTTATGTAGAACTGATAATTTTAAAATAAACATTCTTGTTATTTATTGAATATTTAAAGATACTTTTAATGAAGTATTCCAGAGTAGAAATCAATAGTTTAGTTGTCCATAAACAAAACTTGTTGATAGATGTTATAAATGGAGGATCTCTTAAGTTTTTCCTCTGTATTGAAATATTAGCTAGAACAAAAATATCTGCTTAACATTTTTAGTTCAGTCTGACTCTTGTAGTACTTTATCCAGCTTTCCAAATCTGCCGCAGTCAATTAAGGTTCACAGCACTTGCTTATTTTGAGTGAAATTTTGGAGCATGTGGGTTGTTAGAATGTGTGGGGTTTCCCTCTAATGTATTGGTGTCTTGGAAGTTACTACTGTGTGCTCTCCACCTTTGGTCATAAAGAACAGAGTGGGTAAGCAAAACTTTCCATCCTTTTATGACATGTGGTCAAAGTCACACTTCAGCATGCGCTAAACAGATCTTATTCTGTTTAAGTTGGTTGACATTCAGGGATGGAAATGAAATTATAAAAATGATCCCTTATTATATATATATGTTAAAGGTGCTCTCTTCTGCAATAACTTCAGAAAGCATGTTAATTTTTTGCTTTAATGCATAGCATATTATTAATGACAGCTCATCTGAAAATCCTCTCCTATCCAAAGGAGGATAAAGGCTATTTAGTATAAGCACACACTCAGGACTAATATGTAAGCAAGGCACTTTAACTGTTTTTACATATTGAAGACTTGGGGCAAAATTTGAATCTTGTATTGGCAAAACAAGTTGTGGGTTTTTTCCTCTGCAGAGGAAAATTTCAAATTTCTGTTTTGCAAAGTCCTTCTCCACAAAGTCTTGCCCAATTTCACAATTACACCATTGGATGTCAAATTCTGTTTTTCCAGTACTTTTTCTATATTAAATAACTTTTGTATTTGTGATTTATAGAGGTACCCCAAAAAGTGCTGGGAGTGTGCATGGGGGACTTTTCTAGCAAACTACTCCCTAAAATATGGCTTTAAAAATATATTGCAGACGTGCCTGTGAGACTGTATCATCGTCTAGGATGACTTCTGTTGGGTGTCATGTAAATACAGTTCTAAATAGCGATCCGAGTGGAACATCCTCCATGGAAGGATGTGATTTTATTCTTTCCTAGGGTAGAAAAAGACAAACCTTTTTAGATTTGACCATCCTTCTCTGTTGGAAAGGTGGAGGGAGAACAAGGATACTGAGACAGCTAATCAACATTCTAATATTGGTAGTCTTTTTACTGTCTTACAACACAGGTTATACTGGCTGAGTCTGTGTACTGTCTGAGTGTGTATATAGGGTGATTTAGTCATAATCCACTTGAATAAAGCTGTTCCTACCCATAAAGTAAAATGACAACAGTGCAGTACTTCTAGTGGTGAACCTTCTTAGTAGTTTTCAGAGTCTGACTGCCTTTCAGGTATCATATGGTGTCATTGGGCATAGAAATAAAGAAAATTTCCCTCAGTGGCAGCAAGGCTTCCTGTGTTTTATAGATGAAGGATTGATTAGTTGGAGTGACAGGGTGCAAGAGCAAATATAGTTTGGAAGCCATCCTGGCTATCTCGGAAAAGGGTCACAAAATCTCAGCAACCTATAGCAGGTCAGTAAATGGACTGTGATGGGATAAACCAACAGTGATGACTTTTTTTTTTTATGTGATTGGCAAAACTTCAGGAAAGCCAAAAGAAACGCCTTTTTAATAGTGGAGTCGTTTCTCTTTTGCATTCGTTACCTTTGGTGGATGAATATGTATTTTCTTAGGAAGGTGCTCTGTATTTGCAGACTTCAATGTTTGCCAAGTACTGCTCCAGTTAGACTAGTAAATATTTGTTTTTGATTGAAAACCTGGTAGATATTTGTGTATAACCCATATAAATGGCTAGAGGCATTTTCCAGGTACAGCTGAACAGACACAGCCCTGCACTGGCCTTTCTGGAAAGTTTTCCTCTTTCTATGAGAATTAAGTCATGTAGTTTTGTGGGATAGAACCAGAAATAGCTGCCACACTCTTCACCTTTCAGGGAACTGGGGATAGGGGCAATGAAAAAACACATGAATAAAGATGATTGCCAAATGTTCAAACTTCTCTGAACATTAACATTGAGAGAAGTCCTGATCCAAGTCTCTACACCCCAGGCTTATCTCTAATTTTAAGGTTGGTTTGCACAGTACAACTTTAAAATGTTGGGTGTTTTTTTTCATGGGGAAGGAAAGCAGCAGGACAGAAGGGTGGTTTTCTCTGATGCCCTGAGAAAGGGTGGTTGCTCCTTATTCCTTAGTTTACCGCAAAAGAACCACGATTCCCAGAGTATCTCTGGTTTTCTGCTTGCTTCCCAGACATGTATATTTTTCCTCTACAGGGATCTAAAAAGGCTATTTCTTTTCTACATCTAGAAATCATCCTGCTGGTACTCTACAAATGTGTCTGCTCTCGCTTAATGTAGCAGCAGTTGTATAGATGTATCGGTGTTTAGCTGTAACTTTATCTGTGGTTCAGTTTTGTTCTGAATTCCTTGTGGCATCTTCACAGTGGCATACATAATGTAGTCAAAATGCCTCTTGGTTCTCTTGTTTTAATAGAAACACAGTGCCCTCCCCAGAGTCATTAAACTGTTGTGAAAACTGTGTGCAAGTGAAGCTGTAAGTGATTTCTCTCTCTGCTGGTTGTTAATACACTGAGGCAGAGCTTATGCAATAAGGGGAGTCTGCAGCAGTGTGGGTTCAACAGCAATAATACAGAAAATGCTTTTACCACTGCTGATAGGCCTTGCAGGGGGCATGAAAGGATGATTTCTCCTCCTCCTTTTGGGGGAGTTTAAAAACTAGGGACAAGTTTAGAGGAGAGGAGGAAGCTGGGACTATTATGATGAAAGAGCAGTGATTGTACTTGGCAATGAGAACATGCGTGTTAACACTGACATAGCAGTTCACTTCTCAGTATCTGTGTACAAGATTTTTGGTTGAGGAGGAAATGTTCCACACACATTCTTTATTTAATGCTTGTTCATCACAGGGTTTATTCTTTTGCTCAAAGCATCTCATGCAGACTGTCGTCTTCTGAGGACTTGCTCAAAGATGACTTGCTGTTCTGGCACAATCTAGCAATTTCTTCAATAGGTTTCTAAAATGTGTGAGGCATGTCTAAATCTAAGAGGGGGTAGAGTAGTAACCAGATCATCAATAGGCAGTATATAAATTCCATATGAGCAATATCCAGATTTGCAGCCTACCAACTCTATTTGACTACAGGCTGTAGAATGATTGTCTGCAGTTACATTAACATAAGCACAGGGATGTGGCACCAGTGATTTGTCTCTTCATAAATATACCTGAATCAAGTATTTGCAGAGGCAACTGTCTCTCATCTGTCTCCATAACATACCTACCTTGAAAGGTTTTATTCCATGACTGTGGACTTGCAGTTTAGCAATGTGCAATTAATGACATTTGTCCATATTGAGTCACTTGCAGAATGTGAACAGTTGTTGGGTTTGGTGCTTGAAAAAACTCCTTGGCCAAAAGTATGGAGATGCATCTCTCTGTCACTTATTTAGTAACTGGGATATGGTTGTTTATGTATTTATCTTTCAAAATTAACACCTAGGTGACTTATTAGATATTAAAATTTAGCAACAGTTTTTGTATGATCAGATAAGTGACTACCCTTGTAAAAATTTCAAGCTCTTTGTTCAAACTTGGTACTTTGAATCCAACTATTTGCCTTTTGTTTTTTGAGTTGGAGTCTTTCACTAATGGCAACATGAAGAAAATGTCCAACTTCTGTATTATAGGACTTAGGTTTTCATGAAAGACTTCTGTTAAAGGTGTTACAAAATCACTAATCAGTGTCTCATCCTATGGATTCATCAGCCAGTTCTGAATGAAACTCAAATATTTTTTTCAGTGTTCTTTACCACAAGGTCACTAAGGCAAAATATTTAACATGACTTTAAAAAAATATAAGGTCCTGGGCACGCTTGTGGATATGATGGATATCTTGAATTATCTGATGTTGTTAGATATGGAACTTGCTTATCCAGGTTGCTTGAGAAGTAAACTCTGTTTTCTCAAACATTTAGAAATAACTGGCTGGAACGTGTAATGTAACAATAAAACACATAACTTGAACATGCTTGTGGTGAAAATCTTCCTCAAAACTGCAGGTCTGGAACCAGACCTGAGGAAAACCCAAACCCTGAGAATTTTCAGGTATGTTCACTTTATGAATATTGCCATGATGTGGACTCTGTAGGTAAGCAATCTCTACAGAAATGAAAGAATAATAAAAAATTGCAGCTGAGAGGAATGCAGTTCTTCTAGGGCATCCTCTGACTGTGAGCAGGATCAAATCAAACTATGTCACTCTGTACAGGCTTTCTTTTAACATGTCCTTAATTCTCCTAATGGTGGATGTTCTGTCCAAGAAAAACAGTCCTGTGCTTCACTATTCCTTTACGTCAAATGTTTTCCTGAATATGTGTAACTTAGTCATATTTCTATTTGTTCTGACCACCATCGATTAATTCTTTCCCCTTTTTTCAGCAGGCCATTTTTCTTCTCTTTAAGCAACCCCAGTTTCTCAGTCTTTTTTGGCAGCTCATGGTTTCTGAACTTCAGACCATTCCCATGACTCTTCTCTGGAATTTCTCTAAATGGTCCAAATCAGGGCATAATTATTCAGCCAAGGTCTTGCAAAAGCTGAATGAAGTGGGCACTTCATATGCCTCACAGTTTTTACTCCTGGTTATGTGTTCCAGGATGATGGTTACAGCCTTATTTATTCAAAAGTCTTGTTCCCTTCATGTAGCCAGCAGTTCTTCATAGTCCTCACCTCTTCTTCTAGCCATAAGTGAATATGCCCACTTCAGTGTAAAAATACTGCACTTCCTGAATTTCCTCTGACATTGTTTTTACCACATAATTTATTAACATAATTTGGAATTCTAGTCCTGTCCTCCAAGGCAGATTCGTCTCTAGCTGCAGCATCATCCATCTAAGTTATGTTGCATAGGCCAGAGAATCCGCCCAAGTTAATGCCAGCTTAAATGTTGGGAACTGTGGTTGATATGCAATGTAAAAGTCCCATTTTTTACTTAAATTCCTGGCCAGACTCTACAGAGAAGGTGTACTAAGAGATCTGCATCCCATTTTGAAGATGAGAAAACTGAGGCCCAGAGGAGTTAGCAACTTGTTCAAGGTCATGGAGAAAGATGGTGGGGAGCAGAGTCCAGTCCCAGCTGTATCAACTCCCAGACCAGTGCCTTAACCACAAGCTCATCTTTCTGCCCAGCTGAGTCTTTCTGTCTGCCTCCTGGGCAGAGCCCAGCCCTTGGTGAAAGATCAAGATACAGTGTAAGCAAACTTGTGTTTATTTTAAAATGTGGTACTTCGTAGGCTCTCAGATAGTCAGCATGGCTGCTGAGCTGCTGGAGATGTTGGTATGCATCATGGGGTTTTTGCTACATTGGTATGTGTATAAACCCTGTGACAAATACCAGTGTAGCCAAGGCAAGCTTCAGGAAGCAGGAGGCACCTCAGCTGGAGTTGATTACCACTTCTGTATATCCTGTTGGCTTGGGGAAAATCTGGCAAGTACATGTTGGGAAGAGTGGATAGTGAGAATAGGAAGGAATTAGTGGTCATGCAGAGGTCAGAGTGAGTGGCATAGCTTGTTAATATTAGTCCTGAAGCCAGATGACCTCATAAGATATATTGACTTTGAGAAAGGTGATGCACTAATCCATTTGGATACCTGTCCTATGAATTCACTGTGAGATTTGGCTAGACAAGCTTCATAGTGATCCCAGCTGTCTTGCTATAACGTGTGTCTTGGGAGTAGAGGGGTGATTATGCCCTTCTTTGTTTCTTGGCTAGTTATCACAGGAAATGTATACCTACTTCACTGGTGGCCTGTCTTGCAAATGTTTTTGAAGTACTGGGCCCTAGAAAGGTCAAGCAGACGTCAGTGAAAGACAGAGTTTCAGGTTAAGAATTTAATCTCTTGTAACTAGAGGCTATTTCTGTTGTCAGGGATTTGTCTTTGAGAAAAAGGGACATCTAATTCAAAGAATATCACCTGGTTTAACCTACTTGGATATAAATCCAGAAAAAGGCAGCCATCTCGAAGAAGAAATGTCTAGTAGTGAAGTGATTTGCAGGAAAGATCCTTTTCTAGTCCACTTAGGCATCAGGCATCTCTGCATTGCTTAACTATATAAAGTGCTAGGGTTAAACTTGTGCTGCAGTCCTGAGTGATACTGCAGTGTTCAAAATGGTAGGAATGAGAGGTACTGATGTTTGTGGGATGTGCTGTCATGCTTGGGAAGTGTCTATGCTCTAAGCTCCTCTGAATGGAGAAAGAAAGAAGGGGTTAATGCAGCTTGTGGGGAAACAGGAAATGTCCCAGCTGGAACTGATTATCTGCTGTGTAGCCTAAGCTGTTGGGATGGGAGACATATGGCTGAGAGTAAGACATGTTGCTTAGCTTGCAAGGATGTGCTATCAGCAAATGGGCCTTTTACATTGGTTAGAAGTCTCCCTCCATACTTAGGGATGGATCTGCTGGGCTATTGGCGAAGTGTCAAATCACATTTAACCTTTTCCACTGCCCAAGAAGAGGCATGTGAAGTAAAAGCTGCATGTCTTTCTGCATCTGGCCAACATGCCTGCTGCTGTGTGGTTTTAGAGCTGTCTAATGCCTCACTGTTCCTGTCCATTTGCCTCTATAGCAAGGTGACATGAATTCGTGAGGCAACATGGAGTATTCAGAGATCGGAGCATGACTGGGAGAGCCCTACTGTCAAACAGATTCTCGTAACTTGACAGCTACCAGGGGCATGTTAATTGTGGCTGTATCTAATTAGCAGGGCCTGTGACCTCTGCACCAAGTCTTAGTTTGTAAGCAGTTACAATATGTACAAGTTTCTTCTGAGTCATTACAACAGGTCCGTGTTTCTTCTAAAATGAATACAGCCATGGGCATAATCCTGTGTCCAGCAGTGGTTAGTACCCAGGTCTGTGCATAATACTTCCTAATGAACAGCTGTGGGGCAAGCCATCTCTAAAATACTTGTTTGTGGCTATTTTGGTTTTTAAAGAAGTATGTGTTACAGAATGTATCCTTATTTTCTTTTTTTCTCTTTTTACATGCTGTAGTGCTGAGGCAGGATTTTCTAGAAACGTTCCACCCTAGGCACCTGCTTGGCTAATTTTCTCCATCTTTACAAGGTGTCTTGCAACCTCTGTCAGATCCTGGAGTTTTTCCTTGGACTCTGTATGCAGCAGCTGGGGAGTATCAAGGCTCATGCACTCAGGCAAGGCTTTGATGTTGCTCCAGTGATACAGTTGATAACACCTGATTGTTTTCCATCTAGATTTCCTCAGAAATTGAACTTGATCGAACACATGTTAGGCGCTGTAAAACTAGACAAAAGCTTCTCCAATGGGGCTAAAACAGCAGTTGCACAGCTTTGGGTTTGTTTTCTTTAATAAACTATTTTTCCTTTTTTCTTTCTTTTGCTGGGAGCGGGGGGAAGAAGCAGATGTTGGGAGAGACAGTTCACACTGGGGAGAGAACCAATAACATTCCTGCTGATTAGAACAGCATAAAGCAAATAATTTTTGCCTTTGAGTAGGAGCTCTGGTATTACTACAAGAAAACTGCAGCTGAGCACTATTCAGTGGCCTGGACAGGTTCAACTCCACTATCTTTTACAGCAGAAGGGTTCTTTTACCAAACTGTTTCCCCCTCCCTGAAGAGCTATGTCCCTAACAATTCAGGTTTTATGTCAGACCCTGGCAATCTGGGAAGATAATGAAGTTTTCCATTTTGAGGACATCCCCTGAAGTTCTGACACTGAATGGATTTGAGCAGGTACAGTTTTTCCTCAATTCTGGAACACAAAATGAACGCCTATTCTTGCAAAAGGAAGGTGGGCATTTGTCCCACAGCTTTAATAACTGCAATAGCGAGAGGCAGTTGTTCCAGCTTATATCAGTGCTGAACCTGACCTTGGAGTAAAATGTGCCTGTGTAACAACAGCTGGGGTCAAATTGCTGGATTTTTCTTTTTTCTTTTTTTTCCTTTAACTTGTTTACACAACAATAACCATGGAATTTTGGAGTTGTTTCTCCAGAATGAAGCCCACATACCTATGGTTTGAGGATCCATTCTTACACATGTGATAGTCTTTTTTTCTCTTATCCCTCACGTTAAAATTGAAAGGGTGGAAAAGATTGCATACATGGGGATTTGACAAGGAGATGCCAAGCCTGCCACAGACAAGGAAAATGATTTAGTGGTTCCCTCTGCCACATAAAGGTCTCTGAGAGAGTGGAGGTCTTGCTACCAGCTGCCTCAAACCCAATGGGAGGATGAAATCCTCCCCTGAGCAGGGGGTGGGCACTTAGTCTGTTTGCCATTTAAAAGAGCTGGGTTGAGACAGGAGTGTTCCATAGGGCCTGCTGCTTAAGGGTGGATGATTCCTATTGAATGGTACTACTCAGGATAATTAGAGGTGGCAGTGCTGGTCCTAGTTGGCTTTCATCTACCCAAGCAGTTAAGGACATGTATAGCTTCAAACCCTGCAGTAGTTCAGTTGACTTGATCCTGCTCTGCTGAAACCAATGGCAAAGCTCCCATCTTGACTTTCATTACAACAGGATCAACATCTGCAGGAGCCCCTCGAGATATGAAATGCAGTGAAGACTGCATTAGTAGGAATTACTCCTGTACTTGTGAAATACAAATATCTGTACCATAGTGCGAGGCTAATGCTAAAGTTTCACATTTGTTGTTCTGACCAAGAATTCACATTAGTTTTGTAATGAATGGGAAGATTGCTGGCAGCACAGGAGAGAGTGTCTATACTGCTCTGTTAATTTTTAGCATGCAGCAAAGCCTGAATACATGACTCCAGCTTTTTTCCCTGGTGGAGTTTGCTTTGGCTTGGTGGCTGGGCCACTTATTCTTCTCTTCCCTGTGAGTTTTATCAGGGCTCCAACACTCTGGCAAACACATCTCAAATATTTGAGGCTCTTGAAGTTTTCCTTAGATTTGTTTAAGTGTAATGACACAAAGGATGTAAAAGCTTTTGCTAGATAATTATTGGGCCTTAACATCTTTAAGTGTTTTCTGATGTTCTGCAGCTCAGTATGTGACTTGCTTTTTTTTTTTTTTTTTTTTTTCATGATCTGCTTTTGTGGAGATCTTGACATCCTCTGCTTGCTTGATGAAACAAATCTGGAGGCAGAACTTCAGTCTTTACAGAAGACATCTTTGGGTACCTTAATGGTGAAGATTTAAACGCCACTGATAATTAGATTCTAAGTGACTTGCTGGAGATCAGAGCAGATTTTCACAAGACCAGTGGCCTAAAGATTGAATGGCTGTTCCTATTTAAATAATTCACAAAAATGTACTAGTTAATAAGAGATTATGAGAAAGCACCTGAAATTTTTTAACAGTGTTTAGGACTTGGCACAAGAAGAGCATGTACCCGAAATGTGGTTGATGTAGTGACTGCCTTTGCACAGTTGCAGCAGTGCTCTGCTAGGTGAGTGACACAAGCTGGAACAGCAACCTGGCTGTAAGCAGGAGGAAAGCAAAGGTAGCATGACCTCCTGGCTCAGCCAGATCAAGGAGGGAAGATGGTGACCTGAACTACTGGCTAATTTTAATTTCCCCCCTTCCCTTCTCTCTTCTGCTGCAGGAGCATTTTGTTAACAAATCTTGCTGCTGAAACCAGATGAGACTGTAACCCACATGGGAGGGGAAAAAGGAAAAGAATTCCATTCTGAGTTCTCACATGCTATTAGTGCCACACAATGGGAGGGAGGAGGCGATACTCAGTATAGCTTTACCTAATGCTGTGGGTCATGTACCTGAGGTACTCAGTGGCCTGGCCAGCTGTAATGGGAAGAAAAATATTTTGAGATTCTTAGCTGATCTTATCCCCCAGTTGAGGATAAAGTGCCTTTCTCTACAGATGAGCAAACCCCAGTCCAGAACAGGGAATGTGTTTCTGCATAGATGTGGCTTAATGGATAAGAGAACTTAATGCTTTGTGTGATTCAGCATTCTGGCTCCCAAAAGGTTATTCAGCTAGTCTAAAATATAGTATGCTTGGAACAATGACAGCACCCTTTCTGTTATATTGTAGAAACTTTTGCTGTATTTTGATAAGGATCAGTGAAAAATGAAACATTATTCCTTAATCCCTGAAGAGTCATCTAGCAGAGCAGTTGAAATGCACAAGGAATAGCTATGAAGGAGAAAATAATGGACTGGCTGTTTAGTCCAACAGAAAGTCTTAGGTGGCAACTCCTGTTTTGCTATGAATAGCAATTTTTCTGTAGCATTTTTATTTCACATTGATGTAGGTTAGTAAAGCAGTAAAACTTCATACACAGCCAGAACTCAAACCGATGGCTAGTTAGAAAGCAAACCTTTTCTGTTTATGTATATATCTCTGCACTTGGAAATTATAAAATGTTTACTTTGAGAAGATCAGCCTTGGTGTATGGAAGCAGAAGACCTGTATTTCTTGAGGCCATCCTATTGGAAGGGAAAGGCATCATCAGTATAGTGATCATGAACATCTTTTCTATTTTTCTTTTGGATTCACTGTCAAGGAACTACACAGATACCACTGGGCCCTTATAGTGTGCAGGTGTTGCACCTGGGGAAAAATTTTCAAATCTGCATAAGGCAATGGGGTAGATGGTTCCTGCTAGGATTACCTTGGGGATTGGCATATCTGGTTCTCCAGGTGGCTCTGAAAATTGTACCCTAACCAGCAAATACATGCCTTCTTTCAAAAACTGCTGAGATCTACAATGTACCATAAGGTATTAACGGAGGCAGGACTTTAGGATGGGTTGCATATCAGGAATACATTAGAAACATAAGATCTAGTGATTTATTCTCCCCCCCCACCCCAGCACTACCATTCCTAAATCACTTCTGTGCTTAAAATCCTCATCATCGGCCTATATGTGGGTTTAAAACAGTGCTGTGCCTTATGCTGCTGCCACAGTTGTCAAACCTTGGGGCAGAGGAGGAAGTAGACATCAAGTGTTGTCTTGGTGTTCCTCTTGGGAAGAGCTATGGGCTATACAAAACCATGCTAGTGCACATCGGTGTGCAAAGGAGCTGTCACCACCTTAATAAATTGACTAATGCTATCTCCCTTTTGGCTTGGGAGGACTGTGGTCTGGAGAATCATGCATCCAGACCATGCCTAAAAGTCAATATTGAGCCTGTGCCAGATAATTAGCATTCAAAAGACAATGCCTTACTCTCCCAAACTAAGAGTATCACATGTTGTTCTGCCACTTTTTTTTTCTAATATTGTGGATCTCATTAAAAGGTAAACCAATATCGTACCATGCCTTTCACTTGACTGTGGTATGCCCTATATTTAGAACGGATGTCAAAGTATGGTATTTGTGCTGTATCCTGGCCAATGTTACTTTTAATGATGCCATCTGTGCTTCAGTGTTGCTCTCCTTCAAATGCTTTTAAAATGGGTAAAAGAAATTCAAAGTAGGAACTGATAGTTAAAAATTAGTTGCAATGTCTTTGACATACTGCCCCTTACCAACGTGCTTGAAGAGTTATATAATTCAAGACACAGGGATGGAACAGACTATAAAACTCTAGAGAGTTAACTCAGCTAAAGGAGACCCTGGCAAGAAGATAATAAAAATAAGTAATCAACAGCGGTTTTTGCTTTTAAACAGAAAAGGAAAACCACAAAACCTTCCTCCCCCAAATGGAATAAAAATCACTTAAAAACAGTAACAAAAATGCAATGCTTACAAAGGGCTCTAGACAGCTAAGAGGATGGAGGGAGCTCCACATCTTGAAGCTTGGTATGTAAAGCCATGGTCTTCTGGCTGAATGCATCCTTTAAGGAATCTTCCTTTCAGATGAACAACATCTGTCATTCTGAGGATGACACTGCTGTTTTAGCAAAGCATTGCTTGAACACTGGAGGGCAGACCTTGTAGCTTTATGATTTGGGGGCAAGCAGCTCTTATTAAGACACTAAAGGATTGCCTCCCAACTAATATTACTGAGGAATGTAGTGCATATAAACTCCCCCATGTCACCATAAATGTTATTCTGTTTCCTTCTTTGGCTGAGTTGAGAGAGCAGCCAGCAGGTAAAAAGCTGAAGGTTCCTCTGCTAGTTCCTATAGCAGAGTTCTGCTCCACAGGGCTACTCTGCTGCTTGTGCTGTGCAAAGATAATCTAGGAGAGCAGTGAATCCAGCCCAGGGTATCCATCATGGTGAGGAGGGCTGAAGAGGTTTTGATGTGATCTGTGCTAGACAACAAATACCCAAGTTCTGTGTTGAGTTATAGCAGCGCTGGGAGGTTTCGACTGAGCATATAGCTTGTCCACAGTCTTGCCACATTAGCAGATGTGATCTACCTCAAGGCACGTAAAGTCTTGGAGCTGACATAGTAGCTGACTTGATTGGGCCTCCACCCAAATACCCAGCAGCAAAGCCTTCCAAAAAGGAAATGCAGTATTCCCAGGGCTGCCAGGATCTAAGTGTCCTGCTAAATGCTTGCAAAATGCTTCTGGGTATACAGCTGTTTACAGGTCAAAGTCAGAGACCACTTTACAAATACTTTGAGTTGGCAAGTCATGGAAGACCAAGGCTTGCTCCAAATGAGAGTATTGATTGAAACATTAATTGTTATTATGATTGATTACTCAATAAATCTCCTGCTGAACTTTATTTATAATGCGGGTTTGTGTGCTGCAATTTTTTTAGTACTTTGATACCAAACTGTAAATAGACAGATTTGGAAATGTGAGTTTGTGTATGGTATCATGCAAGTGTACTGTTACTCCTTCTGATATTGAAATTATCCAGCATTGATTAAAATATCATGACTTATCAGATGGATAATAAATAAGCAAGCTGATCAGGTTGACCACCATTTTAGAAAAAAGACATAATGCTAAGTGGGAAACATCTCCAGAGTCTTGTCCAGCTGCCTGTTCAAATTTTCAACGGTGCATAGAAACTGCAAATAATATTTAAGACTGATACTTTTTGCAGGCACTGAAGGCATCCCACCAGTTGCTTACCAGAGAAGAGAAATGTTACACTGACAGAATACTAATACAGATATAGAGTTGCAGTGGGCCAACTCTTCAGCTATCTGTGCTCTTTCTTGGCTTTATAGGGGGTCTAGATCTACAGTTAGTGTAGCATAATGGTAGTATTGTATGATATTTTGTTGCATAGGTCTTGACATAGGTGGAAAGACCAAAGGAAAAGAACTCTAATGCTTGCCAGCAGACTAGAGATGCTTATACAACTTATCCTTTGAAAACAAATGAGCTAAAGAAAAAGGGGTTTAAAATGCTAATCGAAGATGTGGTCAGGAATGTTCTTAGCTGGTTAACCAGAAATATACTTTTTAGCTGTTTTTATTTATTCATTTGTTGAACAGAGTGAATAACTGCAAGTTTTGGGGGCTGGAAGGACAAAGAAACTAATTTGGCTCTCTGTAGGTAATACTTCTTTGATTTGCAGTCCTCTACCAGCCTTCTGGCTTCAAATGGAATAGAAGGACTGTGCACCTTGCAAAAGCAAACCCTTTAGAAGTACAGGTTACACAGAAAAAACCCCATGTGGTCTGCAAGAGTATGAAAGCAGAACTTAACTTGAGATCACGGCCACAAGGTCTCATTGTTGATATGTTGTTCATACAGTTCCCTTCCTTTGCCATATCTCAGTGACAAATTGCTTTGGTATGGCTGGTGTCTTTGCTCATAGGCAAAGAATTGTTGAAGTGTCACTATTCTACTGTTTGCAGTTTTTTCTCAAGAGGCCTTCATCTTCTGGAAAGCAGTATTTTTTATAAGGAGAATCTCTCAAAAAGTAGAATTAAACTTCCTTATGCTTCTTACTTCTGTCTTTTAATACTGACCTATTTATTGTGCCAGTGGTTTGGTCAACCCTGGACACAGGGAGGTTAAATGCTTGAATCTCCATGTGGAGGAATATGTAATTCTAAGCAACTGGCTAAAGCTTACTTAAATGTTCTTGAGAGGGAGTTAGGCTGACTAGCTTTGACCATGTGAAATGTTAAATTGTGCCATGCTCTGCTAGGAAATGGAAACTAATGGAATTGATAAAATTTGGAAAGGATATGGGATGCCAACAAGTGAGCATTTCCTATTGCCTCATATCCTATCAGTGGTGAAATATAAGCTGCTGCTTAAAAAGGAATTCACAGTAGGTCAACAGATCACATGTAGCTACTGCAGATAGACTCAGTGCTGCTTAACAGTAGATGATGGGGAAAATTAAACTTCAGAAAACCCCTGGCTCCTTTCCTAAGCATTTAGACAGCTGACTTACTGGACCTGTGCTAGAGGCTGGCTGTGCATCAGACCCAAGTGGGTGAAAAATGATTTCTTCAAATTGCTTCCAAGAAACTACAGACTTTGCATGGATCCCTGTTTCTATCTGTACCAGGAAAATGTGAATTAACTTTGATTAAACTTTACTGATGGTATCTAAATAATGAAGTGTCTTGTTAGATCCAGTGGGCAACTCGGGCAAAAAGACTGATGGGAGTTTTCCTCTCTCGAGGCCTGAAGCCTTCAAAACCAAGGGGCTCTTGGCAGAACATCCAGTACATGGCTTCATGGGCTTTTGTATTTTTGGAAACTAATGAAAGAAATGAGCCTAGGAACAGCCCCAAGGACCCTGTCACTTACTGGGTTTGATTTGCCAGAAGACAGTTATAAGTGTTGATCCTGGGTCCACATGTAAGAAAGGATGTTTAGTTGAGTAAGGAGACAACAAGGGCTCAGCCTAGGTGATTTAGCTCTGGGTGGAACTTGGGAATGCTGGTGATTGTATGCAAATCTACTTCTGGTGGCCAGCAGTGATGGAGCAATGAGTGTGCTTCCCATTAGCATGTGTTGTTACACAAGAAGACAGATTGCTGCTTTGGCAAATGACATGGGTCCTCTGCCAAAGACAAAAGTTTTGTTCTATGTCAAAACTGAGACATTTATGCACTTTTTTTCTCATATGTAAAAAAAAATTATAATTCCTGATTTTTCTTTGCTACATGGTCATTTCTAGCTCTGGGCTTTGACATGGAAGGCCCTGTAGGACTGGACAGATAAAACAAGACCTTATTTACATAGGCCTCTTGTTTATCTTTTTGCTTCTTTTTGGAAGATCATGATGGTCCAGTGAGGTTTTGTGCCAAGACTTGTGCAGTTCAACCTATCATCCATGATCTAAAAAGAATGAATAGCAAGGTGAGAGAAATCACCTCTGATACAGAGTTATGCAGACAGTCAAATCTAAAGCTGTCAGTGAAAAAAGGTGCAGAAAGATCTCATGACAATGACTGACAAAGTAAAATATAAATAATAGGTCCTCTGCTACTGACTGCTATCCTGCAGCCTATTCCAAACAGGTCTTTTTTTCCTTCCCTAAGGAGCCAGTTCTGAAGAAAAGATGCTAATTTAGTTTTTAGCATCTCTTACACCTAATTCCCTTTGGTCTTGCAGCAAAGTTCCCAAGATCCTACTCTTCTGGTAGAAAGTGAGATGGCCTTTCCAGGCCTGAAGCTGGCAACAAAACATACACCAGCATGCTGACACACAGTGTTATCAGCTGCTCTATCAGTCAGGTCATATGCCTTTCCACAAGCTTTAAGGGCTAATATTTGCTGTGGCTAGAAATGCAACTTGTGGGAAGTTGGGGTTGATAACTGTTGCTGGCAGTACTCTTGTCTTGTGGCTGTTGCTAAGGCCAACATCAGCATGGAAAAGGTGGAGTCAACCATAATTAGCCCTTTTTAGGAGGTAATGCTTTTTAATGCTAGCATTGGAAGGAGGAGAGGATGGGAGTGTTTGGCAGCACTACCGTTGCTGATGATTGTGCTGCCTGTCCTGCCAACACTTGCTTGTGTAGCTGGGGCAAATGCATGCTTCCATAGGCAGTTCAGAGGCTGCTGTGTTGCAAGAGAGTTCTCAAAGCCTGAAACAGGAGCCACAGCATTTGTATGTTCTTTTATGTGTATTCTAACCTTCATGTGAATTGCACGTGCATTATGTCTTATTTTGGTTTTCTTCCTTCATTGGTTGGTACCAGGATGTTCAGGATGTTTAAATAGAATCGAATGTTACTGTTTCTTTCAGTGCTAGAGCCTTGTCTTGCTGCAGATTTTGCTAATGTCACTTTCTCTTGCTGATTGGTGTTGAGACTTCTGACCAGCTGCTGATAGACACAAATCTCTGTGTGATTTGTTACAATGGCTGGACTTAATTCAGAGCAGAAATAGATCTCAAAGAATTGTTGTTTCCCCTTGTTCTTAGTGAAGCATGTAGAGCTTCAAATGCCCAAGAGCACGTATGGCTTCTAACTGAACAACATCCTGTTTGGATCTGTCCTCCTCACTATTGATCACAAATCCTGTGGCTGCTGCTACTGTGGTATGTTTCCTCCCCGCTCCACCTACTCCAAGCTGCTGCTGGTGGTCTCCAGCTCCATACTTCCTTCATCAAAGACCAAAATGTCCATGTCGCAGATGGTGTTAATAATAACAATTGTGTCTCCAACAGTGCTAATGGGCATGGGCTTCCTTTCATCCATCTCAAATGTTTGAAATCCTCTTCCAGCACCAACCACCCCTTTTTCAGGCAGCTCAGTGGGGTGGTTTGGCTTATGTCAGGAATACCAGCAGGCATACTGATGATGAAACAAAATCTTAATTGCAGTACCCCATGGATTCACCATTCCACTGCCTCCTTACTGCTAGCTGTGGAACAAGAGCAACTATGAAGCAAGGTCTTAAATTGTGCATATAGGAGTAGCCCATTGACCATATTGGCTCATCTGATGTGAGCTCAGAAACTTGTTCCAAAGTTTTGCTTGAAAAATAAATGTATTTCTAGCCCTTTCTATGTGCTACAGGGAAAACCCTGAAAATGAATGGAAACTTTCAAATGCAACCTTCTTCAAGTGAAAGTCACATCTTGATTTAGGAACAAACTTTTCCATTTTCATCCTTTTTTAACTGTTCTTCTGTTTCTTTGACCTATTTAGTCTCTCTAAAACACATCCTCTCGTTTTCCAATGTGTGAAAATAAGACTGGAAGGATGGGGAAAGTTGCTGGCCCTTTCAGGAACAACAGCAGGTTTTGAAAGTATAAAACTCCTGTGATAGAGAAGGCCAATATAGCCTGCAAGTCACAGAATATTCCAACTAATCAGTAAATGTGACATTCATCTGTGTTGGGTCTGGCTCAGTGCACAGCAGTATGGGGCCTTCCTCTGGGCAATATTTTCAGCCCCCAAGCCATTATGGGAAAATATGAGATAGTTCTTGGAGTTGCCTTGTAGAAAATTGGGTCAGGAGTCAGCTGACCAATATCTTATTTTAGGCTTTTCCTCTGCTCTGCTGCATGTTCATATGCATCATTTTCTGTCTACTCTTGTCCACACCTCCTGAATTCTGTCTGGTTTCGTAGTCTGATCTACTTTCTGATTTACTTTCTTGGGCTTCTGTGCTGGATACAGCCAACTGGCCAGGATGTGTAGGCTTTCAGGTAGTACCAAGATGCTATCACAGAGTGAACAAGTGTAACTTGAGAGTACAATGCCCAAAGCATACTAGAAAAACCCCAACCAACCAACCCCCTTTATCTTCTGATTTTCACAGTATCTTGTCCCTGGTTCAGATTTTGTGGGACTTAATTAAGTCTATTGGAGAGGGGAAGTTTTTGAAAATTAGGTAAGAGAAATACCATTTGACTTTTTCTGCAAACTTTGGAACTGCTGAAAGGTAAGCATTACAGGCCTCAGCCTTAAGAGGGACTTCTGATTTAAAAATATATTTGGAAAGTTATCCCCTTTATTTTGTTTAATCTGGGCACTGCATTGCATTAAATGTGTGCTTTCTTAATGCTTTGGGTTTTTTGCCTTGGAAAATAGGTTACAAATGAGGAGGTGTCTTCTGAATGTTGATGGTAGATGCCAACCTCAGTTTGAAATAATTGCAAATTGAGAAAGAACAAGTTGTCCATTTTGAACTGCAAAGTATTTACAGGAAAAGTAGTAATAATGTTTTCAGTATTCCTTGCTGACCCCAAAACTTAATCCAATCAGTAAATATTATGGTCAAGGTCATTTTTACAGTGAGTTGAGTTAAGCAAACTCTCCTTGGAGAAAAGTGGGAGGGAGGTGACATACAGAAAAAGCCCGCCGAGGTAACAATGGGTTAGAGCAAAGTAATCAGGAGCATTCAAAGCAATCCTTTTCTTACTTGAAAGTTTGCAGCTATGTTCCTTGCAATGCAGAATGTCATTTCCCAGTAAACTGGGAGATGAGGGAGAGGTTGGATAGAGCCACAGAGAGCATGGAAAGATAGATATGTAAGTATGTATGTATACAAAGCTATTGCCACAGTTCTTGCGTTTACCTGGCCTGCAAAGCCCTTGCTATCTTTCTCCATGAGCTTCTAGTTTTGTTGTTTTGCCTTAGATATTCACATCCAGCATACAAGGCTTAAACCTGCAGACCAAAATACCAGGTGGCGTAAAGAATGGAGTTTCTTGAATAAGGATTTGAACCATGTTTCTTTAGGGAGGAAGATTGAGTGTTAAACTGCTGTCCCTCTGCAGGGGCTTTACTAGAGCTGTGAATTTCTATGCTCCAGAGTACCAGTCTTCATGGGATTTCAGACTCAATCAGTTACAAAAGGCAAATGACCCTGATTTGAACTTCCTCCAAGTCTTCCCCTTGTTGCTCAAAAGCCTTTATTTCAGCCAACTGAGTAACAGTTCAATCGCACCCCTTCTCCCTTAACCACTGCTTTGGTCTCTGAAAACTCTCTTGTGTATCATATTAGATACAATGTACATTAGATACCTTGAACTGAGTCTCGCTACTCCTGGCATTTCTGGCAGAAGGGATTCTTGACTGCTGTGTGAATTGTTGCCCAAGTTTTGCTGCTACTGAAGAAGGGATGCTCTGAGAGCTGCATCATGAGCAAAGATTTCACAGCAAGGATGAGGAGTTTTCAGAGCCAGATCGCAAAGATTGCTAATCTCTGTAGGGTTTGCCTTGGAGAGGGAATAATGAAGGGATTCCTCTTAACTCTCTTGGATACAAAGATTTAATAGAAGAAATTGTGCTATTTCTCAGTCTGCTCCCACATCTTACTGTGGGCATTGACTCTGATCCTGCTCTAGTTTTTTAACGATTTCTGTGGTCCCCCCAAATCCTCCATTCTTGCTCTTCCTATCACCCACTACTGTTGGTTTATTCTTCCTTTGTGAGACAAAAGAGGGGCTACACTTTAACTGAGCCATATTCCTGTTTCCTTCACAGCTTCCCCTGAAGTATACTGGGAGATGAACATCTCCTTTTCTCAAATGAGTATCTGCGGCTTTCCTTGCCCTTTCTATCTTCAGCAATCCCTATAACAGGCACCTAGATCAAGCCCTTTTTAATCAATATCAAACACCAACAGCCCTATTGGATATGGCTTTTGTCTGAAGGTATTAAAGTGACAGGATGGGAGCCTATTCAGTCCTTTATTTTATTAGGTCTTAAAAAATCTGATAACTGGAAATGGAGAATCTCTATGAGTCCATTGTGAAACTGCATAAATTCAGAACTTAATGAATTGTAATTAGTGGCATCATAATGGGTTCCATATGTTAGTAAGTCATTTAAGAAGAAATACAGTTGTTTGCCATTCTGCACAGCACTGACAAATTAGGATTCAAACCATACAAGCCTCTGTCTTTCATGGATCTCTTATACAATATGTTTGTCAAGAATGTACTAATATGAAATGATGTGCAAAGCAGGATGCACAGAACTGTTCTGTCGTGTTTCCATGTTGTCTCTTTGTATGTGAGAGAATCAAGGATGTGCATGCCTGGTTCTGTGTTGCAGGAGGTTCAGACCATCTTGAGACTTGGGCAAAGGAGTGCTCAGACTACAGGTTACCTTTCATATTTCAGTGTGTCTTGAACTTAGAAAATAACTACTTCCCAGGGAGGGAAGCATTGTCTAATAGATTTGGTTGTCGTGCCTGAAGGTGCTGTATAAATGACAAACAGACATATGTTTGTATAATCTTCATTACTTTTAACACAGCTCAATATAATTTCACAAAATGTTTCATTTATTTTTATTTCAAAGATTGTGACAGTTAGGATTTTGAAGTACAAGTTGCCATCTGCAATCAATTTATGATCTCTCCCTAGTGCAATTGTGGAAAAAAAGAAGAGGAAAAAAAGAGAATTATTTGGAGTAAAAAGCATTGAAAAACAAGTAGAGTGGAGTAATAGCACATCTGTTTTCGTACAAAATCATGGAACCTGGACTTTTTTCAGTGTGGTATTTTACTACCACATGGCTTTAATCCTACATCTGGGCCTGTTGTTTTATGAAATATTTCCCACAGATGATGTCAATTATAATTTTTGTCCTGCTCGTCAATTTACGGACTTTTGGAATAAGACAAAATGAAACAACCAGAAAAAGAACAACTTATGTGGTCTACTCTCTGACAAAATTATAGCTGTGTGATACACTTCTAAAATCAATAACTCTGTTAATGATTAGCAGAAAACATTGCTTAGTTTATGAGCAGAGATGTGGCCCACACTCACCAGATGTTTGGCTCTAAGTTGCATTCTTGTTTGCTGTGTATTTACCAGCAGATGTTCAGCAGTTTATTTAATACCTCTTGTATGAGCCAGTAGTAGGTCTAAGTCTGTGCGACATTTATAAGTCATCTGCCAGCAATACAGGTGGAATGCTTTTATGATTTTTCTCCTCTCCCTCTCTGTCTCTCTGTCTCTCCCCCTCTCTCTCTCTCTCTCTCGTGGTGATCTGTCAGTGAAATCATAGATAAGTCTTTATGGACTTATACAGCTATTAGGAGATAGAATGCTTATCTTTGTAGAAGACCCTAAAATGTATACCTCAGCAGATGTCTTTTCAGCTGTTCTTTAATTATTATTTTTACACTTAACTTGCAGTACTATATGAAAGATCTGATGAAACTCTCTTCCTCAGAGATGTTCCAGCTGTTTTTAAGTTTAGACCCTGATTCAGGTATGAATGTTCTGAAGGCTTATGCTCATTGGAGTCTGAACCTGTTTTGAATTGGCCTTTGAAAGAAGGGCCTGGGCAAAGTAAAGATGCAGCTTGTGCTCCCAGCTTTCCCAGAGCTGAGGAGTATTTGAGTTTAGGATTTACAGTGAACTAGACTCAAATTGTTTCAATGCACGGGCATGTACAAATTCAAATGCTCGTTTTAGTTGGAAATGCTCATGAGGTCTGATCCAAATCCTATTGAAGTGAAAGACTCTTGCTGACCTCAGTGGGCTTTGGATCAGGTCCATGGAAAAGTGTTTCTATGAAAAGAATGCATTTACTGTGGCCCTGATTCAGCAAGGTATTTGAGCACGCACATAGTGTTTCAACATGTGTATGGCCCCATTGGTACACACATTTATTGTTATGCAAAGGCTTACATTGCTCCTTGCACAGGGGCCCTCAAGAGCCTCCACCCTGTCCAATCTGGGTGAGGATTTTTTCCTTGGTAGGGGAGGGTCAAGAGGCTTAGCCCCAAGCTCAATAGAGCTTCAGAGATCTGCTCTATGTAAGGGAATTCCATGCAAAAAACTTGTATTCCTGACTCAAGACTTATCCTGACTGGCTCTCCAGAAGCATAGCTGGAGTCGATAATAGGATATTATCCTGTTTTTAATGGTGTATTGGACTAGATTGTACTTCAAGAAGATGGTCCCATAGGAGAGATGGTCAAGGGAGTACAGTCAGGCAAGGCAGTCTGTGGTGCATAATAAACTGCAGATTCATAAGATATCTGAGGCTAAAGCTACCCATAAACTACAGAATCATATCACAAATTATATTAGCACATGAATTTAATTTCTAGGTTGTGTATTAATATCATTTGGATACATACATGCTCTTTGTGAGTGTTTGCCACAGTATCCGAAACTGGTGCATAAGGAACTACTTTGGTAGCGAATTTAAAAAAGTTTATTGCTCTATAGAGGAAGAAATATCAGAAGTAGGCTGAGTAAATAAGGGCAGCAAGCAGAAGTAGACTAGACATTCAAAGGTATATGGTAATTGGAACAGGCATTGATATTATCGCTGGCAATTGCATATTCTGGCTGTGTGAAGTGTTGCAGTGTTTTCCAAACTTGGCTCCTTTCATTGTCTTTCTTTACTTGTGCCAGCCCTGGTCAACCCCAAATCAGTCTGATTGAAAAGGAATACTTGAATTTTCAATAAATAGTTTAAGGTTAGTAGAAACCACCTGTTGGAGGTTGGAAGAGTGTGATCTGCTAAAACATTCCTAAAATATTTCTTTACTTTTTCTAATTAATAGTATCACCTCTGTCAGTTAATTAGTTTCCATTATAGTGAACATACAAACTTGACGAAGCTTTCAACCTCCAGTCTCAATTCAGTTCTGTGGTGAGTATGATCTTTGAATGTACTTAAGACTGTATAGCAGGAGTGCCTTTTCCTCTGTATGCAGCATTAAGACTTGTGAGAGAGCCCGGTCGTGTTCCTTCGTGAAGAAGAATTCAGTGTAATAATTTCAGACTGCCTCAAAAATGAGTCTAAGTCTAAGCATGGGGCTTTTAGATCTCAATTTATTTAGCTATCACAGCTGAAACTGAGGTGCCTTGAGCATCATGTAGATATTTACGTGTGAAAAGATGCTGGGATGGTTCCAGTTTGCCGACATGCAGAAGGAGATCTAATGGCTGGTCAAAGTCAGACTGCTTCAGCCTGGACTGAAGGTGAAATTTCATGATAGTGATGTAACTAAGTCCTGGAACAAATTAAGAAAAGAAAAGAAAATTAAAAAACTCTGTTTTATCAGTGCTTAAGGTCCTCAGACTGAGAATAGGGACTTGATTTAGTTTCTTACAGACAGAACAGCTCCAATGCACTCAAAACCTAAGGTCTCTGAGAGATCTGACTAAGGCTGATCCGAAATAGGACTGCAGGTACTTGTGTCTTTCTGGAGGAGCAGGCAGATGAGATTCCACCCCACTGCTCCCCCCGCCAGCATCCAAAATAGCCCTAAATATGGAAGCAAACCCTACATATCTGTCTGAAGGATATCGGTGCTTTAATCCAACTACAGAGAAACTATTTGCTATGTGGTAGTATTCATTCCCTTTTTAGGGATAACAGGAAGATCTATACTGGTTTCAGTGCGTTCCTAACCCTTTTGAAATGGAAAGCTGTAACCAAATCTCATGTTTCAGGGCTTTAGCCTGCAGGACTAGGGAAGGATTTATTGTTTGCTTTCCTCTGAGGCACCAGATTTTTTCCCAGCTGGAGACATGACACTGGAGGTAGGCCAGTGCTTGGACGTGGTGCATAAAATCCTGTTTTTGCAGATGACTGGCTGGTCAAACTGATTTGATTACCAGATTTGAGAAGAAATTTTCTTCTGCATTGCTTGGTAAGGCCTAGAACATATAACAAGGCATTTTGGTTGGAAGAGCAAAGCAGGGAAGGCCCCATGGTGTTGCAGCTTAAAGGAAGTAGCTGAGCCCACTGACAGAAAGTCTCAGTTGTAGGCAGGACTTCAAGGGGAGATGCTCAAATTGAACCCAACCATGAGTTCAGTAAGGTGTCTCCCAGCCCTCTCACCTCTCTGTCCCTAGGAAGGGATCTAGGCTGGGCTTCACTTATAGTCCCAAGGCAAAGTTTCTAGCACTAAAATTAATGGCTCACAGAGAAGGCATGCTTCCTCCCGAGAGCCTTGGGGGTCTTGGATGCCCAAGGTTATACTGGCTGGTTTCCCTGCTGCTCCATAAATGCTTTGTTCCCCTTCCCGCTCTGGGGAATGAGCTTCTCCTAGTTTGCCATGCAGTGGCATGAAGAGGCAAGAGTCCCATCAAAGGCATAAAGAAGTTCATTCTCCTCTACATCCAAAAGCTTCCTTAGCAACCAGAGGATGCTCTGGGTTCTGCTAGCAACTTTGTGTGCCACAAGGTAAAGAAAGGCTGGTGCTTACTTAAATCAAAAAGTATTTCAGTCACTAGTACTCAAAGGCATTGGACTCAATGCCTTGTGCGATGCATATTACCGGACTAGATTGCTTGGCATTGCCCTGTCTGAATCTGTGGCTGACAAAGCCTGAAGAAAACAGCAGCAGTGGGGAAAAAATGCATAGTCTGAGATAGTCAGTGCCACCTGCAGGATTGGGATGTTCATTTCAAAACTCACATGAATGGAGTGCCCAGATCTTCTAGAAAGCTTTGGAAGTCTTACTGCTTATAGCTAACTGCACTCAAACTGTATGGGAATCTGGAATAATGCTCAACAGCAGGATCTTTTCAACCAGCTGAAACAAAATAGCTGTCTTGAAACTGCCTGTTGACAGAAATCACAGGTTTTCAATTAAGCTCACCTTGAAAAAAGGCTTGCTTTCCAGGGAAACGTTTTTCTTGAAACCTATTTCTTGAAATCCAAAAATGTTTCCATCTGGATAAGCTGAAGGGGTGGTGTGGGAATTTGTTGGTATTCTGCAGCCTCAGATCCCCATTCATTTCTCTAGCGTGTGTGTCCCACCAGGAATTAGGAAATACAACTGTGGTGACGCAGCAGCTCTAGTCTGAAAAAAGGGAAATCAGCTGTATCATGGGGCATAAAGGGAAATGAGAGTATGACACCTGGAATTCCATCTCCCAGGGCACCATGCAGCAGCACTTCCTAATGGAAATACTTTGGGTTTTGGTTACAATATTTTGGTATTTGAGTTTCAGCCAAAACATTGAAATTTTTCCTTTGAAAAATTGAGATGAAAACTATTTTGTATTTCCATTGAAGTTTTGCCCAGGAAAATTAAAGCACTTTCCAACCAGCTCTACTGAAGATCACAAAAATTACTCTTTTTTTTTTTTTTTTTTTTTTTTTCTCTTTTGGGGGGGAGGTGGCGGTGGCGTGTTTTTTTGTTTTTTCTTTTTTTTTCTTTTTTTGACCACTTAAGCAGCTGTTAGAGGATTAAGATGGATGTTACAGGCAAGAAAAAAAACCTGAAAAGGCAGTGCATCAAGAAACGATGAGGGCCAAATGTTTTTTAGAACGGTGCTTCAGCTATGTCAGTGAATTGTGTACATAAGCGCAAAGCATCAAATGTGCCTCCTAAATGTGAAATTGTGCAATGAAAGGTTATGAAGGCTTGTCTGCTTTTTCCATTTTGCATATGCTACTATTTGTAAGTAGTCTGTGTCAAGATACATGCAACACTTCAGTATAACTTGGTTTTTTGAAAATGCTTATGAAAATGTGGGCTGTCTCATCTAGAGTACTTCCTGGATCCTTCTTTCCTCTTAGCATTACCAACTAAGGGAAAAGAAGAGATCAGAAGCTTAAACTCCCAGCCTGCACACTTGTAATTTTTATATTATCATGAGAACATACCTGACTGCTTACAATACCAACAGATCAGCATGGCTATTGTTTTTCTCTGTGTGTGCATTCTTTGTAGCTTTAAGTACCAGTCAAATATGTGTTAGAATGGATAAGTGGAATAAAGCCTAAAATATGAACATCTCTCCTGCTTTACTATTTGAGTCAATTCATTACTAACAGAAGGGAACTTAGCAATGTTAAGAGCAAGTGATGCATCCAGGCCCTGATACAGGCTACAGAAACTGTACAATGTCCCTTAAATATGTTTTGACTTGCCTAGTGATTCTCACTGTTCTATGCTCAGGCATGAGCCAAAACAGCAGCAACTGTGTGTGTATGTGCTGTTCTGATGTACCGTTTCATATGTACTTCACAAGCAAACAGCTTGCACTCTAAGCATAAAGGTTTTGCTATGTCAAGAGTAGAAGATGCAGGAAAAGGTGACCGAGAAGACTCTTTGAGGGAAAAGGCTTAGAAAGAGCTCATCTTTGTGGGATATTTAAGTGGAGCTATAGCCATATAACTTGTGCACATGCAAGTCCTTGTGTGGATAGCTTCACTCCAAAACAAGCCTTTTTCTGCTTAAGACATGTCACCAGCATACAAGGAAAAACACTAATTTTTTAAAGCTTTAATGATATGTTGTGGCCATGCCATTGATAATTATGGTCTACATAAATCCTGAGACAAGGTTGAAGCTATCCTTAAGGCACCCTGACCACAAAGCATGTTGCAATGATGCTCCTTTCTGAAGATGGTCAGTTGTTATTATAGGTTTTTGCCTAACATAGCGGCAGCGGTTCATCCTGAGTGAACTGCTGCACAAGAAAATGAAATGGTATCCATCCACATGTGCTCATGACAGTGCAAAGGCACAAATGTTGTCTGAGGTGTTTCACGTGGTTTCAGCGCACCACTGCCTGCATTGTCGCATCTCTCCATGAGAAAGACTAAATCATTTCTTATATGGCAGAAGGCCTCTTGCCTTTGGCTTTACATATTTCCTTTTTGTGGTGTAGAACCATCATCAAATTGATAGAAGAGACCTGAGATTCCACTAAAGGGTTAAAAAAACTTATAACTGTGCTGACAGGGGAAAATGCTCTACAACCATGCTAAATCATAAGCTCTTTCTTGTTATCTTAGGTATAGGGGCACTTGCCACAGGTGTAGTCTGACTAGAGGTGGGCAATAATCTGTAGTCACTGTTACAAGACTGAGACAAGAATGTACTAGCCAGTGATGGTTGCTTTTTGTGCTGCCACTGATGGAGAAAAGGAAGGGTATGGATCTGGCCACAGTTAGTTTCCTGTGTTGCGCAGCTTGAAGGTTGGTAGTAACAGAAGCCAGCATACCCAGAGAAGCTCAGGTTATGCATCTTACAAAAAATAGGCGCAAGCTATTTGGCACTTGGGAATTCATGTAGATAATGCTACAGCACTTACAAGAGGTGGGTTTTTTTAATCTACTTGATGCATGTTTTGAAAAATCTTCAACTAATGTGCAGGAATTCAGCTAGTCTTAGTACAGAAGGTGGAAGAGTTAAGGGGGCTCAAATGAAATAATTTACAATGATTTACCCCCTAAAGGATCCCAGTTAGCTGTCTGCTCTGTCAAATATCTTGCATGATCTTTTTTGTAACTGCTGCAAATGGATTAAGTGACAGGTATATCCTAACAATCTGTGCTATGGGATCTGCTGTAGAATTCAGGTTATGATATTACAAATAGCATGATAGTGTATTAGTGGGTCGTAAATTAAACTCGTGCCTGGACTTGCTTAAGTGTGCTCCACAGAGGGACACCGGGTTTTTGGATTGTTTTGTACTTTTTGTCTTAGAAAAGTGATTTACTGTGCACAAATAATTGCAGTTGGTGGTAGAGTTCTTGCAAAGGAGAAAGGTCCTGGAGATAATTTGAGTAACTGCATCATATTTACCCTGTGATTATTTAGAAATGGCATTGAACATGCGAGTGTTTGCAACACCAGCAATCAAGCACAATTTCAAAAGGAGCTTCTACATCATTGCTGTGCCTTCAAAGCATGGAGCATATGATAGTCACCAATGGTGACATGATATTGCAAGTGAACGTCTGCTGCTATGAGTGACCAAATGCTATAGAGTAGAGAGTTTTTATTGAAAAAGCTCTACTACTAAGTGAAGGTACTGCTCCAGATGCCTGTGAGACATTTAGACAGAAGTCATCATTCACCTCTTGGAATTAATTTGTGGATGAAAATTTAATTATAGTAATGCATTTGTAACTTTTTGTTCTTTTCCCATTAGGACATGAGGAAAATGTGGAGTAGGTAATAGCTGGATACCATAGCTTTACCCAGATCATAGCTCCTCTGGGATAGTGGTCTGTACTTCCAAAACCAGCTGGAGCATTGCTGTGTTTATACCTTCATGCAGATACACAACAACACTGGTGTGAATCATGGCAGCCTGAGCAAATTTTGGTGATTTTAATACTGTCTGTGATCTTTATGTTTGCTCCAATTGCCTTGTTACTACTTAATATCACTAAAACTGCCTTTTGTTTTTAGTGTCTTTTGGTTCCTCCTTACTCATCAAGATCAAGCTCCTTCCGCTTGCCCTTGTTGCCTTCCCTGGATGCTGAACTCTTGGAACTGTAGCAGTACAACAGGTGTTACAAAAGATACCAGGATACCTTAAATCCCCCTTTGGGCAATCTTACACAACTAGTAGATTTTCAGGAGGAAAAAAAAAAAGACTCTCCAACATCATCTTCAAAGTTTAGTGTTTATCAAACCCTGTCTGTGGTTCTTACCATTTTTCTTCACGTTTTATCCTATATTTCAGCAATTTAGTCCATGTTTCTGAATAGACTTTCTTTTCCCCTGCTTGCTGTTCCTGAATAGCCTGTATGTTCAATGTTAATTTTCCAGTCATATGAGTTATCTCTTATGCCAACTAACCTATGATTTTGATTACGTGCTGATGCTTTCACTTCCTCCTCTTCATTTCTCATACTACTTGCCTGACCATGCAGACATCAGCAAATTGAGCCTCCATTTCCCTTCTGTCCCTTGTGTAACCCTGTTATCACTACCCACATTCCCTTCCCAAGAGTTAGTTTTTTTTCCAGATCACCATGTTGTCCCTGGTTGCCCTGACATTATTTAAGCCGTCAGTCATACACGCACAACCCCAATCCAGGCAATCTTTCTCTGAACTACTTGGTAAACTTTTTTTTTTGTCTGATGGTTCTTTCCACTGGTATGCTTTGGGAGGGACTGAAGAGTCTGAGGAAGAAAACAGAACTGAGGAATGAGCCAGCAAGCTGAAGAAAAATCATTGGGGTGGGTGGGAAACTGTAGTTCAGTGTTAACCAGTGTTTGTCATTTGTTAGGCGAGCTGCTGTATTTAGCCTGAGTTATTGGAGTGCTGCAGTGTACTGTTACCAGTGTTGAGTATGTCTGCTAGTAGGTCTAGGAGGTTTTATAGTCTGTCTTGCACTGAAATTATTGCGAGTGACATAGAACCCCTTCAAACGGGGCATTTGCTAGAGGACTAGAGGTAATGACATGGGTGGTCTGGGGATTACTAAAGTGACTTTGAGTCATTTTAATTTTCCCTTTTATGTCTACCTGTGTGGCCCTACAGGAAGGAGAATAATGAGGGAAGCACTCATTAAATGTGGAAAAGGGATCTAGTTACCCATTTTCAGGTGTGTTAACATGTGTAGATCCTATATGGAAAAGTCAATGTATAAATGAAAGGAAAAATGTTAAATGTGAAAGTTTGAAATTCCGCAAGCCTTGCACCTGCCTTGCAGTGTGACATGTGACAGGCAAAGAGAGGAAAATTGGCCGAATTATGCCAATAAAACACTTGAAACCTAAAATAGTAGCGAGAATTTTTATGCATCAACAATCCTCATACCGTTGGGAGTTTGCTAAGTGCTGGGGGAATGGGGCCTTTTGAAACCAAGGGTTTTCCACATGTCTAATAGGTGCATGACCTCTGTTACTCTAGTAGAGAAACTTGTGATAGTGTTGCTCGCATTCCTCTGCAGGCATCTCGGTATGGGAGTGCCAGTGTCTGTCTTTCTCTGCTGCAATGTCAGATGGGGAGAAGTGAAGTACTTGTCCAAGATCAGGTATGCAGCTGTTTGTAGATGTCAGGAGTTCTTCACATCAGCGAAGGCACTGCCGTGCCCTATTCCCCACCCTTCTGTTCCCTGTCTGCCCTGGATGGTTATGGGGCTGACTTGCTCCACTCTTGTGGATCGCTCATGATTGCCTGAGTGCTGCCTAATTCAACAGTCTCTCTAAAGCTGTGACTGTCACCCACGTGTGTTTCATTCATGCTGGAGCCTTCAGATGCTGCTAAAGTGAAGATATAAGGTACTTGGGCATATACACTTTACATGTGATTCTGTCGATGCTTTCCCTAACTTTTTTTTAAAGGGACAGTCATGAGTACCACATCTAGCATTAGAAGGAAACTAGTTCACACCTTTGCAAGTCATGGCTAGTAATAAGAGTATAGCATCTCCCATATGATACATATTCCAGTCCATATACAATTTTTTCACATTTTTCACATGGTTCTTACTGCAACAATATTAATGTACCTACATTTTAAGAGTCCACTTGCACCATTTGTCCCTTTTAAAGCTCCTGTTTACCTCAGTGGTGCAGGATCAGGCACCCTCTGTGAAGAAGTATGCTGGCTACAGTTTCCATGCTATGACTATTTCTGTGTGGAAATGCATCAGCAGGTAACACAATAAGCGAACACATGGTAGGAAAATTGTTCAGTGCACAAAAGAGATCATGGATGACATTAAACAAATGGCCCAAAGTAGCTTTAGAAATGCTTTCATGCATCTTGGGCTGTTAGCTGTTTTATGTTTCCTGTCTGGAACGAAGAGAGAGACAGGGCAAAAAAGCTGGGGCCTTGTTTATGCTCATGTGTTTATTGTATCAGAGACATTTAAGTAGGAGGATATGACAGGTTTTCAAGGGGACAAGGTATGACTCAAATCCAGGTGCAGCTTATTTTCCATGAAATGTATCACTTGCCAATCAGACATAATTTACTGGCGGCCAAAACAAATCTTGGCAAAGTTGGCATTCTTCTTACCATAAATGAATGACATCTCAGCTTGTTATTGTTATTTTACAAATATAACAGGTGTTGCTGATTTCTGCTTGATAACCTGCTGTTTAAGGGGAATTATTTAACGTATACATACAGATAAGTGGGCTGCTAAACCAAATTCATCCCAGGTGTAACTGCAACAATTTTTTTGGTTCATAAATTACAGATTTTTATCCTAAATCTTATTTATTACAACTGGACAGATGTTACTGTGTTCTTCCTAAAATAATAGATTTTGAGGTGTGTTTGCTTCAAGGAGTTGAGCTTTTTTCCTTTCTTTTTTTTTTTTTTTTTACCCCTCCAATTCTTCTGGTGCTTTCTATTTGCATTTGCTCAGGAATAAATGGCATGGTAAACACATAAAAGCATATATCAGAACTTCACATTCTTTGAAAAATAGCCATTGTGCTGTGGATGTGCCAGGAATCTAGGTCACAAATGGGATTTCAGCCTGCAAATGCTCCTGTCCTGTGTAAGGTAAAAGAAAGCTTATTGGAAGAACTTGGAGGAATTCATTTGGATCATAAATATGTTTTAGGAATCAGTGTCCTTTGAGAGATTAAATTAACATGGCCTGTTAAGAAGCACCCAAGCTACTGCAATGCTTTAAAACTTAAACTAATGAAGAACTCCGTATAGACACTACTGATTTTTTTTAAATTATTTTTTTGGGGTGGGGGACACGCACCAAACAAACACTTCTTCTAGATACTGGAAGTTAAATCCAAGGGAATGGTATTTCCAGGTAGCCTGCCAGCACTGGGTGCTGCATGCAGCACAGCAGATAAGATCTGCTACACAGTTTAAAGATATCTGAACACTCCCAACATTTTTGCATGCTTCCAAAGAGAGAAATACCACAGACCTGAGGTTACGGGTGTCTGCGTTGGGTTTGGTGGGAGGGAACAGATTCATGCAGTCACCCCGTGGCACTGAATCATTATTTCCAGAAATGTTACCTCCTGAGTCAGTCAGTAATTTGGGGGTATCCACAAGTCCATGCCTGTAGGTGGGTATATAAGTACACACATCTGCTGTAAATACCACTGGCAGGATAACTTTGACCTGAACTACTGTGCAGTAATCCTTTAGGAGGTCAAGAGTTAATGTTGCCTCAATGGGCCTTTGGTTATGCTAAGAATTGTCCCTCAGTTCTCTAATCTGTGGATGGACACAGCTTGACTAGCCTACCGTTTTATAATCTGAATCATGGTAATGGTTTTACAATTATTTCAAGTTCCATCTCTGACATGATTCATCAAAACGACATGCAGTATAGCCCCACATGATGTTCCTGGCTTTTGTATTTCTTGGTTTGATTCTGACTATGATCACTGGTCTTTCCCATTAAAGAGTTTCTGAAGGTTTTTTCTCCCAGAAGAAATGGAAGTTGAAGGGACATGTCTTTCAGTGCAGCTTTGTGAATTAAGATACACCACTCCTGGTACTGCTGGCTGCTAAATCAGTTTTATTGTTGCATGTGCTTTAAAACATACCACAGATAAGGGAGACTTGATTGGTTTGTTTCTAAGGGTTATTCGTTACTGTAGACTCCAGCTGATACGGTGGCTTCTCATGCTTGATGTTGTATTTATAAAATTGAGAATGGTTCCTGGACTCCAGAGCTTTATAAACTCAGTAGACAAGACAGAAAATATGCTGGAAAATACTATTAGCCCCATTTTACAAACATGCAGAAGTCTTAGAAGACAAAATGACTGGCCAGTAGGTGACACAGAGAAACTGTGGCAGAAGCAGGAACTATCTGATTTTAGAAATATGAGGAAATTCAGTCTTTTACCTAAAGCATGAAACCTGTGGCAATTTGTATTCTGAGTCAATATTTTAGTACTTATTGATAAAACATAGTTTCTCTGGTGAACTTCTAATAGGCCAACAACAAATAGGATGGCAGCAAGAGCCTTGGGGCAAGTATATCCAGTCATGCTGGATATGCAAACATAAAACCCAGTCAATGAAGCTGTCATCTTTCTCCCCCCCTCTCTCCCTCCCTCCCCTCCCCCTCCC